>NC_139595.1:15495855-16043355 GCF_946808225.1 Silurus aristotelis | reverse complement strand
CATTAGAAGTAATTATTGTTCATTCAGACACAGACACCCACACGGGTAATACTTAAACACTTCTTTGTACATAATTTACATTTAAAACTTTGGATTGTTCTTTGTTTTTTGATGCATTTCTGTCAGATAATAATCAGGTTTGTCTGTGTAAAAGCTCTGTCACACTTAAATGGCAAGATGATTGTCTGTTCAGTATTTCATAACGATAATGACGATACTGCCATTTCAAATCATTTCAATGCAGCTCTGGATAATGCATGACATTACCATATTTCATAATAAATGTTGATTACATCGAGCCGCCTTTTTAAATAGAAAGTACACTAAAAGTAGAGCAGGATTCTCTCCTGGAGGGAGCCCATGCCGATTCTCAGAGACGTTTCTGGGAAATGCGGTGCATTGTGAGTAATTGGTCTTTCTCTTTCTGTCTCAGTCTCTCTCTCTTTTGTGCGATCACAGTGACCCAGTGTTGCCAGGTCCACAGTTTTTCAGGGCTAAAAGGGGATACATTTTAAATTTAACTTTAAATGTAACTGTTTTCACAGATCGATTGAAGGTTTGGCATTTGACATACATCAGATTAACAATATTAATCCTCTCCAAGTCATGTAGTTTGTTTTAAATGTAAAAAGTAAATGCACATGCACAAGTGAATCAGTATAATTTTTTATGCATTTTATCTATACAAAAATTGTTGCTAGTAAAGTAAAACCAGATACCAGTGGTAGACAAAGTATGCAAACCATGTTGCTGAGTTAAAGTAGAGATACACTAGAAAAAATATTACTCCAGTAGCGACACAATAGGTAAAATAAGGAAAAATAAGGATAAAAGTGTTTAAAGAGCCTTTAAACAATCCAGGAGGTCCAATGTCAAAACCACACATGTAGCGGGATCTAATTGGCACTGGTACGTCTCTAGATGGTTCGGGATGTTTGCGAATTCGGCATCTACTTCTTCAAAGGTCCATAATCTTCGTGAGGTGGGACGTGACTGGAGCTGGCCAACCTCAGGATGCCTCGGGATGGGGAGAGAAAGAGAAGCAGTGGAGAGAAATTAGCGTAGCTGCTGTTCATGATATTAACAGCACAAGTTGATAATGTGCATGTGATCAGATGTTCTGGAGACATGTGACAAATTAAGGCTATTCAGCAGTCAAATTATGGACTCAGCCACGGGTGAGATAAACATGTCTGAGTTATATTATGTACTTTGTTATCATTTTGCACCTAATGTGTTTGGAGGAGAAACTAAATTTGATGGAGTCTAATCAAAGAACAAATGACCAAGTTTATTTACTTTATTTGCATTCAATGAAACAAAACATGCCACTGGCCTACTATATTACATCCGTGGGGATTGTACACTTTTGGATCCACCAGGGATCAACATTTATAGCTTAAAAGTCATGTAAGTATCTTATAATAGGATAATTAAGCTGGGTAATTGACCATAGGCTGAGTATTTTCAACATCACTTATCTTCTGCAGAGTAATAATGGACTATTCAGGCTGCATCAAGAGGATGAGCAGATAAGTTTACACTGAAAGGCCAGCAGTAAGGACTGGGAACAAGTCTTTTCTGTGTTTGTGTACTTGTACCCATGCAATATTTCCTGTATACTACATGAACAAGAAGCACAGCCCTGAATCTCACACACAAGCCTCATCAAGGGAACAGACAAGCAGTAGCTGAAACATGAATATATCATACTTTGCTTTTCCCTTTTTTGTTTTTTAACAAAAAGGTTTTTAACAAAAAGTTTTGTTGTTTTATTTTTTATTTTTAAGAAAGCAGATATATATTAATCAGGAAATAGATGTGAGGAAAGCAGACCTGAATGCTAGAAAACTGTATTTTGAAATGAAAAAAAAAAATAATGAAAAATAGATCTTCACAACCGTGCTAAACAGAAAAGCATCTCACAACAGGGATAGAGTGGCTAGTCAGTATAATTCATCGAAGATGTACAATCAAAGATTAGAAAACATTATGAGATTGGATGGATTATTTTTTTTTTGTCACAACATGCAGATAATGGTGTTGCGAATTGCCTTCAAAAGCATAGATCAGTGGACGTAGCCTGCCTTGTGTCAACAGTTCAGTAATGTAGTGGCGTAATAGTGTGTGGAAGGTTTTCTTGTGGGTAATGTTCCCTCAATATCAACTCAGTATAAATGATTTTTGCTGACCATATACATTTATTTGAGGCTACCAGAGGTGTAAAGAGTAAATCATACTTAAGTAAAAGTATAGATACCTTGCTGCAAAACTTAATTCATTACAAGTGGAAAGTCATCAATTCCACAATGACTTTTGCAAATGTCTAGGAGTATCTGAGTTGAACAGTATTTGAGTATTTGACTCATATTGATCATAGGCTCAAATATGCTCAACATGTTAGTGAAAAGCCAAAAACTGTTGATTTGTGAGGTTTTATTTCCTAAAATACAAATCAAATTGTACACTGCATTAACCAAGATCAACACAACAGTTTCTTTAACATGCCAGAATGAACAAAGGTTGGTCACAAGAAAAAGACAAATTAGTAGCGAACTTTGAAAAAGGGATCTTCAGTTAACCAATAAAATGACAGAATCATGTCACCATTAGTATTCGATGGAGAAATAAATTTAAAGATTAAATATTAGATTAAGTAAAACCAAATATTCCAAGCTGACAGTGATTTGATGCACCTCTCAATCTCAGAGAAAAAAAAAAGTATTCAACAAAAGCTGGTTCTCGAAGTTTGTGGAATTTATTATAGCTGTTTTTGGACTGAAAACAAGGCCAGTGGTGTTAAAAAGTCGATCACAGGCAGCAGATGCGGGTAGAGGATTGTTGAGTTAAATAAATAAGCCATGGGAGATAAAGCTGTCATGCAAAATGTACTGTCCATTAAAATATATTGGAGATAAAATTACATATATTAAATAATAAATGTAGTTGAGTAGAGAGTAAAAGATGCTTATATCATTGATACTCAGTAAAACTAGAATGTAGCCAAAGAATTACTCAAGTACAGTAACAGCTGCTTCCCGATTTATAATGCACCATGCCTAGTACTAATAGATGAATATGTTCATGAGTTTGTGAGTCAGGAGTGTACATCTATGATCAGGTGACCTTGACCAGTCAACATGGACCATAAATCCATACTACAAAGACACATATAGACATATTACTGTTTCACGTATAATCTGTATAAAATACACACACACATTCAGTATGTGTATTAATATATATAAATATAGTATGTGTGATATAGTGTGATATAGTAATACAGTATGTGTGTGTGTGTGTGTGTGTGTGTGTGTGTGTGTGTGTGTGTGTGTGTGTGTGTGTGTGTGTGTGTTGTGGTTATAGAGTATTTTCTGTTGTATTATTGCCAAAATAGCTAGCTTTTACTAATATATGGAGCACATTACCTAGCTAGATAGGGTATCCCCATAACCCAAAAGTTGTGCATGAGTCCTTTTTGTATCTGTATTTTTTCCTTGTTATCTTATGTATTATAAAAGTGTACCCTGGCTATAGTTAAGCTATTCTAAATCACGAGTAGGTTTTCGTTTGACAACTCGCAATATTACAAAAGTAATTTCTTAACACGACTGCAAGACAAAAAAATAAAATAAATGGTGTGCCTGCTGATTCTTGCTTTTAAAACATTATTATATTTTTTGCAGCAAATTGCTTTTAAAGTGCGAAACAGAAAAGCATCTTAGAAACTTGGCAGAAATCATGATGCCATCCATCTTCCCAGGTGTTCCTGAAATGCCAGGCACAAACTGGCCACAGAGCCTAAATTCTCAATCTTCATACATTAGGTTGCATATAGTGTGTTTAGAAAAAAGGCTATTACTTTTACATTTAGAGCATTTAACATTTTTCCTGGAATGATTTACGGAAGTGTGTCTATGATCTTTATCCGTTTTCTCATGCTGGGGTAAAGAAGTGATTCCACTATAAGTAGAAGTAGTAGCTAAGAGGTTAAGATGTTGTACTTTTGATCACAAGGTCATGGGTAATTATCCCTGCACCACTAAGCTGCCCCTGCTGGGCCCTTGAGCAAGGCCCTTAACCCATAGTGTTATAAATAATACAACAGAGATAACTGTAAGTCACTCAGTGTGCAGTAAGGATATCTGCCAAATGCCATAGATGAAAATGCAAAAACCTGAATTAATCTTAAAAATGCATTTAACCTGGAAATAATATGAAGGTTGTCAGTATTACAGCCATGAACTGCACATACCATTCGGCTGCTCTATGACTGATTGGATAACACATTTTCAATGCTTTACCTGTTTGTTTATTTATTTATTTATTTATTTATTTATTTATTTATTTATTTATTTATTTATTTATTATTTTTTTGACCTATTACTTACTTACTTATTTACATACATAATTAATTAATCATCTTACCTGCAAGCTGTTACCTAGACTGAATGCCCTCAGCATATTTTCTTTCTAAATCTGTAGTAGACTGGTACCTGAAGAAAAAACATTAATTATCATTCAATATACTTACATTTATGAAGTACACATTATAAACAGCTAAACAATGGAAAATGAGGACAACTTTATATATAAGATTATAACTCAGGACCCAGGACTATATTTACACAGGACACAGGATTATATTTACCCATCCATTTATTGAAATCACTTAAAATGTTGAAAGTGAATAAAATCATTCTCGTTATTTTATGATTTGTTGACCATTAAGGACATATTAAAAGTATGTATCATCATTTACAGTATAACAAATAAAATCTCCCAATCCAACAATTCAAACAAAAATGCACCTTAAATATTATAGGCATCGATTTTGATCTTACCAGTTAACATATGAAAAAGTATGGGAACAAAAATGGCCTCTATTTCCAATCTACAGAACCGTGGAAAATACACAAAACAGGAATAAATAAAAATATTTGCAGCCATTGCTATAACTCTGCTATAAATCTTTTGGGGATTCAATAGCTTCGGCCAGAATAATAATGCAGAAGAAAAAAGGTTTATAAATCCGAAGAACTGAGTATAAATCATGTCCCGCTGAGCTGAGAGAAAAAAGTAATATAAAGGTATTACGTTTTGTTTTTGTGATTTACAGGTGTCTTTGATGTTGGGTTGTGTTCCAATTTCACCACATTAGTTGTTTCTTATACCTTTAGATAGATCATATGTTAGATGGAAGTGCATTTGGATCATGTCTGGAAATTGATAGAACAGTTAGCTGAAATAATGATCGCTTTCACAATAACCAGTGGTCTTCACTATTGACATTATTGACATTTATAAATGGGGAAAGGAAGAGCAGGTTAGTGGTTCAGTTTGTAAAACACAGCCAAGATGTGGTTGTAGAATTTTATTGCATCATGGTTATGCTGATATCAGCACAGGTAATATAAGACAGTAAGGCATCTCATAAGGTGGGAGATGTGTTCATTCTGGCAACGTATCAATGTATCGTAAAAAATTTAAATGCTAAGTAAAAATGTTTCAAATCGTACAATTTTGTCATCGTAAGATCGGAAAATCATAAGTCAAACCAACTTGGCGACTCCCTGTATATGTAGCAGGTTCATTTACAGGGTGGAATTACAACTTTGAGCGTTACCTCAGTAATATATGTATAAACTTCTCATTGTGATAGCTTTGTTGTTCTCCATGTGTTGGTTACTTGCTCTTGGGTCTGTCCCCCTCTGTGATAAGTCTTTGATTACTATGTTTACCTACACTTCTGGTCTTGTTTTTCTGTTCCATATATTCTGATTAATCATCTGCTTTAAGTATTACCCAAATATCTCAGGACCCCTGGTATAACTGTACATATTTATTATGATTCTCGGATTTATCCAAATAATATACAAGTTCCTACACTCCATCCTGCTCATGCTACACACCGAGGGAGACTTACAGTCTTAGTGATGGAGTACTAAGATGTTGTTTCTTGATGATACTCAGCTATATGTTACCTGTCAACCACCAAGTTGTATAGACACAACCTTCAGGTTTCAAAGATATCTACGGGTTAAAAAAAGCATGGATTTTATTCTTTGTCATATTTTTCAAGCACATTGGGTGCCCTTGTTTATCCTGAAATGCTGTTATGAGCATGCCTATCATGCATTGATTTGCTGAGACTTTTAAGTTTTAATTATTTGCAGTATTATAATGAACGAAATGTTCTTTTGAGTCAATGACTGTAATAAGAATGGTAGTGTGATGGATCTGTTTTATTAAAAGTGTATGGATTCCTATGAGGATTTTCTCTCACAGTATAATAGACATGATATTGCTCTTACTTTTACATGATACGAGTTCAACAACAGAGGCGTGCATTTTTTATTTTTTTTAATGGTCAATATTTGCCTGAAAATAGTGACCTTTTACATCACAATCATCAGTATTTCAAGACACAAGAGGTTTGTGAGAGTCTACTGACGCTGTTGATATCATGATTGTGCAGATGTAGGTCCAAAATGTACAACCCCGATTCCAAAAACGTTTGCACTCATAGATAGATAGATCTAAACATCCCAGTGTGTCAGGTCACAGTAAATATGCAACCTGATTTCCCAGGAAATACTGCGGTCATCAAACATGGCCGCCAAAGACTTCTTTTCCCAAATACACAAACACACAAACACATTTTTCATTACCAATCTGCAAAGTATTTGCTTAGTTTTCATACTCTTGACATTTCTAAACCTTGTTTTTCAGGTCACAATCACTTGTTCTGTTTATGAAGTCCACAGTCTAGCACTCTTTATTCTGTTTGTAGATCCCTCACAGCTTTAACAATAAAAATTATGATGAAAATTGTGCTGATTGTACAAATAAATAATGTGAAATGAGCATTGTGTTATCTGGCGATTTATGTTTTTTTTTTTTTATTATTACTGAAATCTATAAAGCTAAAAAAGTATACAAGTGCCTCAATCTCAATCAATCTTTAATTGGTACAATTGTAAGATATAATCAGCTTTTAGAGACATAACGCTGATAATAAAGCTGATAACGTGATGTGTCTCTATTAAATGTCTCAGAATTGAAGGGGGGGGATAATCATTCCGTAAATCATGTTTTTGTGGTTTTGTGTTCATGATGAATCAGGGTTTCACTAGTCTGCAATCATTGTTAGTTATATTTGAAATAAATGAAATAATTAATGAAAATAATGAAAATGGTGATGAGCAATGCAAAAATTAATGGTGTTCTGTAAAAAATGAGGTGCTATTAATGCTTTAAAAAATACACTGACCACAAAAAGAAGCGATAAAGCTTTAAAGGAATTAAAGTCACAAGATTTTGCATGAAAACCTCTGAATGCTGTACAATTTATTATATTGAACAGTCTTAAAAGTATTGGGACACCTGACTTTTCCAGCCATATGTGGTTCCTACCAAGACTGTTGCCACAAATACCAGCTTTATGAAGATATGGTCTATATAGTGTGGAGTGAAAGATCTTGTGTGGTCTGCTATTGCACTCTAACCATATTGAACACCTTTGGGATGAATGTGAACGCTGACTGCACCCCAGGCCTACTCACCTCACCTACATCAGTACCTGACATTACTGGTGACTGGATGAGCACAAATGTCCATAAGAACCCCTTGGAATCTAGTGGATCATCTTCCCAGAAGAGTGATGCTTATTGTACATATACTTATTGTGGAGCTTATTGCACATGGGGATTAAATGTAGAATGGGATATTCAAAAACCACATAAAATCTCACCAGTCAGGTGTCCACAAACTGTTGTGTATGATTTATCACATTTATCACAATGTGAGGAAAAGACAGATTTCTGCTCCAATAAAATGATTGAGCGGAGCCATTTTTGATCCAGAAATTAGTCAATTATTGTGACAAATATACTGTAAATATTTGTGTTTCAATAACGAACAAACTAAGCCTAGTCTTCATAATAAGCAAGACACACAGACTTTAAATCTCACTTTATTAGTCATGTGTGTGCCTCATTTGAACACACACTTCATTGAGTTGTCCAGAAAATAAGCAACCTATATATAGTTACAGTCGACGAGTGACTTGAACACAAAGTTTCACACGAGGTACTCCATGAAAAGAGGCACGGATTTCCTCTTCATAATATACAACAGTGTCATGAGGTCATAAATAAAGTTACAATTCAACATATACACACATGAAACATGCACAGGGTTCATTGCACAAAAGTCGAGATTTACAGCACATATGCACTGAAACATGCTGCACATAAATTGAAATTCTGAATAGAAAAAAAGATTTTGGAACACAAATATCCACATGAAAACAAATTAGAAAGAAGGGAGATGTTAGGGTTCAGTCATTTATTATCCATGTAATGTCAAATGTAGTCCATGATTGATGGTTGCACTAGTTAGCATTCATTTGTAAGGCTAACCATTGCAAAGTAGTTAACTGTTGATAAAAGCCAGGCTGGTGCTTCGTCTTGATTAGCTCTTGCATTGCGTAGGCTAGTTTTTGTTTTTTGCTAGGTTAGCTTTCGCATGCCACTAACTTTCTTCTGAATGTAAATGGATGTATGTGCACATTTTGCATGTTCTCCGAGTGGGCTCCTCACCACACGGAGTCTCTCCTTCCCCCTCAAGTCCAAAGACATGCATTTTAGGCTAATTTGGCACTCCATTCAGCCTAAGATAAACTCCAGATTCCTCCATGACCCTGTGTAGGATAAGTGGTATATAAACCAAATAAGACATAGCAAGAAATGGCAATCTTGAGACTGCTAAAGGACATACCTATGTAGAATTACCCAAAATAAGCTATACTCACTTTATAGTGTCATATTGTGGTCAAATTCATATAGAAGCTGGAAAGATTTTACCCATGAAAAGAGATACAACCTAATATGAACATTTCAGAACATGACCAATTTATGCTACTTGGCATTTTCAATACACACTTACATCAACCTTGGCAAGGAGATAAATAAGTAGAGATAAAACAAAATTGTCCGTCCATTCTTTCTCTCAGTGGTTCTGACATGGTAGTGCATTTCTGATTGAAAGACTGGACACATTGACTGTTTCTATGAAAAGAAGCACAGTGCAGGAGCTGCCCATGTCTAAGGTTCATGACAAGGCTTTCAAAAGCACACAAATGCTCTAAATGTCCTCAAACCAAAAGGTAACTCCAATACAAATCAAGAATTCAGAGCTTCATTTAAGCATCAATGTTCCCATTTTCTCTATTTTCAGTCCAAAAAAACCCAAAAGTGCCTTTCACAAGGCTCACTGAACATCTTCTGGTTCCTTATTCATCCACCCAGAATCATCTCTCATGCTCTAAATGGTTGTTTTTACAAGATTGGCATAGAAACCAAGCTGGGGATAATCACAACACATGAGGACAGGCAGGAAAAATAGGACAAATATAGTACACTGTATACACTGCATAAGGAAGGCTTTATATACATATAGAAGTTTAAGTCTTTCTTCACTTTATTAGACTTTATCATATTCCAAAATAATATATATTTTTTAAACACATTGTGTCCCTCTTAAAGACTGGTGCAGTTGGTGATCGGTGGCGTCTCGGCTTTGCTGCGTACTCCCTTAACATCGTTGGACGGCGACCCACCATTGCTCTGACACTTGAACACTTGCTTGTACGCCTTGCGGAAATTCTCTGAAAGGAACGCATAGATGATGGGGTTGACAGAAGAGTTGCTGTAGGCCAGGCAGTGCGCAATGACACGAAACATAAAAGACGCTTGGTTCAAGGGAAAAGAGCCAAACTCCACCCACAGATGAACGATGTGATGAGGGAGCCAGGAGAGGCAGAACACCACCACGACCACCAACACTGTCTGTGCTGTCTGGGGAAAAACACACACATACTCATAAATTAAAATACAGTACAAGACATATACTGACTAGGGCGGTTCTTACCATTGATCAGAACAAAGGTTTAGGGGTCAGGATAATGCCTGCTTGGTTAAATAATATACTTTTTATTTTATTGAATTGATTGAGTAATCAATTAAATTGGCACAAATTAAATTGATTAAATACAATTAAATATATGGAAAAATTCAATAGTTTACATTTGTTAGACCCATTTGGGTAATACAAATTTGTATATATGTGTGTGTGTGTGTGTGTGTGTGTGTGTTTTACATTTAATATGAAATTTTTTTAAAGATGGTAAAGTGTTTACAAGTTTACTTTAACTTATTGGTGCGAATAGTGCTTCTACAAGCTACTGAATCATAAGGTGTACTCGAATCATTAAGTATTTCACACATTGTTTCTCCAATCTGCCTTGATTTCTGTAAAAATAAATAATGACACTCTATAATATGTCATGTGTTGTTCATTTGAGGTTGTGTTTAGCTCATTCCAAGACTTGCCTAAAGACCTGATGATTTTTTATTACGTCCTGATTTGTAAAACCATAGAATTAAAATGACAGTTTTAATACAAATTTGTCTTTATGATCCTGTAATAATCCAACTATTTATATCTTGATCTTGGTTAAAATCAACTAAGAGAGCTTCAGAAACCCTGTCTGTGCTTGGGTGGTACCCAAAATCATCTACCAAACTGTGGTAAAATGTAGCATTGTATTTGACAGCCACTGTATCTCTTCAAACATTTTAGAAAATTTTAGAAAAACATTTTTTCCATTTTTTCATTTTCAATTCACATCTACTAGCCAGTTCTTCCATAACAGCTACCAATTGGGGAGGGTAAGGGCTTTCCTTCAAATAGAACATTCAGGACACTGTGCCATTCGGTATATAGAAGAGATCACAGAAGGATATGATTGCCCAATGGCTATGGATCAAAGGCTATAATTGGCTAATGGCCATGTGGTACCACTTGAGAGGGAGGAAAAAGATTTAGTGTTGTTTGTACCAACGTATTTACAAAAAAAAGAAACTTGTTTTGAATGACAAAAGCATCCTGTTAAATTAATAAAAAACATTGTGTCATTATAAGATACGGTATGTATGTTATAAAAACAACATAATTGATAATAGTCTTTGGTTGCCATGGAAATATGCAAACGTAGGAAAGGGAGAAAGAATAATGTGTGCTTTCTGAACAACATCAAGGCTTTTGCTTTTGCAAAAAGAGCAAAATCACAGAATCATGAAAAAGTAGCTGAATAAATGCCATTTTAATTAATCAGATTAGCCACAAATGGAGCTAACAAATAGTACATTATTACGTTCATTTATATTTATTGGTCGCAAAATTTGCTACACAATTAGGTTCCAAATGTTGTTGTTTTTTATGGGTTTGGCTTAATGAAGGGCTGGATGGGATCAGAAAAAAAAAGTAAGCAAAAAAGTACTAAAGGGCTTAGACAATAAAGGGCTCCCAGAAAAAAATGCCACCTGAAAGAATTTTTTTTTTTTATATACACATGGGAAAAAAAAACCTTGAAAAGTAAAATAGTGATAAAAGAATTTTAAAAAATCGATCCAATGAGATTGCCCTTTATTGTATTGCCAGCTGAGGGGAAGCGAAAATGGGAAAATAAACCCCATAATAAACAGCAGTACATTTATAGCTGGACACATGAACACTGGATTGTCTACTTTTTGCTTAGTTAACAACCTTTCACAACATCAGTATAACAAATTCCCTATCACCATCCACTGTATAAGACTTTTCAGCACATTTGGCAGATGTACTCATCCTGAGCTACCCACAATTATCTCATTAATTCAAATGTCTTGCTCGAGGGCCCAGCAGTGGCAGCTTGGTGGTGCTGGGAATTGAACTTATGTCCTTCAGACCAACATCTTAACCACTAAGTTATCACTTCCTACCACAGACAAGTGCCTGAGGAGAGCTAAAAAGAACATCAACAGCAGTATTCATACAGCACACTCGCTTTTTCAGCTGCTTTTATCTTGACGGCTTCTACTTAAAACCCCTCAGGATTTGGTGTATCTTTTGTTTTTTCTACGTTTCTTTTTGTTTATTCGATATATTGTTCACATTTGTATATTGCAGAATCAGATTCAGGTTAATTAGCCAAGTAACACACAAGGAATTTGTGCGACAATATAGACAGTACGAGTATTAAATAGGGATACAGAGTATATGACATCAGTAATGTACATAAAGTGTGAGAGTGCATGATAGTGTAAATAACAGTATTGTGCGTCAGGTATGATAAAGAGTTACTTCAGAACTTGTACAATATACAGCAGCAATAGTGTGTGTAACATATACGGATGATGTGATGACTGACAGTTCTGATAATGCAGTACTTATAGATATAAAGCAGGGAATATAATTATGGTAAGTTTTTAATGAGGGTGATTGCCTGGGGGAAGGAAACTTGGGGAAAGAAACTTGGTACACAACATGGTCATGTTGTGTAATACATGGAGCTCCCTGTTGAGCCACCATATGAATTTCAGTATGAAATTTCCCATGTGTCCCAGCTGTGCAAATGACATAGCTTGGAGCATTGCCTCAGGAAAATAAAATGCTTTGGTGATCCAGTTGTTTTGTTAGGATCTGAGGTGTCTGACTGATGCCTGTCTAAGATTTTGTTCCCTTTTTCTTTAGTTTCTCCTTTGTTACTGAGAAGACTTTGTTTGACAGTATTTGCCTTCATTTTGAGAAGAAGTTTGTGTCGATTTCTACCTTTGCCCCTGTGGATTTTTTTTTTGTTATATTGGCATTTTTTTTCCTTTCTCTGTTTTCCGTGTATGGATTTTCAGTAACAAAAACATGAAATTTTCAACATGTCTGAGTTTGTTTCTGCATTGTGGCACATCCTGAGAGGGTTCACACATTCACCCTGGTTTGAGTCCTGACCTTGAACTTTCCTTTCCTTTCAAAATTAACACCATGTAGATCATATACAAAATACTGACCATATCTAAACTCATGTAAGTGAATTACTGATTCATCAGACACACAATGTGTGTGTGTGTGTGTGTGTGTATTCAGATAGGAGCTGTCGTTTCGTAACCGTGGCGATAGTGCCGTTTCCTCAGCTGTATTTAACGGCACTGTTCTCAGAAAGCGAACTGAGTAATGTCCATCTGAACGCCGCTTTTAACCTTCATCAGTCACACTGATAAGAGACAGGCTCCACTTTGCCCCGGCTCACGGTGGCCGCACACGACTGGACCGTGGCAAATCCGGCACACGCCTTAATAAACAAACCCAAAAGAGACGCTTCATCATTATCTTATGTAACCATTTAGAGCAGCACTTTATCATGTTAATGTGAGCTGCTTTGCCGTTTGGTTTCATATCTGACAGTGTTTGGATCTGTCGCGTTCTGCCTGTTAAATCAACACTGTAAATGGAAAACCGCTTTGAGCATCTTAATTAATATGATTATATCCATGTTTAGAGAAGAAAGAAAGATCTGTAAAGAATTAGGAAATTGGATTTTCACACTTTCACAGTAACAAAAAATCTGATTTGTTTCAGTGTAGACAGATCTAACAAATTGTAGTAATATGTCAGGATTTGTCTAAACTTTATTTCACGCGCATGAAATAGCAGAATCTAAAGAACTATATTTCTTGCACTCTGGCCCTTGGCTTGCTCTTTATGGATGTATATCTTCAGCCTATTTATTTCTGTTAAAGCTGTCTTTTGACAAGGTCCATTTTTAAAAGAGATATACAAATAAAATTACATTTGTTTTGGATTAAATAAGCAGAAATAGAGTTCAGTTCTAGGGTGCATGACAGTTTGCGCAGTCAGCTGATTATGCGGCTTTTTTTGATACTTGTGATTTATTCCACAAAATCAATTAGCTTTAAAAAATGGACAATTAATGCTAAAGATTTAACATTATCGTTGAAATACACCTGTACTGAGCATAGTAACCTGAGTCTGTACTGAGCCCTGGTAGTACATTCATGCCAGCTTCATTTCTGCCACAAGATCAATGTTGAACCCTACATGACCGCACTAGACTTTCTTGCAACTTGTCTTATTTGTGCTCTATAGCAGGTTTGTTCTATTCCTTGAGATTCACCATTGATTTATTACTCTCCTTAAATGAATCTTTGAGTGTGTGTTTTTCTAGACATTTATTACAATAGTCTAAGTTCAGTGATTTATGGCATGAGGAAACACTAAAGCGGTTCAATCCTCTAAAAGTGCGAGTGTTTTATCTTACGGTTATTTTACAATCCCAACATTAAGACTGTATATAAATATTAAGAAATATTGAAGTAACCCAGAGTATACCTAAATGTTGTTAACCAGAGCCCTAAAATGATTTAAGCCCCTCGTATTGCGACAAAAAAGACAAGAAGACGATAATGATAAAGACCAAAATGATTCATGTATAACAACATACATGTGCATGTAAAATAAAAACATTTTTCTCTAGATTTTGGAGGGTAATGAACCAAATAGCAAATAGATAAATTCTTCGGAAATAATATATAGACAAGGCAACAGTGTTCGGTTCTGCAATGTTAGCTAAAGTTAAATTATATCAACTAGTTCCCAAATTTACATCCTAAAACTGTACGCATTCTGAAAGTTCCCTATATTTTAAAAAGATGTTCCATGAGCAGATCAATTTAAATTATAAATCTTGGAAACTTTATGCATGAAGTGAATTGTATGTGATACTTGGAAAGTTAAAAGTAAAAATGTTTTAAAGGTGTTATCATTAATTTATAAGATGTTATAAGGAATTATAAGATTTAATGACAATAAAATTACATGCTACCTATTTTTTACTATTAACATTACTTCTAATGGAACAGGAAATTAGACCAGAGATTCCCAACATAACACAACCCAATACAGGTCATAGAAGAGTTGCTACCAAGATCATTATATATATCTTTGTCAGTTTTCAATGTTACCTCAACACTTTGTTGTTTATGTCTCTAAGGAGGATACAATTCCTTGTTCCTATGCAGACTTGTTCATTGCAGATGCTACACAAAATTTGAAAGAAAATGTGATCGAGGGCAGTCCTTTGAAACAGGGCGTTTTGCAAATACAAATTACAAATTTGTGCGCTTGGGAAAAATACTTTACTGAAAAAATGTATTTAATTTAAAATTTGATGGCTTACTATGCCATGTAGTGTGTGTGTGCTTATGACAGAATGCTGGTATTCAGCGTATTAAAGCAAAAAATATGCATGCTAACTTTTTTCAGTAACTTTTTACGTTGGAAAACAACAATGGGATTAAATCCAGGACTTCTGCCTGAGGAGAGTATAACAATTTTAAAATGAAATGCAGTCTAAATTTAAGTTTAGACTGCACAAACAGCCCTAGAATCTAAAATATGCTTGTTTTTTCTCCTTAAAAAAGAAAACCCAAGGCGATTTGTCTAAGACTTGTTCGCATTTCCAGTGAGAATACTGTGCTTGCAGTTTGAGACCTTTTTTTTTTTTACTACATTTGGTCCATGAATATTGAATCCATGATGAATCCTCAGCTTGCCTATTTATTCTCACTCTTACCACTTGGTCTTTTTCACTCGTTTCAGTCTACAGTATTGATTTCTATTCAGATTTGGATATAAAGATTTCAAAAAGCTTATGTTTCATTTGTAGCTAGAAAAGATCAGGTTTCTGCAGCACCTTAATGGCCGTATCCTTGCTATGGAAAAAAAAAAAAGAAGCATATCTTCATTCAAAGATTTTTTTTACTCATTGCTTCACATATCTGCAAGGTGTCTTATTCTTTTCCATCTCTTTTTGAACCAAATCTGATTAACCTGCTTTTTCCAGCCAGGTACAAATCTTGTATCGGTTGATACATCATTATTGTCCACTTCCACTAACACACACAGACTCGCCGTCACCTGGATCTTAATATTTGCCTGACTGACGAGGAGTGTCTCGAGAGTTCATGGGTCTTCTATTTGTGCCCCACACACATTTTCTTGCAATTTAAAATGGTACAAAGACTTCAGGCCATGTTGGTAATTGTGTACTCCTCTACTGACCCCAATTTGTTTGCCCATTTGTTTATATGTTTTGGTTTTGTCCCAGTCTGTTTGTTGACTAGTCAATAATTTCTGTCACTTATTTCGAAAACAATTATTGGGAAAAAATCACCCATACCCTCCGACAGCCGTCTTTCAAAAAGTAATACCAACTGTATTGCTTGTACGTCTCTCTTGGTACACTGATTGATTCTGTTCAATTGGAAACAGGCTTCGCCCCTTACTGTGGGCTTGAGATGTGCTCCAGATTGTAACTTTGGAAAAAAGAATTGACACAGATACCTGATTTTGTTCCTGCTTTTTCTATGTTGTTTTCCATCTTTTTTTTTTCCTTTTTTCCCTAAGAAATATGTCTATCAAATTAACTGTGAAATTTTGTACAACCAAAGTCAGATTTTTGTGAAGAGAAAAACTATTAAAACTGTGTTCGGTTTACAGAATTTAAAAATTACATTGTAAAGTACTAAACCAAACAAATCAGCAGTTTTTACAAAATGTTTTTTGTCAAATTTACAGATACAGTAATTCAGAAAGCAGTAGAATGCAGTTTACAATCACAAAATGACTGTTAAAATAAAGTATTACATTTAAAAAACATTTTTTACAGATAACAATATGTGCAAGTACTGCTACATTGTGTTAAGATGAATAGTTTAAAAAACAGGTGACTTTTTGGCTTTTTTGTGTAAAATAAATATTATATATGAACTAGTGGTGACTTGCATATATTTTATTCATGTTTTTATGTTTATGTTTGTCTTGCAAATAGTCACAAGTCATTTGTTTCATAGCCTAGATGTTCATCAGTCTGCCATTTCGTATAGTCAATTGTAAATAAAAAAAAAAACGTATCTGTTGTTATAGAAATATTCATAAAGCCTTAAGGCCATTGATAATTGCATATATGTACATATGGCTTTGAACAAACCATATCTAATGTAGTTTAGTGTTGTTTTCTTGCTGCTATCAAAAGTTTTATGAAGGATTTTTAGCTTCATTGCCATCATGGTTTTGGGTAAATGAGATTTTATTTTTTGCCTTGAGGAGGACAAACCCTGATTCATCTGTCAACCACTGCACATCACATACATTTACTGTAGGTCCTTAGACATTACCATGAAGTTAAATGACCTGTGTTTGAAGAACATCTTGATTTTCCAGCCTCAGGCTTGTTGCACACCAGTCACTGGAACATTACTTTACCAAGTAGACTACAAGGTGCTTAGTCAACATCAGCAAACTACCACTGGCTACAGTTCATTTTTTACATTTATACCACATCTGCAGTATATTGTCAACTAAATGATATATGGCATTCAATATCTAACAAAAAAAAACTGTAACTTATATATCCACACTAGTCACAGCAGGTCTCAGGAAGTGGCCCACTGCCAGGCCTAACAGAACATAATTGAATTTTTAAAGTGAGAGCAGTGGGTAAGGAAAAAGCGTTATTTAATAAATCCCGGCTGGAAAAATCCTTTGGGGCTTACAGCCTGAAGTTGCAGCCCTAATGATTCCATTTGCAGTTCAGTCTGTGATTTGTGATGCTAAAGGACATTATTCAAACTTTAAAGAGGAAATAAAAAAAGATGCTTACCTTCTTTTTAGATGCCTCTGATTTTTTTGACATATTCTTCAGCTTTTTATGTAAGTGGTTTAAAACCTGCAAAATGAGCAGACAACAATCACAGCTTTTACATCAACCTGCTTTAACAAACTGCAGAGCAAATGAAGAGGATGAAGTAAGTGAATCTAATCTATCTATCAATCCAGCCTTCTATGCATCTTTCTGATGCATTCCAGTTCCTTAGTAGCAACATACATAACATTCAGAGAGAAGTTGTGCCTCACAAAGTTCACGCTTGAGGTGCACACTTTTATAGGAGCAGACTAAGGACACTGATCTCTATTTAGTCACTTGCTAGTCTTGTACCTTTGCTTAGTCCCCATTCAACAGGTATCCTTACTTACTAGTATACTGACTGTACTGTACTGTCAATATTGCACCTACTGTGGTATACTGATTGCATTGTACTGACTAGTATACTGATTTTATTGTACTGACTGTATTTTATTGACCCCAGTGTACTGATTGCATTGTACTGGCTGAAAAATGCTAACGGTATTTTAGAGACTGCATTAAACTGGCTGTAGTGTACTGACTATAGTCTACTGACTGTATTGTACTGACTGCTGTGTTCTGACAGTGGTGCACTGACTGTAGTTTACTGACTGTAGTTTACCTACTGTAGTGTACTGACTGTATTTTTCTGACATTTGTGTACTGACTGTAGTGTACTGACTGTAGTGTCCTGACAGTATTTTACTGGCTTTAGTGTACTGACTGTAGTACTGTATACTTATAGTATTGTACTGGCTGTAGTGTACTGACTGTAGTTTACTGACTGTAGTGCATCTAATGTAGTATACTGACTAAATTGTGCAGCCTGTAGTGTACTTACTGTAGTGTACTGGTGGTATTATAAAGACTGCAGTGTACTGACTGTAGTTCACCTTTTGTAGTATACTAACTGTATTGTACTGACCTTATTGTACTGATAGTATTATATTGGCTCTCGTGCACTGGCTCTAGTGTACTGACTGTAGTGTACTGACTGTATTGTACCGGCTGTATTATACTGACTGTAGTTCACCTACTGTAGGATACTGATTGTATTGTACTGACTGTATTTTACTGACTGTATTGTCCTGTCTGTAGTGTACTGACTGTGGTGTACTAACTGTATTGTACTGGCTGTATTATACTGACTGTAGTGTACTGACTGTATTGTACCGGCTGTATTATACTGACTGTATTTCACCTACTGTAGGATACTGATTGTATTGTACTGACTGTATTTTACTGACTGTATTGTCCTGTCTGTAGTGTACTGACTGTGGTGTACTAACTGTATTGTACTGGCTCTATTATACTGACTGTAGAGTACTGACTGTAGTTCACCTACTGTAGAATACTGATTTTATTGTACTGACTGTATTGTCCTGGCTCTAGTGTACTGACAGTGTTGTACTGGCTGTATTATACTGACTGTAGTGTACTGACTGTATTGTACCGGATGTATTATACTGACTGTAGTTCACCTACTGTAGGATACTGATTGTATTGTACTGACTGTGTTTTACTGACTGTATTGTGCTGTCTGTAGTGTACTGACTGTGGTGTACTGACTGTAGTGTACTGACTGTATTGTACTGGCTCTATTATACTGACTGTAGAGTACTGTCTGTAGTTCACCTACTGTAGAATACTGATTTTATTGTACTAACTGTATTGTCCTGGCTCTTGTGTACTGACAGTATTGTACTGGCTGTATTATACTGACTGAAGTTCACCTACAGTAGTATACTGATTGTATTGTACTGACTGTATTTTACCGACATTTGGTACTGACTGTAGTGTCCTGACAGTATTTTACTGGCTGTAGTGTACTGACTGTATTATATAGGATGTAGTGTACTGACTGTATTGTACAGACCGTAGTGTAGTGACTGTATTTCACTGGCTGTTTTACACCAACTGTAGTGTGCTGACTGTAGTTCACCTACTGTAGTATACTGACTGTATTGTACTGACTGTATTTTACTGACATTCGTCTGCTGACTGTATTGAACTGACTGCAGTGTCCTGAAAATATTGTACTGGCTCTAGTGTACTGTATACTAACTGTTGTGTCCTGACAGTAAGATTCTGACTGAAAAACATGTTAGTCCTCCTGTAATCCAGCTAACAGTAGACAGAGGCCACCACGAAACCCCTGCTGATGACTCATGCTGGTTCATTCTCAGAGCAGCAGTGACAGTGACATGCTAGTGTATATGTGTGTGTGTGTGTGTGTGTGTGTGTGTGTGTGTGTGTGTGTGTGTGTTTGTGGCACGTATGTGAAACACCTGAAACATTCGATTATGATGTATTTGTTCAGTTTTTCTTTCGTTTTTCTCCCCTCCATTTCTATCCTTTTCTTACTTTCTTTTACTTAAATGTCTTTTGTATTTATTACTCAAACAATTCTTCTTGGTTTTTCTATTTTGTTGTCACCTGTTTTTTCTTTCTTTCTTTCTTTCTTTCTTTCTTTCTTTCTTTCTTTCTTTCTTTCTTTCTTTCTTTCTTTCTGTTTTTCCTTTTAATTTTTTTATTACTTTATTTATATAAGTAAACAAAGAAAAACACTTAAGTAATTTTTATGTATTTATGTATATTATATGCATAAATTTTCTGTTCTGGTTTTCTGTTCTGATCTCTATTATTATTTTATTTATTTTTTTACTCAGTTTTAAAGTTCATTGCATTATTTTCTTTCCTTTTTTGTTTTATATAAATATATATATTAACACACACACACACACACACACACACACACACACACACACACACACACACACATATATATATATATATATATATATATATATATATATATATATATATATATATATATATATATATATATATATATATTTTTTTTTTTTTTTTTTCACTTTTACTTTTAATTCTTTTCTATTCTCTTCATTATTCTCTCTTTAGATTTCTTTCCTAAACGCATTAGTTTGATAATGATGATGATGATGATGATGATGATGATGATGATGATGATGATGTTCACTCACACTGGCGTAGCAGAAGCAGATTAGCAGCAGCGGCAGAAGGTAGCCGAAAACGAACGTGCACACCACGTAGATCTTCCGGTCCCGCGCGCTCGGCCACAGTTCCCAACAGTACGTGGCGTTCTCCTCGCGCCTGATGATGTTCTGGTGGTGCGCCACGGGTGCCGCCATGGCCAGCGAAAGCGCCCAAATCACAGCGATGGCGCGCACGGCGTGCCGCGCCACGCGCACCCCGGAGCACCTGCGTGAGTGGACGATGGCAACGTAGCGGTCCACGGACATGGCAGAGAGCGTGAAGATGCTCACGAGCATGGAGACGGTGAAGAAGTAGTGCGTAAACTTGCAAAGAAACGCGCCCAGCACCCAGGTGGGCAGCACGTACACGGTGGCCTGGAAGGGCACGCAGAAGAGCAGGTAGGACAGGTCAGCCACGCTCAGATTTAGGATGAAGATGTTGGTGGTGCCGCGCGGAGCTCCGGGGCGTCTGCGCGCGAGCACCGCAATCACCACCGAGTTGCCCAAAACCCCCAACGCGAAGATGAGCGCGAACGCGAGCAGCGCGACCACATTGTCCACGCCGATGTCGAGTTCCAGGTTCCCCGGTGCCGCCGCGTCCTGCGTCCCGTTCTCACACCATCCCGCGCTGGGCTCGTTCACACCAGAGCGGTTCATCCCTTCCTTTAGATCCATAAGGTTTCCCAGGTCCCACAAACACTGCATGAAACACGACGGCGTCACACAATCTCCCACACACACAAACACACAAACACACTCTCTGTGCGCACTTCCCAAATGACTCGGTGCGCGCAAAGCTGGTTATGTGCTCATTTCGGCTCCAGAGTGTCTCAGCGCGCGAAACTCTCTCTCTCTCTTTCTCTCTCTCTCTCTTTCTTTCTCTCACTCACTCACTCACTCACTCACTCACTCTCTCTCACACACACACACACACACACACACACATAGACACGCACGGACGCTGTTGCTCTCTCTTTTACACACACACGTTCTCTCCTAACCATAAAAGTATTTTCTGTCAGCAATTTAAAAAACTTTTTACATTTACAATCCTTTATTTGTTTCTCTCTGTGAATGGAACAGACAGTCTTGTAAAATATCATGGTTTAAAATACAAATAAAAGAGTTCACAGAGATGATACAACGTAAAATCGTCCATTGGAGGTCGGCAGCCTTTTTTGGGTTGACGGTGGTTTGTACACTGCCTCCACTCTTGTTTAAAATCATAATTAAAACCAAGAACATTTCTCCACTGCTTAGTCAAGTCAAGTCAAGTCAAGTTTATTTGTATAGGTCTTTTCACAACAGACATTGTCTCAAAGCAGCTTTACAGAAATCAACCGTTGAGGTGAATGATGTGTATTTATCCCTGATGAGCAGCCATGGTGGCTGTGACAAGGAAAAACTCCCTAAGATGTTATGAGAAAAAAAACCTTGAGAGGAACCAGACTTAAAAGGGGAACCCATTTGGGTGACATTAAGAGTGATTGAAGTCTTTAAACAATACAGAACACTGGAGAGTGAGAACTAACATGAGTACTGGAATGTAAGATTATAAGTAATGTTCTTTCTACAGTCTTATACAGTCATTCGTGGTTATAAAACTAGGAGCTACTGAGCAACTCATAAAACATCTGCAATCATCACAGATCTAACACCAGCTTCTCCATGCCAGAACCTGTTTACTCAGTTACTCCCACTCAGTTTGTTCTTGTTTAAAAACTCAGGCCTAGTAGAGCAGCTTCCCCGATACTGTCCCAAAGATCATCTCCGCTTCACCCCTGCATTCCAATAGGGGAGGTCAGGAGCGATGTGCTTGGTAAAATGTTCTTCCTCTGCGGGACCGGTCTCAGCGATGTTGGAGCTGGTTAGCGATGCGCAGGGACTGCATACATATATATATGTATGCTGAAAGGTAAAGTGTGGAAACCAGAGAGATGATTTCTTAGGTTGATTAAAAGAGGTTTAATTGCTAGAGTGTACAGCATTCCTGACAGTGAACAGTGGACCTTCAGTACACTCTCGAATTCACTGTACAGCACCTTGATCATGGCTTTAAAAACATGGTTGAACCCAAAAATTTTCCAGCACCTTCCACAAGTATTCATGCTCAACCCGGTCAAAAGCCTTTTCCTGGTCTAGGAAAATCAGACCAGTCTTTAAGCCTAATAGCCTGGAGACATCCAAAATGTCAAGGTGACCACCCCCATGCTTTGGAGATCTTCATGAAGTGCATCTATTGTCAGCTCTTTGTCTATCTCTCTGGCTCTGTGAGCTTAGGCAGGTCTTTGAGGAAGCTCTCCTCGACTAACTGTGCTCCTGACCTCTCGCTGCTATATAGCTTTGAGTTGTGATTTTCAGTAGGCTCTGACACGAGATCTACTGATTCTGTTCACACAGCATGCATAAATCTTTTCTGTCCATTCTTTTGTTCTGAACTGAAGAAGAACTTAGAAGAAACATCCATCTCATTGACGCATTGACTGAGCAGATCAGCACCCCACACACACACACACACACACACACACACACACACACACACACACACACACACACACACACACACACACACTAAAAAACAATAGCCTTTTACCTTTAAGTACGT
Source organism: Silurus aristotelis (assembly GCF_946808225.1). NCBI lineage: Eukaryota > Metazoa > Chordata > Actinopteri > Siluriformes > Siluridae > Silurus > Silurus aristotelis. The sequence goes on along the minus strand of NC_139595.1, from coordinate 16,020,152 downwards.
TTCCTTGTTAATTACAGTGAAAAACTGTAATTTAAGATTACAGTAGGCACCAAAACTGGAGATTTGAATAAAAAAGCCCTGGAAAAGACCAAGTGTTTTTTTTTTTTTTCAACAATTACAGTCTTGTGTCCTGTGTTTTCTTTTAGGGGGCAGAGATTTCCCAGGAATTGAAATGTATCCTGGGAGAGATGGCTTTGACGGTGGAATTAGCAAAAAATCTTTCGAAAGATTATTATTTTCTTTAGATAAAGAGATAAAGAAGTTTAAACACCAGGCAGATAGACGGACTAAAGCACCGCTGCACTGCTCGTTTTCTGGTACAGGTGAACCAAAAATCAAAATCAGAATACCTTATTGAGCCCACAGGGAAAATGTCAAAAACGATTTAGTGGAATACACTCGATTAAAGAGTCCAAAAAATATGTTAACATATTAATTATAAATTAAGAATTAATATGCATGTTTTTTGGGTGAATTTGTAATGCAAGAACCCTATAGAATGCCCATTAGCACTTTAGTACTCTAGCTTTAGTTACATTTTCAGTTAAATGTCATGTAATCATAAATGTAAGAAAGAGGAATGAAATATCCAGAAGTGCCCCTGTAGCAGGGCTTTATTATTATCATCTCAGTTAACAACTCATAACTCATGTTTTTTTTTGCATCCGTGTCTGTAAATGTCTTCACAAAATCATCAAAGGCAGCAATAAATAACGCCAGTGGCAGCATGGGGAAGTGTTCACTGGTTCACTAAGATAACACTTGTTCTTAGTTATATATAAACTTGAAAATATTGTACTATTTATTGCTGAAATCCTTGACTGATATACTGTACAGTAGGTATTCACAAGAGTTTTGTATATTGTATGTCAAAAAGATGGGAAACAGCAAGTTTTCTATAGTTTACGAGAGACACGTTCATTCTCCTTTCATTTATAGGCAACAAATTTGGTCATTTAATAATCATTTAATAGTATGAAGATTTACTTTGACCAAACAAATATATATACAGTACAGACCAAAAGTTTATATATATTATATATACAGTACAGACCAAAAGTTTGGACACACCTTCTCATTCAAAAAGTTCTTTTTATTTTCATGACTATGAAAATTGTAGATTCACACTGAAGGCATCAAAACTATGAATTCACAAGAGTTTATATATATATATATATATATATATATATATATATATATATATATATATATATATATATATATATATATATATATATATATATGAGATGTAACACTTTATTTTTTATAAAAAAATCCAGTTTCTCCACACATTTAGCTGAAATACTTTGACATGCTTTTTGTGAGACTTTTCAAAAGTGTTATTCACAAGTTGAAGATTTCTTTCTGAACCTCCGATTCAGGTCATCCCTTAGCAGTTCAATAGCATTTAGGTGTGGTGATTGGGCAGTCCATGCAATGATAGATAACACTTCAGATGACTGTTAGCTCTTGCACAAAAGTTTCCCGTTTCTGTTTTCGCCCCCTTCTGTGTAAACTTTCCGTTATTCCTCTGATTTCCTGATTTATAAATCTATCATCTATTGATCACTCCTCATCTTTTACTTCCTTTTCTTCTTCTTGGTCCAAGCTGCAAATGTTTTAACTACTCTATATGGGCAAACAAATTGTGAACACCTGACTAAAAGATTTATGCTTTTTGATTATCCCATTCTAAATTTAGTCTCCATTTGCATGTTTAATGACCGCCACTCTTCTGGGAAGATGTTCCACTAGATTTAGGAGTGTGCTTGTGGAGATTTGCGCTCATTCAGCCACAAGTTAGTAAAGCCAGGTACTGATGTAGGCGAGGTGAGGAGGCCTGGGGTGCAGTCAGCATTCACATTCATCCAAACAGTGTTTAATGGGGTTGAGATCAGAGCTTTGAGCTTTAAGATCAGAGCTCCAACCTATGTTAAGCATATCTCCATGGAGATGGCGTTGTGCACAGGGGCATTGTCATGCTGGAACATGTTTGGGTCTCCTAGTTTGTAAAAGGAAAATTCCATGTTGTAGCATTAAAAGTAATCTTTTACAATTGTGTGCCTCCAAGAAATGTGGTAACTGTTTGGGGAAAAACCACAAATCGCTAGAAAAATGTATTTTCTCTCTAAGTTTGGAAAATCAGGAAAAGAAGAAAGAATGAAAGACAAAAAAGGGACCAGAACATGAAGGAGAAGTGAAGGAGAGGTTAGAATAGGAAGAATACAAAAAGAGGGGACTGAAAGGAAAAAATAGAAGGATGAGGAGAAAGAAAAAAACTAAGCAGAAATTGAGTACATGATGACAAAAGGAGAAGGATAAAAAAAAGAACGTAAAACAAGAAGTTAAAAAGGGAAGAAAAGAAGGAAGGGAAGAAAGTGTATTTGATCTCCCATCTGAGTTTTAGATTGATAGTATTCTTGGTCTGTGCCCTTTAATAAACCAGTCTCAGAGGGAATTTATTAATAGGATGTTGGATGGAGTTCCCAGGAAAGTAAGGAGGAGTAGAATTGAGGAGTAGAATTGGAGAAAGAAGGGATGGAATTAAAGTGGTTAAGCCATTTAACATATGACCTGATCCACTGTTGAGCCCGTGAGCAAGGACCCCCCTTAAACCTCAACTGCTCGGCTGTGTAAATTCCATACAGGTTGCTTTGAATAAACTTCAGCATATACATTTTTTTCAATCATCAGACAAGAAAAATGTGCTCATGTGTTTTTTTACATTTATGTCTACGCCATTGTGCGACGACCTCAATTATATACATGATTATGGTAATACGGTACTTTACTGTAAATGTATTCTACAGTTGTTTACCATTTACTTTTTTTACAGTAAACTTTAGACCTGAGTTGTTTGTCACTGATCATCGAAACTCACAATCATAATTGATATAATCGGAATCGTTTTCTTTCTCACAGCAGGATTTAAATGACTCGAAACGAGCCGTAAAAAGGGAACAGCTCATTCTTTCTTTAGAGACTCATTGTCCTCTCGCGCCGAAGGTCAGGTGTTTATGTGAAAAAATAAACCTGTAGCATTTAAAAAAAAAAAGATAAATCATAAAAAAACAAAAAAACAAAATCATAATCCATATTTATAGCCTTCTACAATGCTCTATTCATCCGCGTATGAAAAGTGAAGAGGAAGAAAAAAACGCTGAGAGTTCACGTGTGCACGAGGCTCTGGTTTCTCCGGCAAGGCTCTTATTAGCCTGTTGTTACAACGAATCGTAATAAACACGAGGCTTTTGAATGCAGCACAGCCAAGTCGCGGAGAAAGGGAAAGGAGAAAAAAAAACAGACCGGGTAATGAAGTGAATGAGTGCCAGCGTTATGGCAACAAGGAGATCGTGCCCATGAGCTCCAGATCAGGAAAGTTAAGGGGGGGTTAAAAAATTAAAAATAAACAGAAAATAAGAACAGAAGAATGAAAAGGAGGAACTTGAGGAAAGCAGGGAAAAAAGAAGATGGAGAAGCTGTGGAATGAAAGACAAAAAAAAATGGGGGAGAATATAGGATGGAGAAGTAAAGGATAAGGTTAGATTCAGAAGAATATAAAAGAGGAGGGAGTAAACATTAAAAAGAAAGAAAAAACAGGAAGTAAATAAATAGGACTTTTATGAAAAGGTTACGGAATTTTTAAAAAGGGCACAAAAGCACAAAATAGAAACCTGACGAACTGGAGAGGAAGAATGCTGAAGAAAAGGAAACGAGGAAGTAGAACAGGAAGTAAAACAAGGATTAAAACAGTAAAAAGATACAAAGTAATGAACAGAAAATGCAGCGAATAAATAGATTGAATTTGTTTAAAAAAAAACGAATGAATGCAGAAAATAGGAAGAACAGAAGAGGAAGAAGAAGAAGAAGAGAAAGAAGAAGAGAAAGAAGAAGAAGAAGAAGAAGAAGAAGAAGAAGAAGAGAAAGAAGATGATTAGGAAGAAGAAGATGAAGAAGAAGAAGAGAAAGAAGAAGAAGAAGAAGAAGAGACAGAAGAAGAAGAAGAAGAAGAAGAGAAAGAAGAAGAAGAGAAAGAAGAAGAAGAAGAAGAAGAAGAAGAAGAGAAAGAAGAAGAAGAAGAAGAAGAAGATAATTAAGAAGAAGAAGAAGATGAAGAAGAGAAAGAAGAAGAAGAAGAAGAGAAAGAAGAAAATGTTTAAGAAGAAGATGAAGAAGGAAGCAGAACATTTATAGTTTATAGAAATAGTAAAAACAAAAGAAAAGAAGAGGAAGAAGGAAGCAGAACATGTTGGAGAAGTAAAAATAAAAAGGGAGAGGGACATCAAGAAAAGATTGAAGAGGAAAGAATAAAGGAGAAAATAAACAGAAGAGAAAAATAGATGAACACAAGAAACAGAAGAAGAAAGAAGGAAAGTGAATCAGGAATTAAATAAAAGATGAACGATACACAGAATAACCTTTATGAGGGGAAGAGATAGATTTTTTTTGTGAAGGAAAGAAAAAAGGAACTATTCAAAAAGATGGTATGATGAAGGAAGGGAGCTGGAAGTGATAGAAAAGTAAAGGAAATAGGGAAGAATGGGAGTAAAAGTGAAGAACAGAAGAAGAAATGATAAATGGAATGAGGGAGTAGGAGAAAAAGAGACATAACTAAAAAGTAGCAGAAGGAGAAGAAATGGAAGAGAGTAAGATGAGGAGAAGAAGAGGGAGAAGAAGTTAATGAAAAAAAGAAAATTAATTAAAAAAAGGCATAAAGTGGTGATTTTTTATAGGACATCTGAAAATAGCAGTATAGAAGAATAGGAGGGATAAGAGAAGAAAAGAAAGAAGGAAGAATTAAGAGGAGAAGGGGAGGATGATAATGATAAACAGAATGATAAATGAGAGGAGGATGCAAAGGGGTAAGAAAGTTGAAAGAAAAGAAGGAAGAAAGCTGCAACAGATGAAAAGGAAGAGGAGATTAAGCAGAAAATATTAAACATGGAGGGATAAACAGAAGCACTGGAGGAGAAGAAAGAAGGAATGAAAAATTTGAAGAAATAAAAGAGGAGAAAAGGATGAACAAAAAACAAAAAAGTGGAGCAGAAATTTTTTGGCGAAGTTAAAGGATGCCGAGGGGAGGATTAAGATGAAAAAGGAGAGGAAAAAATAAGAAGAGCAGAGCCAAGAGAAGAAAGAAAAAAGAAAGGAAAAAAAAGGAAGAAATGGAAAAGAAGTCAAAGAAGAAGGGAGATAGAAATAAAATTAAATCAGGGAATAAATTATAAGAATCAAATGAGATTGAGAAGGAGGAATGATTGAGACAAAGTATAGAAGGCTAAAACAAGGAAGCAGAGAAGAGGAAAAACAGAAAAGAAGAAGGAAATTAATCTTCTGAATAATAAAAATAAAAGAAAACAGAAGAAAAAAGAAGAAACTTAAATTTTTTAAGAAGTGAAAGAAGAGAAGAAGAGAAAAAACAAAAGAAGAAGAGGAAAGGATTTTTTTTCAAATAAGGAGAAGAAGAACGAAAACAGAAGAGAAGAAGGAAATGAAATATTTGTAGATGAAAAAGAAGGAAAACAGAAGAAGAGATGAAGAAGAAGGAAATTGAATTGTTGAACACGTTGTAGGATATGTAGATGATGAAGAAGAAGAAGCACAGAAAGACATATGAGTGTGATGAGGAGAAGAACAGAAAGCAAAACATAAGCACTTGGCGGTCGTTGCCATGGGAACCACCATCCTGAAGTGGGGATCTAATGACAAAAACTTAAAGTGGAATAAAAACTTGAGGGAGGAAAAAAGGGATGAAGAGAAGAAGGAGGAAGAAAACAAGAAAAGGCAATAAAAGGAGGAAGAAGAGGAGGAAGATGCTGAAGAAGAAGGATTAAAAAAGGGAAATAGGAAAAGGGAAGAAAAAAAATTGACAAAAGATCCTGGACTTCTGGAAAATGTGACAGATGTGATAGAAGGACCCGAGGCAAGCGTCACTCAGGAGGTCCCAAACGTGCCCTACAGCACTGTTAGAGGGGCAACCTGGGGGCAGATCGGCACACAAGAAAGTGAGCCCAGGAAATTTAGTGAACTCTGATGAAACGAGCACCTGAGGCGCAAAAAGCATCAACAATAACACTGTCTTCACCTCACATCTGTTTTTTGTTTTTTTTAAATGCTAATACACAACCCACTAGTAGCAAGAAATCCTCATTGAAATGACAGGTGGTGGACACAAGTCTTGACAAGATAATTATTATTTACAAACCAGGAATCTTAGCTGGTTTCAAGCTACAGCACTGTATCAGCTTAACCCCGTATCAAACGCTGTCAGATTCTATTTTTCTTCCGTTCATCATTCACTTTGATAGAAACATCTGTACACACAGTTATTTCTGTAGTCATCCAACAGGCCAATCATGTTGCAGCAGCAGAATGTAGAAAATGACACAGATCTATTAGAATAAATCTGATCTCTGTGATTGGTTCCAGATGCTCATTTCAGAAACAGCTGATCTGTTGTGTCCCACCTCATGAAGATTATTGACCATCAAAGAAGTAGACGCCGACCCTGCAAACACCCTAAACCATCTTACCAGTGCCATTTGCATGGAGGAGTTGGTGTTGGATCTATAAAGATCTCAAAATGTTGAACTATTTTATGAGTTGCGCAGTAGCTCCTGGCTCCACAACATCACCCGACTGTAAAAGACTGTACATAACTCATAATCACACACTCTGGTATTCACGGTATGTTCTCACTGTTTTGTATTATTTTAAGATTTATAATGAGGATGGGTTCCCCTTTTAAGTCTGGTTCCTCTCAAAGTTTCTTCCTCATAACATCTAAGAGAGTTTTTCCTTGCCACGGTCGCCCCGGGCTTCATCATCAGGGATAAACACACATCAATCACTTTTATTCTTAAATTCTGTAAAGCTGCTTTGAGACACTGTCCATTGTGAAAAGCGCTATAGAAATAAACTTGAACTTGATCTCCTGGGACTTCATCCATCATTGACAAAAATATCCCGTGATTGACACGAAATGATTTGTTGATAGGAAAGTATTGAGAAAATTGCCCAGATTGGTTCAAGCTGCCAGGAACTCATATAATCACTCTTTCCAACCATGATAGGTGTTCCTATTAAAGTGGACAGTAATATATGGATATAATGTAAGGGACAGTCCATGGCTAGGTGCGAGAAACAGGATTTGAATTCACTTAGCAGGTACACCCACCTTCTACTGGATGTCAGATGGGGGTATTCAACTTGCTGTCATGCATTAAAATCGTCTAACGCACACATATCCAAGAAATATCCTGTTTATAGCATAGTGACTTTCTTATACCATGGTCACATGGTCACAACTGACCGAATGGATAAGACTGATGGTTAATTTTTACATTATTAGCATTATTAGCGTTATTAGCGTTAGCATTATTAGTAGCATTATTTTACATATCACACACACACACACACACACACACACACACTCACACCATCTCTCTTTCTTGGTCTAATAATTATTCGTTAACATCTGTTTCTACTTGATCTCTGTTTATGATAAAAAGTAAGCAGAATTCAAAAATTAGCATCCATTCGAAGCCATTCAGTCAGTTTTTGCAAAGCAGGCATGTGACCACGTTAACGACAAATAACACACAGCTAGGTGTACTTTACACCATTTTAGCGCACTCGGTTATGCATGATTAATCACTTCCACATTGTGGATCCTTGAATCCTTGCATTTACACTACTACAGGTAAACCCCTACTTACAATAGCGATGCCTTACGATTAATTGAAAGTGTCGTAAGTCACGATATGGCCTAGCCTACCCAGAAGTCTTAACAAATGGTGAGTAGTATGTAGTATGGGGTAGTATACTATAAGTATACTATAATTTGGAGTATACTATAATTTGGACAATAATTTGTTAATAATTTAATAAATTTATTAATTTACATTATCGTACTGTGTAAACTTCACAGTATGTCTGTATGTGGCATCGAGTGCAAGAAACTTCAAATATGTTTACTAGGGCTGTCAAAAACGCAAATTCATTTAAATTAATTGTATTAGGGTGCGATTAATGCAGCGTGCATTTCTGTTTGACCATTTTTATAAATAATTATAAATAAATAAATATAAAAGGCGAAATTAAAGCCTTCAATGCAAAACAGATTTGTTTATGACGTCCTTTCTTTGCTCAGATATATAAAAAAAATAAATCAACTCCAACACTAAACATTTCACTAAACAAATCAATAAAAAAGAACCAAGTCTCAAATCAGCACCAAAATATGCACACATACAGCAAATAAAACCGTCCGTGTGGAAACATAGCCTTCGTTTGGTGTCCTGATGATTTATGTAGATGGAACTAGAGATTGCTAGTAACGTGCTTTACGAATGCTTTGCAGGACAAGCAACCATTTGTATTACGAGCGATCTTTTTTGCGAACATCGAGCATCACATTAACAACACGCGATCACAATGTTTTTTTCTCTCATGCTGTGTAAAACAATGAGAGCTCAGGTCAGCTTTCCGCATATTCATCCTCATTCGGTGTGTATCCCTCGTACAGGCAGCATTTGTGCAAACGTACTGTTTACCATAGTATTGTGACCGTGTGTTTTCATCGAAGGTGATTCTCCTTTCAAACAATAGCTCTCCTCCTCCTCCTCCTCTCCTCCCTCTCCTCTCTCTTATGCCAGCCACGACTTTACTAATCATTGTTATGTGTTTCAGATACATTAGGGACAAAAATTTGTGCATGAACAATACCATTAAAAATTATTTGTATATAAATATGTGGATAGTGTGGATAGGATTATCTGAGTTTACATTATTTCCTATGGAAAAATTCGCAATTCAATGCGAATTTTCCCAATCTAAATGTGTAAAAATAAACATACATTTGCATAAAGCATCCATGTGTGTCCATGCCCATGTTGATTAGAGTAATAAATTTCGAACAGAAAAAAATGTGTGATTAATTTGCGAGTCAACTCATGACAATAATGAGATTAATCACAATTAAATATTGTAATCGATTGACTTCCATAATTTTTTTTACATTTTGTCGTATCACTATTGTCAATGTAAGATCGAAAAATTGTAAGTCGAACCATTATAACTCATGGACTGAAGGACATGATACAGGTGAACACAGTTAAGCAACGAACCAATGACAGAACATGCACAGCGTTAGGACTTTTTTCTTTAATTGCACTAATGATATTTGAACAGGACCACTCTAATAACATTACACTGATGACGCTGCATGTTCGGAAGAAGAGAGAATCCGGGACATAAGAACAGTTAAAAAACCAAAACCCAGAGCAGATCTCCATAATTGATTTAAGGATAAAGGATTAAATGTGTTTCATCAATTATAATAAATCTGAAAGCATTGTTCTCAGTAGCTGTTCTATTACAGGGGCAGTGATGGGTGCTGACATTAAACCGAAATAATATGTCATGGCGAGGGGTGAAGCAATAAGCAAGACTATTATTTTTCTTTTTTTCCTTTTCTTTTCTTTTTTTACTTTTTATTTAGGTCTAACCACTAGAGGGGGCACTGATGTGTGAGATAGTGGATGGTGGATGTACAGTACATTTATATGAGGAAGAAGATGATAAAGAAGAGGCTTTTTATGAGTCTTTTAATCTTCTTGTAATCACCAATCTACGACAGTTTTAGTCTTCTTGGGCTCTGACCCAAATGCTTCACTTCCTAGAACAAACACTATATTGGCTTCATCCCAAAAATTAGTGTTCATAAGATACTTTACTAAGAATTTCTGGATTTTCATGACTTTGCCCTAAATGCTAGAATTCATGTCTGATTGGTTTGTTAGAATGTCAGCCATTTTACTTTCTGTCCCGATTCATGACTAGTTAGTGTTTGCATTAGAACCATGATTTTGCCTTTATTCAAATTGCTAGAATTCAGAAGCTATCGTTAGATATTTTATGGTTTCAATTCTGTATGAAACATTAGAACAAACCTTTCTAACAAGGTTTCTTTTGCACTGATGTTTTAGTACTGTGTCATCCCATGTAGCATCCATGTGAACTTATCCTCCGTTATGTACTACAAGCACACAGTGGATAAGAACAATAAGAATTGTTAACGAGTTGATTTTATGTTTATATAACACTGAAAAGCATGAAACATACATTAAAAATACACTACAAATGGATAAAGGTTTGTGGACACCTGATCATATGTTTGGTATGTGCTTTTTGATCCCATTCCCAATTTACTGTTAAAATATCATTTCACTCTTTTGGAAAGATGTTCCACTAGATTTTGGAGTGTGATGGTGAAGATTTGTGCTCATTCGGAGGCCTGGAGTGCAATCGGCATTCCAATTAATCCCAAAGGTGTTCAATAGGGTTAAGGTCAGAGCTCTACAGCAGGCCACTCATGATGTTCCACTCTAAACCAAATCGTCATGGAGCTGGCTTTTTACACAGGAGCATTCGCACGTTGTGTCATGCGTGGACCAAGAGTCGGAAACCGAAGTAGGGTTAGACATTTTATTAGTTTAAATACACAAGGCAGAGGGGCTTGATGAAAAGCACAAACTGGAGAGTCGATAGAATCGTAATGCGGGTTGAATCCGTAATGCGGTTAGTCCAGGGATGATCGCCAGTGTGAACCTGTAAAGGCAAACCTATCTTGAGCGCTTCCTCCCAGGAGCATGGAAGTACCAGTTTTAGGAAGTCCGGTAGATCTCTCATGGCAACAAATAGATCGGACAGTGAGTGAGGTGGAATCGGGCCCTTATGAAGGGGAAAGGTAATAGGAAACAGGTGTAGGTGATTTAGAGCAGGGAGAGGCTGAGTGAGAGTTGAGCTTTGAAAGGAGGCGTGGCTGGTGGTTCCCTGACACGTTGAGCAGGTTTGGGTCTCCCAGATCAAGTGAAAGTAATGCTAATGTATTCAATAACATCCTATACAATTCTGTGCCTGTAACATTGGGGTAACATTTTGAAGAAGAACCACATATGGCTGGAAAAGTCAGGTGTCCCAATACTTTTGTCCCTATAGTGTAGTATGTCATATGATTGTTGTCCTTGTGTCCTTTTAGAGTCTGTGTTCTTTTATGTAGAGCTTCATGTAACCATGAGGATCTGCGTTGCACTCAGGTTGTTTTGTGCACAAATTCAACATTCACATTAAAGCAGATGGATGGAAACAAAAACACACACACACACACACACACACACACACACACACACACACACACACACACACACAGTAGCCCTGAGTCAGGTTGGTGATATTATTTGTATAATCCCTCAGTCTCAGGGGCATTGTTTTGGAGATACAGACAAAAGCATCAATTATAGAAAATTACAGATAAAAAAAAACTTCTGCAACATTTTGAACATTTGGCCTTTGGGGCAGCTTGTTGCTATGGTGCCCAGAGTGCAGCGAGGCTTTATGGAAAGCTAAAATGTGGTTTACAAAATTCAAACATTCAGGTCCCTCTCAGCAAGACAAAGCCCCCTTAATGTTCTGACTGGTGCACAAATCATTCAAAGAATTGTCCAATATTCCAAAGAAAACACACTCGCTTTGTTCTTTTCTGCAATAATCGCATCCTTTGAAGGTACGGCATTTTGTAATAATTATTACCTGGTCCATTGTAGATCACTAAAGCTTGGTTTGTGATTTGTGGTCCATTACTGCATTTGAGAGCCATGCCAAACTAAAATCCTGGATCTTTCGAGAATTTACAGAAGCGATATTTTCTGTTTAACCATTTTATATATTCATATGATTATTTTAAAACATAACTTTATATGAGTTTTGTTTTTTAAAATCATGCATTTTTTTAATAGAAGTCTGGCCAGAAGAATTGGCACCAAAAATCATTGGAAAAAAACATAAAAACAAGGCACTAAACTATGCACAAAAGCACATAAACTTGGGTGCAGAAAAATGGCAGCGGGTGCTCTGGACTGATGAGTCGAAATGTGAAATGTTCGTGACTGTACCCAAGAACACACTCATACAATAATGAGTGTCTGCAGGCAACAGTGAAGCTTGGAGGTTGCAAGTTGCTTGCAAGTTAGGGGCTGCATTTCTGCAAATGGAGTTGGAGATTTTGTCAGGATTAATGGTGAAATCAATGCTGAGAAATACATGCAGATACTTATCTATCATGCAATACCATCGGGAAGGCGTTTGATTGGCCCCAAATTTATTCTGTAGCAGAAAAATTACCCCAAACATACAGCCTATATCTAGATAGATAGATAGATAGATAGATAGATAGATAGATAGATAGATAGATAGATAGATAGATAGATAGATAGATAGATAGATAGATAGATAGATAGATAGATAGATAGATAGATAGATAGATAGATAGATAGATATTGTTTCCAATCCAGGAATCTTAGCTGGGTCCAAGATACTGCTTCAGCTTAGCCCATAATCAAGGCAGGACAAACCCATTTATGGCATTTGGCAGATGCCCTTTTACAGAGCGATTTACGGTTATCTTAGTTAATCATCCAAGCAATTAAGGGTTTAGGGCCTTGCTCAAGGGCCCAGCTTGGTGGTGCTGGGATTTGAACCCATGACCTGATCCGAAATCCAACAATTTACCCAGTGAACTACCACTTATATATTTTTACCATCCATTCTAATTGGCAGACCTTTACACCCTCTTGTTTATGCAGTTATCCAACTGGCAAATCATGTTGCAGCAACATACAGGTCAAGAGCTAGTTCTCGGATCTCTGTGACTTGTTGTTGGTGCCAGATGGGCTTGGGTGAGTATTTCAGAAGCAGCTGATCTTCTGGGACTTTCACACCCGACAGTGTGTACGAGCAAACAAAAAAAGGTCTGTGGGTGGAAACACTGTGGCTTGTTGATAAGAGAGCAGTTCTCTGGGAAATGACCAGAGAGTTTCATGACCTAAATGAAGGCTGCATTTACATTAACATCTGCGTGCTTTTTCCTTAACGTCCAATTCGACCCACATGACCTCTTGTTCTCTACTTAATGAAATTGGCCCGTAAGTAGTAACAGAACCTGCACCTGGAGGGCAGGAATCATGAATCTGATAAAACAGCAAGATAAAAAAGGTAAAAGGGGAAGTCGGTTGTTTCGTTTTTTTTCTCACACACACCTGCTCTCAGGGCTTCATTTGTCATTATTGATCAGCACTCAGTGGTCTGTATTCGAGAGTTTGAGATAGGACTTAACAAAAGTTCACATTCAAGTACCCCCACAAGCTGTTTTCAACCTTTCTAGGTTCTCCATCACCAACCAACTGCTACACTGCCTCCTTCCCTCCACTGGCCAACTGGTTTTCGGAGCTGTTGACCTTTCTGCTTTCAAATGCAGTCTGAGTAGGTGGCACTTTTACAGCTTGGATCCTGTCAAGTTTCTGTGAAAACAGGATGTTTTGGGAAAAAGTCTTGGAGCAGCTCTGCAATTAAAATAGCAGGTGTGTGTAGGTGGGGGTTTCGCCTACTACAACTTGAGAAGCTCTTTCATTATACAATAGTAGCTACTACATTTACATTTATTACTGAGGTACCCCACCTACTCACCGGATTATTTTCAGCATATCATCAAGCCACGTATGGCCCTCAAGGTCCTCATGGTTTATTGATTTAATCTGAAGATGTCTTTCTATAATAGTGAAGCTCTGTTTTCTGGGGAAAAAGTGACGACGCTGTGAGTTATTGCTTTTAATATTCTCGCTGGCAAAACCGACAGCTCTGTTTCAGCTAAAATTTTTTAATCTGGATCAGGTAACACGAGAACATAATGATGACAAAAAGTCCTACTTTTTGGCACTGATGAGTCATGATTCAAAATTGAGCAATAATATACAAAGTCATGCAGAAACATAGTAAGGAAGAATGTTTTTCTACTATGCAATATCCTGCCTGGACACACACACACACACACACACACACACACACAGGTAAATAAGTATACAATTCAAAGCCAGTTTAAGATTCCTTGTTTCCCTTCTTTCTTTGTCCTTTATACATTCCTTTTTTTAGGTCCTTTCTTTTTGTCTTTCTTTCTTCTATTCTTCCCTACTGCTTTCCTTGCTTTGTTCTTTATTTCCATTCTCCCTTCTTGCCCCCCATCCAAAGGGATCTTGCTCAAAGACCCAGAAGTGGCAGGACCCTTGATGACCTTTACATAAAAGGGTTTAACATCTTAAACATTGAGCTTTGACTTCCTTCCTTCCTTCCTTCCTTCCTTCCTTCCTTCCTTCCTTCCTTCCTTCCTTCCTTCCTTCCTTCTTTCCTTCCTTCCTTCCTTCCTTCCTTCCTTCCTTCCTTCCTTCCTTCCTTCATGACCTTTAGATCAGGTTTAACATGCTAAACACTGGGCTAAGACTTCCATCCCTTCTTCCTTCCTTCCTTCCTTCCTTCCTTCCTTCCTTCCTTCCTTCCTTCCTTCCTTCCTTCCTTCCTTCCTTCCTTTCTTTACTCCTTCCTTCTTTCCTTCCTTCTTCATTTTTTTCCTTGGTCTCTCCTTGCTTCCTATTTGAGTTCATTCTTTTCCGAAAGTGAAGCCCCTACTCGTCAGAGCTGCCAATTATATGTTGTTATATGCCATGTAATCTTATGCTATGGTCGTATTACAACTTTTAAACAGTGTTCTTACATCTTATATTCTCTATTTGCCTTTCATGTTCTCTTCTGAATTTGGTTCCTTTCAAAATTTCTACTTTAATGCCTGCTGTTAAAAGTGCTGTTTGATGTAAGGTCTCATTAAAACCCTCTGCATATTACAATTAGCAAGCAATAAGCAAAACTCTACATCATTGTCAGCAATACCAGGGGTTTCTTTAATCAAAGTTACATCAAAAATATCTGAGTGTATTCAAAGATGGGTTCCACACCTGCCTGAGACAAATCAAAAACTTTTATCAAAACCTTTCTTGTTCTCGTTTTTGTTCTTCTGGAGTCATGTCCTGATAGGTGTAGATGGTTTTTACAGATAAGCACACAACAAACTTAGATGTTGGCTTGAAGGTTTGGTAGGAGCTTGGTAATAGTTTAAAGTTAAAATGAGAACGAAAGAACGAACGAACGAAAGAAAGAAAGAAAGAAAGAAAGAAAGAAAGAAAGAAAGAAAGAAAGAAAGAAAGAAAGAAAGAAAGAAAGAAAGAAAGAAAGAAAAGAAGACAAACGAACAGAAATACAGAGCGACAGCTAGTTGTAGAAAGATAGATAACAAATATAATGAAATAGAATGTCAGATGGAATGATGGAGTGAGACGAGTAAATACATGGAGTGAGTGTTATTAGTTAGAAACAGATGCCAGGAGATCAATAAGGAGATGTATGAAATCCTGTATGATTTTTGGCAGTTGGAGTTAGAATCTCTGACATTACAACCCATGCTCTGTTTATTCCCACAATGTAAGGCAATGGAAGTATTTTGGATTTTTTTTCTTGTCCACTATGGGACGATATGCTTTACCTCCTTTATTCATTCCTTTATGACCTTAAGATGCGAAGTTTAACATATTAACCACTGAGCTATGACTTCCTTCCTTCCTTCCTTCCTTCCTTCCTTCCTTCCTTCCTTCCTTCCTTCCTTCATGACCTTCACATAAAAAGTTAAACATCTTAAGCACTGGATTACAACTTCTATTCCCTCTTTCTTCCTTCCTTCCTTAGTTCATTTGTTCATTTGTTTGTTCATTCATTCGTTCGTTTGTTCATTCATTCCTTTATTCCTTCATGACTTTCAAATCAGAAGTATAGTATCTTGCACTGAGCTACAACTACAATTCCTTCTTTCTTTGTTCATTGGTTCATTCATTTGTTGGTTCGTTCCTCACCTTTTTTGTTCCTTCTTTCCTTTATTCCTTTCTTCAATCAGACAACTGAGCAGCTATGGGGTTAGGGGCCTTGCTCAAGGGCCCAGCAGTAAACTAAGCTACCACTTTCATCCTTCCTTTCCTCCTTGCTTCCTACCTTCCTTTATTGCTTTCTTCCATATTTCTTCCTTAAAATGTACAACCATTAAAAAAAAAGTTTATGTTTACGTTTACATTGAGACATTTGGCAGAGACCCTTATTCAGATCAAAATACATTTATCTCATTCATACAACTGAGCAGCTATGGGGTTAAGGGCCTTGCTCAAGGGCCCAGCAGTAAGCTAAGCTACCACTTTCATCCTTCCTTCCCTCCTTGCTTCCTACCTTCCTTCCTTCCTTCCTTTATTGCTTTTTTCCATATTTCTTCCTTAAAATGTACAACCATTAAAAAAAAAGTTTATGCTTACGTTTACATTGAGACATTTGGCAGAGACCCTTATTCAGATCAAAATACATTTATCTCATTCATACAACTGAGTAATTATGGGGTTAAGGGCCTTGCTCAGGGGCCCAGGAGTGGCAGCTTGGTGTGGCTGGGAGTTGAACTCATGACCCTTAAACCACTAATCTACCACCCCATTACTCTTACACAGAATATAATTTTGGTGTGGCATTCTATATATTTTGTCTTGAGTGTATTTACAATGGCCAAACATTTCAGCGTGATATACTGTAGTTTCTGCAAAATGTCAGACTTTGGGACTAAATCCTGATCCGGTTTTGCACGATTAGAATATGGGTCACAGTCGTGAGTAAAAAAATGCCTCTGTTGTGCTTAGATTTCATTTGACCCTCATAGGTTGTAAATCACACTTATTGGGGGATATTGCGTCCTCATTATAAAGATATGCATTATACAGATATCTTGATCTGCCAGCGCACTTTTGTTGCTGACCCTCATAGATTTAAATGAACACTCAGATGTTGGCTTCCAGCTGAGCATAGGTTCAGGAAAAATGATGTCTGCAACTCCATCTGAATGGTGCCTTAAGCCCTGCTAGATATGATAAAAATTATACAGAAGATTTTACATTTTTGTGTTTCAGGAGCATGGAATGATCTGTAAATAACATCACGAGTGCTGGAATCCACAGTAGACAGTTTATAACTAGATTTACTCAGACATAGTGTCACTTAGTTACACTATATGGACAAAGGTATTGGGGCATCTGACCTTTTCTGGCATATGTGGTTCTTCTTCAAACTGTAACCACAAAGTTGAAGGCATTGAGATGCCTTTGGATGCGGTATAATAAAACTGAACTTGGAAACCCAAACATGTACTAGTAAAGCAATGCCCCTGTGCACAAAGCCAACTCCATGAAGGTATGGTTTAAATATTTTGGAGCAGAAGCTCTAGAGTGGCCTGCTTGTGGAGCTCTAATCTCAAAACCCTACTGAACAACTTTAGGATGAATTGAAAGATTGACTGCATCTCTTCTCACCTCACCTACATCTGTACCTGACTTTACTAACACCCTTGTGGCTGATGAACACAAAAGTCCACAAGCAGACTCCAAAATCTAGTGGAACATCTTCCCTAAAGAGAGAGAACTATAAAAGCAAATTGGGACTAAATGTGGAATGAGATGTTCAAAAAGCACACACCATATTTATGACCAGGTGTCCGTATACTTTTGGCCATATGGTGTATATCAGTGACTGTTTCTTTATCATACTTTTAAGCATACGATTCAGAAGGCATAATTTTATAGCATATACACTGGGTGTTTTGTAGCACAGGCAGCTCCATGACATTTGGACTACTTTGGTTTCTATAGAAACGTGAGTCCCTAAACAGGGTGCATGTCATCAAGCCGCACTTATTATGGAGATTTGTGCATGTGGATCGTGTGCATCGTGCATTTTAAAAAAAATTTAATTTTATTATAAAAAACGTCTGTGTGTTCAATGCTACAATGTACACGTTCGGAACCTATATTTAAAAATACCTAAGAAATTTATAAAAGCATGCTTATTACAATTCTTTGGTTTTTACATTAATGCTAAATATTTTGCAATTCATATACTCCTATATAATATGAGAACATAACATATATTCCAAATATATGTGCACACAATGTTTTAATATATGGCATGTATATATTCAATATACATTTATTGAGAATGTATTGTGCATATTTATCATTTTAAATGTAATATATATACTAAAACTATATAAAAACATATATTAGAGACATATATATGTAACATGTATGTAAGCAATATGTGTAATTTTTATATTAAACATATATACAAAGAAATATGTCATATATATTGATAATTATTTTACGTGATATATATAAATATACACATATATCTCGTAAATTAATATATATAATATATATATTATATATATATATATATATATATATATATATATATATATATATATATATATATATATATATATATATATATATATATATAATTAGACATTAATATTATACATAAATATAGGATAGTTTTATATGTCAGTATATGAAATTGTTCCATTTTCTAATATTTTTTTTAAATATAGGCAGATATATATATGTGTGTGTGTGTGTGTGTGTGTGTGTGTGTGTGTGTGTGTGTGTGTGTGTACATATATGTTTTCACTTTTTATGTGTATATTTTTAATAAATGTATATGTGTACATACATCACATTTCCGTATTGGTGGCTACTGCAAGTGTGTGTGTGTGTGTGTGTGTGTGTGTGTGTGTGTGTGTGTGTGTGTGTGTGTGTGTGTGAAAGGTGTTGCAACCTGTGTAAACTCTCATTTTGCTGGGAAAAAATGAGTGTGTTTCTGGGCACGACTCCAACTCCAATAATCACATGGAGCAAGAAAACATACACACGTGAAAAACTTTCCATACGGTTTTTTTTTAATATATATATATATTTGCACTGCTGCAAATAAAACATTCTAATTATATTGTTTGCCAAAAAAAATCTCCTATTAATTTTCCCCTTCTTTCCTTTGGAATGCAACGTGAACGCCGATTGCGCATGCGCGCGTGTCGTGACAGCGATAAGGTCGCGATAGAGAGATGCGGCGTGTTCGGGCTCGCGCAGGCAGGTCTCGCTCCGCCCCGGTGCACACGCACGCACACATACACGCACACACGCACACACACACGCCACCTCAACCAGGAAGCAAAATATACACACAAACACGGAGTAAGGAACGAAGGAAAAAAAGGAGAAAAAAACCCAGGAAAGAAAAAAGATCTTGTTTTCAGCAGGTTGCAGTACAGAAGCCGAGCGTGCATGTGTTTATTCCGCTGAGCGCGTAAGGGTACGTACATTACATATGCAATTCCATCGTACGTATGCAATCCAGCGCGAGCCTTGAACGCAAAAAAAAAAAAGAAAGTAACATGGTACAGGATGTGACCTTGCAACTAATTGAAATAGCTAACACTGAATTTACACTCCTAATCAGCAAAAACAAACCGGACTGCCTATATCTGATACGGATTATTTATTTATTTGCTTGCTTATGTTTGTTTGTTATTTATTTCAGGCATAGGTCGCGCGCGTGTGCGTGGGTGGGTGGTTTTACTTCATGATGCATACCCATGTTTACTACGAATTATATAACAACTGGTCAAATCCACATCAATAGTACACCTACATATTAATCTGTCACAGAATAAACACATTACATCCGGTTTTGTGAACCCTCTTTTCATCATATCAACACCTGCTCATATGTTCTCTTTGGTGAACTTTGAATGATTACCCACAATGCATTTCAAATACCTTTTGGTAGTCTTTTTTGATTTGATGTTCGTTTCTTTCTATCATGTCACTTTCTTTAAAAAACAACAACGATGCAGCAGAGCTTTATTCTTTGAGTCTTTTTTTCTTCCCGTGAAGTTCTCAAACAGATCGACTTCCAAAGCTTCACCTAAGAGTTGCGTCACCACGGTCACACCCGTCGTCTTGTACGAGGCTGAGTCGCTAAGAGCCAAGTTTCTTGCAGAGTTCTGGTGGCAGCACCTAGAACTTTATGGTGTTTGTGAGACATGTGCATGTTCCTTTTGTTTCTATGCAGCTATCTAGGTCATTTAATGGTATTTACTTTCACCAACCAACAGATGTTCAGCTTTACCTTTTTAAAAAATTCCTCCCTTGCACGGCTTTATACAATCTTGGAATCAGGACAGTTCTTTTCTCTGAACATTCAGCTGAAATATTTTGCCATGGTTCTGGTCAAACTTGCCAAAACCGTTCTTCACTAGTTGGTTAGATTCCTTTCTGATTTTGTGAACCAGTTCATCCCAGAGCAGTTCAATAGGATTTAGGTGCAGTGACTTGGCAGGATAGAAAACACACAGTATAAATATGTTTTCAGAGCTTGGATATAGGTTTGTCTTGTTGTATGCTGAAGTCAGTTCCAATTTGCCACACCATTAAGCTTCCACCTCCATGCTCAACTGTGAGTGTGAGGCAGTCTGCTAAAAATCTATCTTTAGCCATCAATGTAAAATGTGGACACATCTGTCCACAGAACTTTGTTCCAGTCACCCATTGGCAACACTATTTCATATCAAACTATGTTAAATGTCTTCATGTGAAGCCCCCAAAAGTAAAATTCTAACAAAATAAGGGAAAGGTTTTGATCTCATATGAAAATTTCTCAGTATAAACATACTGAATGTGTTTGTAAGTGGCAGCTTGCATTAATGTCTCATTATACTGATGTAATAAGCTGTATGATATCTTGTTATTACAACACAATCATCTTTTAAATGTGTTTGATTGAATTCATTTAGTATATTATTAGGTATTTGGCCAATTTGTTTCATGTATGTTCAAAGTTTTCACTCCAGAAACTTGAAGCTAAATGTCCTCCATGGTTCGAGAGCAGCCATTTTGGAAATTGACTCCACATGGAATTTGAGCAATTTTGTCTTTCACCTACTTTATTGAATACTTTATTAATCCCACAGGGAAATAGTTATTTCTTTGCATGTCCCAGCGATGTTAGAAAGCTGGGGTCAGAGCGCAGGGTCAGTCATGTTACAGCACCCCTGGAGCACAGAGGTTTAAGGGCATTGCTTAAGGGCCCCAAGAGTGGCCTCAGTAACCCAAAGCCTTAACCAGGTGCCTGGTCTGTGGTGACCATTGATTTGGCCTCCTATGCCATATATGAGAATAGAAAAAAAAGGAAAAGAAAATGGCATTGACATATTCTATTGTACTATAAATGGGATTGTTTTCATGGTACTACGAGATTCATTGAAATGCCGATTGCTTTCAGCCCACGGCCCTGAAATTAGATTTTTGGCTCTTCATATGAAATGTTTTGAGAACCTTGGGTCTAGAGTATCTCAAGTTTTCTTTTTTTTTTATCTCCTGTAGCGTGCAGTGAGTGATTGACCTTTTCAGATGATACAGAAGCCAAGGTATAAGTTCCCCCTGAAATAGCTCAGTTGTAGTTTTACTATAGTATAAGAGGAAGTAATTCATCTGTTTAGTTCTATTTCGTGTGTGTGTGTGTGTGTGTGTGTGTGTGTCTAACGGTCAGGTGTGCTTAAGTGTTTTCTCAGAGAATTGTTTTTGTGTGTGTGTGTGTGTGTGTGTGTGTGTGTGTGTGTG
Organism: Silurus aristotelis; assembly: GCF_946808225.1. NCBI lineage: Eukaryota > Metazoa > Chordata > Actinopteri > Siluriformes > Siluridae > Silurus > Silurus aristotelis. The sequence goes on along the minus strand of NC_139595.1, from coordinate 15,998,733 downwards.
TGTGTGTGTGTGTGTGTGTGTGTGTGTGTGGAGCCGGTTTTACACCATGTGATTACAGAGACCAGTAGAGAATAATACATTCCACACTGCACCACATGATCTCAATAGCCAGAATTCTAGAATATTCTTTAACGCGTCCTTCATTTCAGGTTATACAATAAAGCGTGAGTACCGATTTAACAAAAAAACTCCATTCTGATTATGATCATATACATGATGGAACATACATACATACATACATACATACCGTATTTTTCGGACTATTAGCCGCTGATTTTTTCCCACGTTTTGTAGCCCGCGGCTTAAACAACGAAGCGGCTAATTTATGGATTTTTCCTGGGGTTTTCTCGGTTTCACAAACTTCAAGCCAAAAAACTGAGAGACATAACATTAGACCAATGAAATTTCCGAACGGAAACTAAAAAAACGCACCTCACCTGTGTTCTGAGCTTCACGGCATTGAGAGAAAAAACTTCCATCGGGTGATTTTTGAATGCACGAAGATGCCAAAAGATAAACTCTCCAGAGAAATAGTTGTGAAAGGAAGGACGAAGACAGTGAACAATGCCTTACTTGGTCAGCTACTGTTTAGATACAAGCCGTTGTAACGCGTTGAGTCTGGTTGAAGGGAGAGCTTCAGTCACAGATAGCTTCTCCAGTTGCAACAGAAATATATATAAGCACAGCCAGGTTTCCAAAACTCGTGTTTTTTTATTTTTCTTGGCAACAGGGTTACGGGTTAGTCAAAGAAACCTAGAAATGAGCATCAGAAAATAATAAAGACATAATCCTCCGTCTCCACACATGCAGTAATAGCGGAAAAAATGGCATTATAATAACCTTCACTCTTCTGGCAAGACGTTCCACTAGATTTTGGAGTGTGCTTGTGGAGATTTGTGGAGATTCCTTCAGCCACGAGGACGTTAGTAATGGCAGGTACTGATGTACTCTTTCTCTACCCATCCCAAAGCATCCTGAGGTTGCGTCAGCTCCAGTTGTGTCCCACCTCATGAAGATTTTGGACCTATAAAGAAGTAGATGCAAACATCCTAAACCATCTAGAGATGTTACAGCGCCATTTGGATCCCACTTTATATAGAATTTGGACATTGGACCTCTTTGAATGTTTAAAGGCTCTGCCATGAAGGAGTTTGTGTTGGATCTATGATGATCTCAGATGTTGAGCTATATTAAGAGTTGCTCAGTAGCTCTTGGTTCCATAACGTCAACTGACTGTATAAGACTGTAGAAAGGACATTATTCATAATTACACACTCCAGTGATCATGTTAGTTCTTACGCTTCAGAGTATGTTTTGTATGGTTTCAAGATTTGTAATCACACTCTTGATATCACCCCATTGAGGATTGGTTCCACTTCTGAGTCTGGTTCCTCGCAAGGTTTCTTCCTTATAACATGTAAGGGAGTTTTTTCTTGCCACGGTCACCCCAGGGTTCATCCTTAGGCCACATCTTTCACCTTAATTCTAAAATTCTGTAAAGCTGCTTTGAGACAATGTCCATTGTGAAAAGCGCTTATAAACTTGTAAACTTATCATCTTAAAGGTGTTTAATAGGGTTGAGGTCAGAGCAGGCCACTCAAGATCATCCATTAAAATCCATGTAAACCATATCTCTTTAAGGAGCTGACTTTGTGAATTTTGGCATTGCATACTGGAACAAGTTTGGGTCTTCTAGTTCAGATAAAGGGAACATAATATGCTACAGCGTTCAAAGACATTCTATAAAATTGTGTGCCTCCAACTTTGGCTGGAAAAGCCTGGTGTCCCAGTAATTTTGTCTAAATAGTGTGTATGTGATTAATAGCCTCCTTTGGATTCTGACCTGAATCCAAAAATGCTCAAATCATGCTCCATGCTTCATCAGATCTGCTTTAGTTTGGAGTCCCTGGTATAAATAAATAAAAAAATAACAGACAGAAACGTATAAATCAACTCATTGTAGTGTACAGCAGTTATTTCTTACTAAAGACTTTTCAAGTTACAAGTGTAGAGTCTTTTTATCATATTTTAGAACATATTAATACCAACCAGATGTTTGATTTTAACGTATCCATTAATGTGGCTTAATAAAGTAATTTGCATTTACATAAATAAGGAATAATGCACTATTGAGCACTTTCTCCATGCTCTCTAGCTCAGAAACTAAAATCGAAAACCTTTATTTATATATATATATATATATATATATATATATATATATATATATATATATATATATATATATATATATATATATACACACACAAACTATATTGCCAAAAGTATTCGCTAGTTTGCCTTGACCTTAAGTAACATCTGATTCTTAATCTATAACATCTATAACAGCTTCAATTGGCTTTCCACAAGGTTTCCAGAAGCACATTTTGTGAGGTCAGACACTGATTTTGGAAGAAAAAGACCTGGATCGTAGTCTCCGCTCTAATTTATTCCAAAGGTTTTTTATCGGGTTGAGGTCAGAACTCTGTGCAGGCCAGTCAAGTTCTTCCACACCAAACTCACTCATCCATGTCTTTATGGACCTTGCTTTGTGCACTGGTGCGCAGTCATGTTGCAACAAGAACGGGCCGTCCCCAAATTGTTGATTCAATTTGAATGCTAGTTTTAAATTGACGCCTTTTAACGCTATTAGAAATCACCCTTAAACTCTACTGGCTTTTGCCTATTTTTTTTGTACAAAATATCATTAACTTATTAATAAAACATAAATTGTGTAGCAGCTGTATCTCTATTAGCAAATGAGCTCAGATATAAAACACTGAGGTTAAGGACAGAGTTGGTGTAATGGGATTTAGTGCATTATTGGGGGTGTGTGTGTGTGTGTGTGTGTGCGTGTGTGCGTGTGCGCGTGTGCGCGTGTGCGCGTGTGCGCGTGTGCGCGTGTGCGTGTGCGTGCGTGCGTGCGTGCGTGCGTGCGCAAGCCCCAAACCTTTGCATACACAGAAAGTTACTAACTTCTGTCTCATCTGCTTCCTGTTTATATACGACTCTCAAACCTTTCACCTTTACACACTTTACACACACACACACACACACACACACACACACACACACTGAATAGGGAATGGACAGTTACTGCCAGATTCTACCCACAGTCTCAAAAGCATAGATTCTGTGTGTGTGTGTGTGTGTGTGTGTGTGTGTGTGTGTGTGTGTGTGTGTGTGTGTGTGTGTGTGTGTGTAAAGTGTGTAAAGGTGAAAGGTTTGAGAGTTTCTCTCAGTTTCTCTCTATCTCTCACACTTTCTTTCTCTCTCTCTCTCTCTCTCTCTCTCTCTCTCTCTCTCTCTCTCTCTCTCTCTCTGTCTGTTTCTCTTTCTCTTTCTCTTTTCTTTCTTGCCTCACACAGACACACACCCTCCACGCAAGCTACTCAGCTCACACTCAGTTGAAAGAATGTTTGTGTGCGTGTGTGTCCTTCTGGAATATAGCATGTCCTTTATCTGGAGTGTGTGATTCGTTTTAAATTTATTTATATTATATCAGGGCTGCAACTAACGGTATTTAGATTTTTTTATTTTGATAATTTATTAATAAGACGATTAGCGCTTTTTCTTAAGAATCAGTCGTGAAACCTTTAAGTTTCTGTGGCTTCTTCTATGAACTCTGTTCTTTAGTTCTTTCAATAAATGTTTAATAGGATTCAAATCAGGTAACCATTCTAGCAGCTTTATTTTCTTTCTTTGAAAACTAATTGAGAGTTTCCTCGGCTGTGTGTTTGGGATCTGTCTTGCTGAAATGTCCACCCTTGTTTCATCTTCATCATCCTGGTGGATGGCAGCAGATTTTTATCAAGAATGTCTCTGTACATTTTTCCATTCATCCTTCCTTCAATTATATAAAGTTTGCCATTATTGTTTGGCACCACACCATGATGTTCCCACCTCCAAACTTCACTGTTGGAATGGTGTTTTTTTGGGGTGATGTGCAGTGCCATTAGTTCTCCAAACATGGTGTGTATCATGGCATCCAAAGAGTTACATTTTGGTCTCATCTGACCAGACTGTATTTTACCAGTATTTCAGCTGGTCTGTGGTGACTATTGAAGTCCAAAATGTTCTGCATCAAACTTTAAACGAGCTTCAACAATTGTACCTGCTAATTCCAGGTCTTTCTGAAGCTCTCCACAAGTGGTCCTTGGCTCCTATCTGGCAGAAATTATGTGAAAAACACCTGGTCATGGTGGGTTTATGGTGAAATGTTCTTTCCACTTCTGGATTATGGCCCCAACGGTGCTTACTAGAACATTTAGAAGTTTTGAAATCCTTCTGTAACCAATGCTATTAGTAAGTTTTTGCAATAATAAGGTTGCGAAGGTCTTGATAGAGCTTTTTGCTTTACCCATCATGAGATGTTCCTTGTATGACATCTTGGTAATAGGACACCTTTATATAGGCTATTAGTTGGGACTGAAGCAGCTGATGTTAATTTGCACTGTCAAGGGGCAGGACTGCTTTCTAATTACTGATTGATTTCAGCTGGTGTCTTGGCTTTTAATTCCTTTTTTCACCTCCCTTTCTTCATGTGTTCAATTCTTTTTCTGTGTCATTACACATTATTACACATAACTTCATTTATGGATATGTATGGTTTATTTCTTTGTATGTGTGGACTAAATGGGTTGATATCAACATCTGCTAAAGATTTCACGTCAATAGCACCTTTAGAAATATATTTACTAAGATCAAATGTGACTTGTTTAATACGTATTTTACACACCGTATAAACACTGATTATCTCTTCATCATGCCACCTGTTATTAGGTGGGATTTATTAGGCAGCAAGTGAACATTTTGTCCTCAAAGTTGGTGTGTTAGAAGCAGGAAAAATGGACAAGCGTAAGGATGTGAGCGAGTTTGACAAAGGTCAAATTGTTATGGCTAGACGACTTGGTCAGAGCATCTCCAAAACTGCAGCTCTTGTGAGGTGTTCCCGGTCTGCAGTGGTCAGTATTTATCAAAATTGGTGGGGACCAACACAATATTAGGCAGGTGGTCATAATTGTTATGCCTGATCAGTGGCTATAAAGTTATGCCTGGTTAGTGTATTCGTTTGCGGGGCAGGCAAACGTAGCAAAGCCCTCCACACCTGAATTGTCGCTCGTCCACATGCCTGCAAATTGCTCTGTGTTATATATAATATACTTTCCCATGCCGATCACCTTTCTTTAAGACTTCTGTGTTGGCTAGGCCATGTCTCGACTTGATGGCCTTCTACTGGGCCATCTGACTTGGATCAGGGCAAAGTATTGTGATATCACAATCTTGGTCAAATACCCCACTGTACTCTTTTGGCATATCACATGTATCACATGTACTTTTTATTAAAATATTTTACCAGCTGTATGGAATCTGTTTAGCATGGTGTATTGAAAATACATTTAGTTGCTATCTTAACGAACTCTATCAGTATTGTCACTATACAATATCAGTATTGTCTATCCTGCTCGTGTAAAATGTGTTTTTCTCTGCATATACAGCAATGCCAATTTGTGTGTTTGCGTTAGCATATTAGGCTTACTCGTGCCTCTTTTTTTTTTTCCCCAGTATGAACGCGTTAGCATTAATCAACTTTAACACGATTAGCATATTTTGTTTAATGTAGCCATAATTTTGTTGTATTAGCTTTAATTATCCTTGGCACAAAGCAGCAGCTGTAATTCATTGTAATTACCCTTATTTCATAGTTGAGAAATAAATGCGCAAGAAAAACGGCTTATGAAATATAGCCCAAGAAATTGAATTCATTTAGTCTACAACAGTTTAGCATATTCATTAGCATTGAACAGCGTGTGACGGCATATCTGTATTGTTTTTATGATTTGTGCATGAAAAGAACCCGAACGCATCAGAATGAAATTCTGTAGATATGTTTTGAGTTCCCCGTTACAGAGTCATAATCAGCTTCAATGAGCAAGGGTCAGTTTTAAATGAGCGTACTTTCAAATACGCATACTTCTGAAACACACTTTTGAATAATGAGAAACCCGGAGCCTCATCGCAGAAAGCAGAGAATTTAGGGTATGTGGGATAGTACACTCGTATTATGCTCAAGCAGTGTACAAGTGCATGAACTGTGCAGCTGCTTTGAGGTTTTCTCTCCTTTTGACTGTTCTCACACATTTCTGACTTTTCCTTCCCTTGTTTTTTTTTTTTCTTGCTTTTTTCTTACACTAACTCTTCGGTTGCCAAGGCTCCCCGATGTGCTTGATTTAAATGTGTTTTGAATCGGTTTAAACGTTTCGTGTTCACATTAGTACATTTGTTTTCGAACAAACTATTAATATTTTCCTCCAATATGTCAAGTCTCGAGAGAGCCTTAAAGGTCGCCTTTTTCCGTTCTCTGGAATCAGGCAGCTTTATGAACCAAGATCAGAGTAAACAGAAACACATGAAAAAGCATTGAAATAAAAAAATAGGACTAGCATTAAAATGCAAATACTAACTACACAAATTAGCATTATACTCAACTAAATCTAACAAACTAGCATCCTAGCAACGGCAAAACCCATACGGAAATCTAATATATGGCCATATATGAACACATACAGTACAGACCAAAAGTTTGGACACACCTTCTCATTCAAAGAGTTTTCTTTATTTTCATGACTATGAAAATTGTAGATTCACACTGAAGGCATCAAAACTATGAATTAACACATGTGGAATTATATATGGAATTATATACATAACAAAAAAGTGTGAAACAACTGAAAAATGTCATATTCTAGGTTCTTCAAAGTAGCCACCTTTTGCTTAGATTACTGCTTTGCACACTCTTGGCGTTCTCTTGATGAGCTTCAAGAGGTAGTCACCTGAAATGGTCTTCCAACAGTCTTGAAGGAGTTCCCCGAGAGATGCTTGGCACTTGTTGGCCCTTTTGCCTTCATTTTGCGGTCCAGCTCACCCCTAAACCATCTCGATTGGGTTCAGGTGCGGTGACTGTGGAGGCCAGGTCATCTGGCGCAGCACCCCATCACGCTCCTTTTTGGTCAAATAGCCCTTGATGCCTTCAGTGTGACTCTACAATTTTCATAGTCATGAAAATAAAGAAAACTCTTTGAATGAGAAGGTGTGTCCAAACTTTTGGTCTGTACTGTATATAAAATTATACAGTACAGTATATGAACATATTTGTAGTTCTATTGGTTGCTTGCGACATATATAATAAAGTATATTTACAATCGTGGAAAAAACGTCAGATGCATATACTTTAATGCATCATGAACGGTGTTACACAATATATTAAAGTACAAAAAAATATGAGATGTTGAGTTATGGAATTAATTACTATGTGAAACTAGTGCCACATAGATGTTAATGTAGAATTTGAGAGTAAAACATTGATTTACTCTTAGAGAGTCATTTGAGAGGTCAGTCTTGTTCTTTTCTCTGCATCTCTGCTGTTGGCTGTAGATCCACCAAATCCATAAATGTAAATGCAGGGGCATGAAATTATTCAAGCTCTTTCTTTAATAGAAACAAACAATTCACATAAGATATATTTAAAATGCTAAAAAATAACTATTATTATTCTAAATTACTCTTTTATAACTTGAATGTAATGGACATGAAAGCAACCTGATCAAATTACATCACTATACCTGATTTGCTGCCATAAGGTGCGAATGTAGATGTTTCGCATCCACCATACAGTCGAAAAAAACAAACAAATAAAATAATAAAGTTCGGGTGCAATACTTCCTGCAATATAGACTCAGCGACAAGGAACATTCGGATGAAAAAATTTGGAGATTTTACAAGGTAAGATATTTTTTATATTTATAAATGATTTACACTTAAAGATCAACTATTTTTATGACTTAATCAGTTTTGATTTAATATATACAGTGAGGAAAATAAGTATTTGAACACCCTGCTATTTTGCAAGTTCTCCCACTTAGAAATCATGGAGGGGTCTGAAATTGTCATCGTAGGTGCATGTCCACTGTGAGAGACATAATCTAAAAAAAAAAATCCAGAAATCACAATATATGATTTTTAAACTATTTATTTGTATGATACAGCTGCAAATAAGTATTTGAACACCTGTCTATCAGCTAGAATTCTGACCCTCAAAGACCTGTTAGTCTGCCTTTAAAATGTCCACCTCCACTACATTTATTATCCTAAATTAGATGCACCTGTTTGAGGTCGTTAGCTGCATAAAGACACCTGTCCACCCCATACAATCAGTAAGAATCCAACTACTAACATGGCCAAGACCAAAGAGCTGTCCAAAGACACTAGAGACAAAATTGTACACCTCCACAAGGCTGGAAAGGGCTACGGGGAAATTGCCAAGCAGCTTGGTGAAAAAAGGTCCACTGTTGGAGCAATCATTAGAAAATGGAAGAAGCTAAACATGACTGTCAATCTCCCTCGGACTGGGGCTCCATGCAAGATCTCACCTCGTCAGGTCTCAATGATCCTAAGGAAGGTGAGAAATCAGCCCAGAACTACACGGGAGGAGCTGGTCAATGATCTGAAAAGAGCTGCGACCACCGTTTCCAAGGTTACTGTTGGTAATACACTAAGACGTCATTGTTTGAAATCATGCATGGCACAGAAGGTTCCCCTGCTTGAACCAGCACATGTCCAGGCACGTCTTAAGTTTGGGAATGACCATTTGGATGATCCAGAGGAGTCATGGGAGAAAGTCATGTGGTCAGATGAGACCAAAATAGAACTTCTGGGTCATAATTCCACTAAAGATGTTTGGAGGAAGAAGAATGATGAGTACCATCCCAAGAACAACGTCCCTACTGTGAAGCATGGGGGTGGTAGCATCATGCTTTGGGGGTGTTTTTCTGCACATGGTACAGGGCGACTGCACTGTATTAAGGAGAGGATGACCGGGGCCATGTATTGCAAGATTTTGGGGAACAACCTCCTTTCGTCAGTTAGAGCATTGAAGATAGGTTGAGTCTGGGTCCTCCAACATTACAATGACCTGAAGCACACAGCCAGGATAACCAAGGAGTGGCTCTGTAAGAAGCATATCAAGGTTCTGGCATGGCCTAGCCAGTCTCCAGTCCTAAACCCAATAGAGAATCTTTGGAGAGAGCTCAAACTTCGTGTTTCTCAGCGACAGGCCAGAAACCTGACTGATCTAGAGAAGATCTGTGTGGAGGAGTGGGCCAAAATCCCTCCTGCAGTGTGTGCAAACCTGGTGAAAATCTACAGGAAACATTTGACCCTGTAATTGCAAACAAAGGCTACTGTACCAAATATTAACATTGACTTTCTCAGGTGTTCAAATACTTATTTGCAGCTGTATTATACAAATAAATAGTTTAAAAATCATATATTGTGATTTCTGGATTTAATAGCAAAATAGCAGGGTGTTCAAATACTTATTTTCCTCACTGTAACTTAGTTTGCCATGATTGCAGTTATGGGTGAACTATTTCCCGCTTTTAAAATAAAAATGTTTTAAAAAAATTATGGTATATATTTTTTCTTTTGTTTTTTCTTTTTCTTTTTTTAATTAATTTAAGTTTAATTAAACTTGACTTGTGTAATTTCTTTGTAAAAGGGTTGATGTTTTGTTTTCTCTCTCTTTTTTTTTACTTTTAGATATGTGAGTTTTGGGAGTGACATTATTCCAACAGTTTTGGACAATCATTCAAATGCAGTTTTTAAGTTCCAGATCAGGAGAAAGTGCAAATTGATTACTCTTCAATGCTTTGATATCACAATGTTACTTTTACAATGTAAAAAATAATGTTTAATGTTGTAGTGTTAGATTTGGTTCCTTGTTGATCCCTGTTACTTGTTGGCACACAAGTTTTAAACAATTGCTTTAATTTAAGTACTGAATTATGTCCTGCTGCTTGGTTTTTTGGACTCTGGCAGCAATTGTAACCCAGCAATAAATGTCTGAAAATTAAATGTTTTGACCATGTATTAATAAAAATAATTATATATATATATATATATATATATATATATATATATATATATATATATATATATATATATATATATATATATATATGTGTGTGTGTGTGTGTATTGTTGTAATTATAATTATTACTATCACACCATCAATGTGTGCTTTCGCTATGTTTATTAGTATTTAATTAAATTGTAAGACAAAAACATATGATAAACAACTATAATTGTTGGAATTATAATCTCACTTAAGTTTCTAATTCGCATCAGGCAGATGCACTTCTCCTGAGTGACTTTCATTTGTCATTTATACACCTGGAAAGATGAGGGTTAAGGGCCTTGTTCAAGGGCCCAGCTGTGGCAGCTCGGAGCGTAGCTTGGTGCTGGGATTTGTTTGCAGACATTGACTTTCTGACTTTCTGATTCTCAAACAGTTTAACACATGACCTAGCCATATACAGAGGCAAACATAAACTAGCATTGGAGTATACATGATACAACAGTTTGCCATGTGTTTAGTAGTAAATAAGCTAATAAGCATTGTAATACAACTAGCATAACAATAAACTGGCTAACCCCCGAATTAGCGGCAGAGTAAACATGCTAACTCATGACCTAGCATTGTGACAACGGATTTAAAGATGAGTTTGAAAATGTGTTACTGTAAAGAACTAAAGAAATGTGTGTTTGTGTGTGAGGGATATATATATAGAGAGAGAGAGAGATACTAGCTAAGATGCTTCTCTGAAATTAAATACATTTTGGAGTCAGTGAATTAAAAACCACTTGATCCAAATGGGCCGAGCTCGTATTAATTAACCTCACATTTCTCAAATCAGTGCATTGTTATCTTGTTCATACCTGCATTCCAAGCTCTGTGTGTGTTTATGTGTGTTTGATTGAAGAATAGGCTCTTGTGTTAGTATTAGTCTCACTGATCATTGCGTTTATTGCTCCATTGAGGGTTTGTTGTAAACCACATGTGTTTTCTTGAATTTCTTAAACAACCCTCTTGTCTTTCAAATCCTTGCATGATCCAGAAGGCTGTTATGCAATGTTGTAACTAATTGCGCGTGTGTGTGTGTGTGTGCTAATCTGTATTTGGAAACAAAGTCCAATTTAATTTCTGTGTCCTTTTCAACTAGCAATAAAAACATTATGTAGGACCAAAAAATAAATAAACTAATGTCTATTGATACCGGATAGAGACTGATCAAGCCAAGACATGTTTTTAGCTTCTGGTTTAGCACTGTTGGAAATACCTAAATTACGTCACATATCTACACACACACACACACTTTTGGTGGAAAGTGATTCTGCTTTCAAGATGGCTGATATGCCTGCTTTTAGCTATGTGGTTGCTGTATAGATAGACAACGTTTGCATTTAGAGAGTCAGAAACCACACAAAATGTCTGCATACTGATTATTGACTGATTACTGATAAACTTCCCAGAGCTCTTTTGTCACTTTCAACACCCCAAATCTCCTTCTCTTAAACCCCACACCCTTTCTTCAGACAAGACTCTCGTCATCTTGGTGAATAATAAGATTATTTTACTTGTGAGACGAGAGCAGCAGTGTTTAAACTTGTTGACCTGCTTGTAAACAGTGACTAATGTTAAGATGTTCTGATGTGTCTGCTCCCACATGGCAACAGATCAGAGGAAAGCTTATCAGGTTCAGTCACTTTTTTTATAGCACTTGCATTATGTCTTACTGCTTCTACTTTATCGCACAGTGGAATGTGTAAAACAGTTTTAAAGATGTGAAAAAAACAGGATTTGTCTAAGGGCTAAAAAACAAGGCCAAAAAACAAGCTAGCCCTTGGCTAGCTCATCTGGCTAGCTCAGCACTAATATAAATGGGATACTTATGTAATAATATATACAGTAAAACTTTCTTTCGGCTTCTCCCATTAGGGGTCGCCACAGCGGACCATCCGCATGTTTGATTTGGCACATGTTTTTACGCTGGATGCCTTTCCTAACGCAACCCTCCCCATTTATCCGGGCTTGGGACCGGCACTAAGGCTTGTGCAACCCTAATAGCTGGGGTTGATTCCCTGGTGGTCTAGTGGTTAGGATGCGGCGCTTTCACTGCTGTGGCCCGGGTTCGATCCCCGGTCAGGGAACCAACCCCAGCCACTTTCAGTGTCGGTCCCCAGCCCGGATAAATTGGGGAGGGTTGCGTTAGGAAGGGCAGCGTAAAAACATGTGCCAAATCAAACATGCGGATGATCCGCTGTGGCGACCCCTAATGGGAGAAGCCGAAAAAAAGTTTTATATACAGTAAATATTATATTATATATTAACATAAGCTTGTGGACACCTGATCTTAAGATTGGTATGTGATTCTTGGACCTCCTATTTCAAATTTAGTTCCCATTTCCTGTTATAATAATCTCCATTCTTCTGGGAAGATGTGATACTAGATTTTGGAGTGTGATTGTGGAGATTTGTGTTCATTCAGTTACAAGGACATTAGTAAAATCAGGTACTGATGTAGTTGAGGGGAGGAGGCCACCGATCACATTCATCCCAAAGGTGTTCAAAAGGGTTGACGTCAGTGCACGATCTTTCACTCCAAACCATGCAAAGCATATCTTTATGCACAGAGACATTGTCATGCTTGAGCAGATTTGGGTCTATTAGTTCAAGTGAAGGGAAAATTTCATGCTGCTGCATCTAAGAAACGCTGTATACAATGGTGTGCTTTCAGCTTTGAGCTTTTTGGAATAAGATAAAGGAAAGAACCATTAATGGTTGGGGAAGTCAGTTGTTATTTTCTTTCAGGTGCTTTAATGGTTTCAGATTCGGACCTTGCACTACATGTCTGAAATGCAGCAAAAAAATGGGCAAAAAGGATATAGTTTTGTTTCCAAAAGAAATACTTTGAGCTCTACTGTTCAATTAAACACCCATACACATATTCCCGTATGAATTAAGTTATATTTGGACGATTTTAATTTCTGCTTCAAGGGGCTACTGCTGTGATTTATTGGCCAACTATTTCAGGCCACATTGCCAGGATTTTTCTCCTGCCCCAGAGAAAATTCCATCCCAACATACTAACTTGGGCGGTATGTCTTGCATTAGAAAGAATTAGCTTTTTACGCATAAAATTTTGATATTTTTCCCAACAATGGGCTGAGAACGAAATGATTTTCTGTGCCAGAAAGCTGCCATGATGCAGGCAGTTTCAACATGGTGTTCTAATGACAGCCACGCGGACATTCCCATACTCTATATTCATAAACCACGTGAGTTCGAAGTGCGTTGCTAATTTTTTGACATGCTAAGGCAAGTAGTTGGAATGCAGGCATTAAAAAAATAGCGTTCAAGGGAAAGGTTTCTCTGTTGCTCCTCCATGATCAGCAGTGTGACTAAAAATAACAGGTTGAATAATTTTGGGATCTGGTACATGCTGTGAACTGTTGTTACAGCTAGTCAAGTTGCACAAGCAGCTTCTTTCCTCCTGTTTTTATGCTGATAAAGCTTCAGTGATTAAACACATTCTCCTCACCCATTTCCTGATCCTTTGCATCAGGAAACAAAACTATCCTCTGTCGAAAATGGGCCTGACCTTCATATCTACACTAGAAAGAACATCTACAGTAAAGGGTGTGTAAGAGAAGAAGATTACAGTAGCTAGACTCTGGCCTGTTGAGCTTCGTTTAGCTAAATCATTTATATTAATGTTTGTTCACAACACTTCTTAAACTATCTGCTACAGAAGATGAGCTGGTTCATGATTCATTCGTGATGATGAAGTTCTGCTGCAGTACTTTTCCTCAAGGTTTTATTATAAATTATAAAACAGGTAGTTCAGGTCCACTGATGTACTGACAGCTGTTCCTGGAGTGTAAAGTACTCAGAAGTGCTGAAGTACTGACAGGTGTTCCAGGAGTGTAAAGTACACAGAAGTGTGACTTACTGACTGGTGTTCTAGAAGTGTTGAAGTACTGACTGGTGTTCCAGGAGTGTAAAGTACACAAAAGTGTGACGTACTGACTGGTGTTCTAGAAGTGTTGAAGTACTGACTGGTGTTCTATGAGTGCTGAAGTACTGACAGGTGTTCCAGGAGTGTAAAGTCCTCAGAAGTGTGAAGTACTGATGGGTGTTCCAGGAGTGGAAAATACTCAGAGGTGTGAAGTACTGACTGGTGTTCCATATATATATATAAAGCAAAACTGCAGTTTCGCTGTTGTACATGCAGATGAAATTGCAGCCGTGCTGATGTTGCTTAAAGGTCTTAGCATCGATGTGTTGATTGCACTGCATTTCGTTGTTGCACTGCTGACATTTTGCCTGTTTTTGCTGCAGTTGGTGGTTAAATGTCGCACTCTGCTTCCATCCAATTACGTGATTAACGGGGTTAGAAAAACAAATTGATGATGCTAAAGTACTCGTCCCTGTCCCACATTTAGTTATAGTCGTCTGGATGCAAACGATTTATCTTGCAGGGGACAGACAAATATTTTAATACATCCAGTGACATTTAGTGTTTGATATGTGAGGAAATAACACATTTCGGTGGCATATACAGAATTGTGGACCTGGAGGTGTGTGTGTGAGGTGTGTTTTTGCATGTTACTCACAGTTTCATTTCTCTGTTGCGAGTCAGTCAGCCGTAAGCAGATTTTCGATATATATTTTATTTTATCAGCTACCTGTGAAATGAAGTAACATGTTTATATCGTTGTGAGATGTGAATATATTTTCTGTGAGGTGTGAAATTGTTGCACGTGATCTTTTAAAATGTTCCAGAGGGATTTAGAAAGAATTTAAGTGTAAAAAAAAATATTTAATTCGAGTGAAAAGCCGCAGGCATCAGTTCAGGTCTAAAACATTTCTGGGCAGCAAGAAAAGATCTTGTTCAGAAGGTCATTATACAAGGATAAAAAATTATAATGTAAGAATGTAAAATTAGAGCATGGCAACACACACACACACACACACAAATAAACACATGCACTGTTGTATTTAAATTGATTTGTAGCTAACTGTCGTCTCTTTATTTTATCTGTCTGTCTGTCTGTCTGTCTGTGTCTGTCTGTCTGTCTGTCTGTCTGTCTGTCTGTCTGTCTGTCTGTCTGTCTGTCTCCTTATCCGTTTCTTTGTCTGTCTGCCTATTGATCTATCTGCCTGTCTGTCTGAGTCTGTCTATCTGTCTGTCTGTCTATTTATCGGTCTATCTGTCGGTCTGTTTTGTTGTCTGTCTGTCTGTCTGTCTGTCTGTCTGTCTGTCGCCGACTGTCTGCCTACCTGCCTGTCTATCATTTGTTCAGATAAATGATGAAAAAATTGTGCTGAAAAAGTGTGTTTTAGTAAACTGTTTTTCTAATTTTAGTCAGATGTGGCTCATTTTCTGTGTGTGTATGTGTTTTGCAGTTGCTGTGGGCAGTATGGGACAGCTCCTCGGAAAACGTGAATTGTTGCCTGAGTCCAAGGTACAACACACACACACACACGCACACACGCACACACACACACTATTTGTCTTATATAGTCGTCCCTCGATTTATCAAGTTTCGAATTCCGCAATCCACTTTTTCAATTTAGCACATAACTATTTTGTTTTGCCAATGGTCCCGATTTTAGTTCATCATAAGAAATGAGTAGCACTACAAGAAACTGTAGGTTTCCGCTTATTTATTGGTTGAAAAAGGGCGAAGTTGAAGACTTACATCACCAGATTTAGCCAATGAAAATAAAGAATGCAGTGACTTGTATCTTTAACTCAGCCCCTTTTTTGATATCATAGGACCCTTCAACCAATAGACAAGCGGAGAAACTATTCATCAGCTACGCTACAGTACTGTACTACAGTACTCACTATAAATGTGATATTTCTTTGAATTTACACAAAATTCATCTCGCTATATTCTTGCAAATATGATTGTTAAAAGAGTGTGGGAGGATGATTTATAGCTTATGTTCATTGTTCACTTAATTATGATTGATACCGTATTAAGTGCACTTGCAGTGTATAATGAGCGTGCGGCTGTATCCCAAATGATGAATACATAAAGTTCTGTGACTGAAGTGCAAGAGAAGCCACTCATTGGTTTTGGTTGGTTTTCAAAGTGGAAAAACTTCTTCTCTTACAGTTCTGTAATGCACTTACTTGCACAGAGTGCACTTACACTTTATGTGCACTGGAGAGCTGTATCCTAAATGAAAGCGTAGCGTACTACAGAGGCCAGAAGCCATTATTTTATACCCCATCGAGTGTACTTAAGGGTTGGGGAGTTGCATCTGAAATATTATGTAGTGCTATTTCACATCTGTCTGCCTCTCTGTCTTACTTCCTATCTTCAGATTTTTTTTCTATACCTTATTATTATTTTTTTTTTAATCTGTCCGTGTCTTCATGCCTTACACTTTGTAGTTCTCATTTCTGTCTCTCATGTGGAGCGATAATGATCTGGGTTTCTTTCATTCACTCAGGTACTCAGGTTGACGTCTCTAGTCTGAGAGACACCATGTTGCTAGGCAGTGTGTTATTAGTGTGTGTGTGTGTGTGTGTGTGTGTGTGTGTGTGTGTGTGTGTGTGTGTGTGTGTGTGTGTGTGTGTGTGTATATGTGTGTATGTGTGTATATGTGTGTGTGTATTTACCGAGATCGGTGTAAGGGCTGTGGGAACTTTTGTCAGCCTGGTCTGTGGACACACACACACATCACCCTGGCTCCAGTATTCTGTGTTGCCATGGAAATTTGTGATGCTTCATATTTTTTTTCTCACTAGACATTATATTAATAAGCGAATATATAACAGTTCTCAAGTGTTGTCAAGTCATCTCAGAGGGTAAATATAAACGCGAAACGGCCCCTCGCTTTTAGCAAGACATTTTTCACATGGCAGTTTGGTCTTGTGTGGAGGCACAGACCATATTCAATCTTCTATGAGTTCAGGTTTGTAATGTTATCATTGCGTTCTGAAAATTCTCATGAATTGGCATGAAAAGCTTTAAATCTGACATTGGAAAGTTAATAAACCGGTTTTAACCCATTTGAGTATTTTAGCAACATGCTAACACAATTTGATCCAATGCTGCGGTCAAAAGCCATGATTATACCATTTTGAATCTTAACACGTTCAAGCTAGAAAAGAAACATGGACGCCTTTATGTCTTTTTTCCAGCAATGGCGGAGCCAGCTAACTTACAATGTCTCATCAATCAAATATTACATAAATTACATACATACAAATGTATAGGGACACCTGACTTTTTTGCAGCCAATTTTCCACACAAACTGTCACCACAAAGTTGGAGGCGCACAGTTGTATTAGATGTCTTTGGATGAGGAGTTTAATTGTCTCTTCACTTGAGGACAAAGCATATAGTCAGCTTCATGAAGATATTGCTTTACATTGGTTGGACTGGAAGACCTTTATTCTATAGAGCTTTAACCCTGTTGAACACATTTGGGATGAATTGGAACGCTGACTGCACCCCAGGTCGCTTCACTTCAACGATATCAATACCTGACTTTACTTACACCCTTGTGGCTGAATGAGCGCAAGTCTCCACATGCACACTCAAAAATCTAGTGCCCCATCTTCCCAGGAGAGTGTAGATTATAATAACAGCGAATGGAGACTAAGTGTGGAATGGATGTTCAAAAAGTATAAAAACAAAGGAAAAGCATTCCTTTGTGTTGACACGGCTAAACAAACACACTCATACATACCTTCTGTACTTTTGGATGAATGTGACAGAATGCAACAGGGAAATTGTATTTTTCTTTCCCTTTTTCGATGAGTTAAAGAACTATTGAGACACTCCTCAATAATGCCAAATAGATTCAATTATCTAATCACGGAGCACAATGCTTACTCACTTATGTGAAAAAATCCATTGGTAATGGAAATCCATTGGTAATTTCTACCTATATGCAGTATAGGCATGCATCCATTGTGGGATAATGAAATCAGGAATCAACCCAATACTGTGGTTCTGTGAAATTCCAACAGCCAAAACTTGTCATACGATGATAGATTGGCTTTGGCTGTAATGTAGATGTTTATCACAAATTACAGATGGCTACTAAAGCACAAACAGACTGCAAAATGTTTTGTGTGGAAATATCACACAAGCTAGGGATGGTAAGATTCCATGATTCGCATCTGTGCATTGGCATATAAATTGTGCATCTGATACAAGTTGGCATTTTTAGATTAGATTAGATTAGATTAGATTAAACTTTGTCATTGTGCAGGGTACATGTACAGAGCCATTGAAATGCAGTTAGCATCTAACCAGAAGTGCATAGATAGCTTATTTACAGTGCAGTGTAATAAATAAAGGTATGAGGTTATACAGAAGGTGTAGTAATATGTACATATAACTGATAACATAATTTTATCACGATGCATCCTTTTTTACCACATTTGCATCTGTAAAAAAAATGATTAATTTCTATTTGATTTTTAGTAGATGCGCTATACTTGGTATTTGCTATAATTATACCTGGTACTTGCTATAATTGGAAAGCGACCAATAATTTGACAGATATTTTATATTTATTTTTTCTCACTAAACTGTTTCTCAAAATATGACGTATCACAACACTAAGGAGATCGAGGCATGTCCTGAGAGTCACATTGAATGTAGATTAACATGGCAGAGGTAGAGCTGTAACTTCCTTCAGACAGAACAGGAAAAGTGGTTTTATTTCATCTTTTTTTTTCCTTTTTTAAAAATGTAATTTTTTTGCACTACAGGCCTGAAGGAGGCGTAAGTAAATTTATGATTTGCTGTCTGTCTGAAACAAAGAAAGGACTGTGAACTATCTGTACCATATCAAATTGCAACCAATTTTGTTCAACGCATTTTATTGCGTTTTGACCGTGTCCTTCAGTAGAAAGAATAAAGATGGCCGAACTTAATCTTTGGTTGTGGTCATTAAAAACGCTGCCTGATTTTGTGAGGACTGATGTGGGAAACTAATGTGTAAGGGGAAGAGCACTTGAGTTCTCTGACTACTGAGACACTCAAGGTGCAAATCACAGGTGTTGATTACTTAATGTGTGTCATATAATAATGGGACCGAGTAAGTCATGTTGTTTGTGTGTTTTTTCCAGGCTCTATCAGACCCAGCTACTAGGACCGCAGCGGACGGCGATTCTCAGGACGAGGTCTTTGGTAAGAGTTTTCTTTGTTTCTTTTGGGGGAGGGGTCTTTTTTTTTCCGTTGTACTTTTCGAGATGTTCTTAAGGTGGCCTTAGTTCTGAAGATGCGGCATAATGAATCCGCACAACTCTGAGTCACGCCACCGTGTTTGTCAGGGCGTCATCCCCTCCACTCGAAGAACAAAGCTAACACGCGCTTTGTTCACCATGATGAAAGAGTCGCTCGGCTGTTATTTTCACGCAGCTCTGAAATCCAAAACGAGATTTTAGATGTGACAATATATCGGCGTGACAGTATGTGGCGTGGTAACGACAGCTCGATGAGTTTTAGACAGGTGGATGGATATGAAGGTAAACAAAATATATAAAAAAAACACTCAATTGTCAGCTCATGCTTAAAAAAAATGTAAGCAGGGTTTGAATTATGGCCATTATGGTATGTAATATAGATATACTAACACACACATTATGGAAAAATGGATTGGGACACCTGGTTTTCCAGCCACATGTGGTTTTCCCTCCAAACACACAATTGTATACAATATCTTTGGATGTGGCAGCATGAAATTTTCCCTTCACCTGGTCCAAAAGAGACAAAGCAAACTCTTTGAAGATATGCTTCACATGGGTTAGAGTGGAAGATCTTGGCCTGCTATAGAGCTCTGACCTCAATCCTACTGAATACGTTTGACATGAATTGAAACACTCTCTGCAGAATCCAGTTCTCACCTCACCTGCACCAGTACCACAAACCTCCAAAAGCACACACCAAAATCTAGTGGAACATCTTCCTAGCTAAGTGGAGATTATTTTAACAGCAAATTGGAATTAAATGTGGAATGGATGTTTCGAAAACAACATACAAATCTAATGGTCAGGTATCCACAACCTTTTGTCCATATGGTGTGTCAAAAACCAGTCCATACAGTCTCACTGTGACTTCTTAAGACTATTACTGACCTGGAAGAACATGTCCCAAGCTTTGAACTACATGTATGGAATAAAGTATTGAAAAATACAGATCAAGCCAGGGAATGGTCACGAGTTTACACTAACACGAAGCAATGGTTCTTAAAAACACGGCATAATGTCACTGATAACATCACCTAAAAATTTCCTGTGGGTTTTCTATTCTCACCCCATTTTCTTTTTTTTTTTTTTATTATTATTTTTTTTTTACTTATTTTCAAAGTATGGGCTACGTCCCAAATCTCTGCACTAAACACTAAAGAGAACACCATTGTAGGCATTGATAATTGGGCAGAGGGTGCATAGTGGTCTGTATAGGACATAGTGATGATAAAACATGCATTTAAAAACATGCGTTCAGCATTTGTTAGGCTGCCCCCTGGTGGCTCAGGAGCACTTTGCATGTTAGTTATATAATTTATAAGATCTATAATAGATAAAGTTGCTTTAAACTTGCTGTAAAGTAACAATGTGGATTCATTTAGGTAGATTTTTTCTGGATTTTTACTTCGTAGGTCAAACCCTCTTTTTTATAACTGAAATTTGCAGAGATAAAGTGAAAAGGGGATGCGGGTAGAAATCTGTTTCCTAATGCATTAGTAACAACTGCTGAATGCCTTTGTGTCTGTGTGTGTGTAAGTGAGAGATACACAGTGCGGTTAATGGACGTTTAATAGTGTTTAAAGACATTTGATCTGATGTGTGTTTGCTCAGAGCTGCTAACTATGCAAACACATGCACGAGCACACACACATGGTGTAAAATTGTTGACACAGGGACAACAAATCTGACATCAGCGTAAATACGTGGCTCAGCCATTAATGCTCGAGTCTTCCTTATGCCTTATCTGCCTCAGCATGATTAATGGCCTTTTTTAAAAATTTCTTTTAATCAGTTATTAGATATTTAAAGTCGAGACTGTGGCCCAAAGTGACCTATACATCAGAGCCAGACATCGAAAACATGTTACACCACAGCACTGCATTATCGCAACTCGAACATGAAGACAGACATGACAAAATAACTAGCAACAATATCAGAACAGTTTCCTCACAGGGAACCGATATTTCGGAATGTGTGATGGTTTAAAATAGCAGGCTAGTCAGAGGAGGAAAATTCCATCCTATGTAATAAAATCAGAACTAAACTTTACTTTTACTTCTGCTGTCACATCATATCCCTGTGCTCTAGTGGTGTAACGGTACACATAATTGTACCGAAGTTCTTCAGTACAGGGCTTCTGGTTCAGTACCTGTGTATCGAATGCAATAGTCTATTTACACGTGGACGTTTGCTTTTTTTATTATTATTATTTAACTTGAAAACGTACACAACAATGTCAGGGGTATAAAAAAAGAAACTAGAGTTAGCGCAGTGTCACTGTGGCTACTCACTCCATACCAGAAATAAGATTTGTTTTGCGCATGCATGAAAACGTTTATGTCCAGCTTCAAGAATTTCTCTTAAAAGGAGAAAACAATTCCGCATATCGAGGGAGTGAATGAATGAAGGATGGAAGGAATAAAGACGTGTTAAAATCTGTCGCAATAAGTAGAACAGTAAATATGAGGTAAATCATATTGGATATGAAGTAAATCATATCTTTAAAAAATAAAATAATAAATGTAAAACACACACACACACACACACACACACACACACACACACACACACACACACACAGCCGAGGTACGTACCGAACTATCAATTTTGTGTACCGGTGTACCCCTACTGTGCTCAGAGTGTAGGTTAATAAGAGCTTGTAACCAAAAAAATGGGTTTAATAAAACAGACAAAGGGATATTAAGTATGGATAAATTTGGATAAATTATGTCATAGTAGTGGTTCTGGTGCTCTTTTTTGGAACATGGTAATGATATAAATATCGTGCGATATAATGTATGAAATGTACAAGAAACATTCAAGTCAAAAACTATTTTTATACACTCAAAAGTCCCGGTTTAACTTACTATTTCAAATAGTGGAAACTGTTTTTTTTTTTTTTTTTCTTTCAACACACTCCCCTGCTACATTTATACACTTATCACAGCATTTAACAAACGTCGGGAAAGATTCGGCACAAAAAGATTTACGCCTTCGCGAATAAGAAACTTCATCACCACCACACGCTGTTTCAGCACTGTCGTCTGCCATCTTGTACTGCACCTTCGCTCTGAAGACATCAAACTTGAATCTGTGTATATATCCGAAATCTGAAACTTAAGCTGTGACTACTAACTGTTTAGTTATGACACTTAAATGCATCACTGATTTCATTATTAAAACATACATTTCGCAGGTTTATTATAGATCTTTACAATTTTGAATCCAGTTATGATGTGGCTATTATAGTGGTATTCCCAAAAATGTATACGAGTGTTTAAGGTTAGTGTGAGGGAATGAACACGCATGCACATACACACACAAACATCTGGACCTGGACTATCATACTTTCTCTGTTGTCTATCTCTTTCTTTTCCCCTCTTATAAAGTCAGTTCAATTCAATCCAATTGTCTTTAATGGTTCACTTGTATCAGACGCAATATTCCCAAACCATAATAATGTCCCTTTTGACTCTGTCTTATTGACCGTCTGATGTCATTAATGACAGATTGATTGGCAACGCAGTCTCACTTATCTTACCAGTTCCCTACTTCTATGTCTTTCTGTCTCTATGTTTTTCTCTCTTAATAAAACTAAATTGGTTTTCTATTGAACTGGCTCTCCTGGTAACTGTGGTGGGGGGACGGTAGTGTTGTAGGTGAACTGTCCTGCTCACACTTCAGTGTCCTACTCCTAAGAGCACTTGTATGAATGGTTGTGCAGGACGATGTCATTTAAAGTCACTGAAGATTTCGCACCTTGTTGTCGAAATGTGGTATAGAGTCCTGCAGTGTGAACGTGTCACTGCCTGAATGAGGGGTCGAGACCGTGCAGTGTGAGTTGTGTGGTATAAGCATGTCATTGTTACACTAGAGGATTGAGTCATGCAGTGTGAGAATGTCACTTTCGGAACGAGAGATCGAGTTATGCGATGTGAGCGTGTCACTGTCAGAGTGAAGGATCAAGTCATGCTTTATTTACCGTCTCTGAGGACATATACATGATGCATTTCCCTGGCATACTGTTTGGTCCATGGACTGACTGATAAATATTCAGTGCCACCCAGATGAGGATGGTCTCTTTTTGAGTATGGTTTTGCAGAGTGGTGGACGGTAACGTAATTTGTTACTGTACTTAAGTACCGTAATTTCCGGACTATTAAGCGCACCCATATATAAGCCGCACCCACTGAATTTGACAAAGATTTTTATTTTGAACATAAATAAGCCGCACCTGTCTATAAGCCTGTCTACACTGAAACTAATGAACTTTACACAGGCTTTACACCAAACTTTACACAGGCTGCCGCATTTTTCTGGTATTACTGCATGTGTGCAAGACCGAGGAATATGTCTGATGCTCATTTCTAAGTTTCTTTGACTAACCCGTAATGCTGTTGCCAAGAAAAATTAAAAAGCACGAGTTTTGGAAACCTGTCTGTGCTTATATGATTTCTGTTGCAACTGGAGTTAGCGAGCCATCCCTTCACCCAGACTCAACACGTTACAACGGCTTGTATCTAAACAGTAGCCGACCAAGAAAGTCATTGTTCACTGTCTTTCTCCTTCCTTTTACAACTATTTCTCTCGGGAGTTTATCTTTTGGCATCGCCGTGCGTTTAAAAATCACCACCGGTGGAAGTTTTTTCTCCCGATGCCGTGCAGCTCAGAACACAGGTGAGGTGCGTTTTTTCGTTTCCGTTCGAAAATTTCATTGGTCTAATGTTATGCCGCTCAGTTTTTTGGATTGAAGTTTGTGAAACCAGGAAAAACCCAGGAAAAATCCATTAATTAGCCACTTCGTTGATTAAGTCGCGGAGTTCAAAACGTGGGAAACAAAGGAGCGGCTTATAGTCCGAAAAATACGGTAGCTTTTTTGCATATTTGTACTTTAGTGAAATATTTTCATTTGGTAAGACTTTAACTTCACTACATTTTAAAGTCAAATATCTTACTTTTTACTTAACTACATTTTGCGGAATCAGTTGTTTCTTTTTATTTATGGGCGGATAAAAATTTAATTGCTTGAACACCCAGCAATCCACCAATCAGGGCAGAGCACGCGCTCTGGTTTAAACTTGTTTTGATTGGCGTATCTAATTAACTCCAACATACAGTTCAGCATCAGTTTAACAGCAAGCAGAACATTTTGAAAGTAATAAATGATGGAAGAAACTCCTGACACAAACTTAACACAACACGAGATTTTTTTTATGTAGTTGAAAAGAATGTTTTAGGCTCATGATTCTTGCGAAAATTTCGATTTATTGCAGATGGCAGATAGCTGGATTATCACATTGCCAGCGGTGTTATTGTCCCAGACACGGAGATAAGAGCAGAAACTCATAATCTATAATAAATAAATAAATCTGCATCAATAAATATATCCAAAGAAATAACTAAAGAAATGTTTCTTTTTTATGGGTTTTGGATCGTGAGACAAAAAAGTTGCCAGGGAATTTATATTTTGTGTCTCTTTTAGTATAGTATAGAAAGCTCGCAAAGTATATATACACACACACACACACACACACACACACACACACACACACACACACACACACACACAGAGCGGGTTTGCTCATTCACATCATTCAAATGATGTCAGCATTTACAGAGAAGATGCAAGTTCCAGTTGAAAGAAAAGTTAACTTTTTCTAATTAACGTGTGTGTGTGTGTGTGTGTGTGTGTGTGTGTGTGTGTGTGTACGTACGTGTGTGTGCGTGCGTGCGTGCGTGTACGTGTGTGGCTGGCACTAGTGGGTACAAGCTCCGATTATGGCCTCACTAATGAAAAGCTCACATTGTTGAAGAGTGTGTGTGTGTGTGTGTGTGTGTGTGTGTGTGTGTGTTTATACGTGTGTGCTCCTCCTTCACTCCATTGTTTTTTTTTTTCTCCCATTCTGTTTTTCTGTCTGTTGCTCAGCTGTTACTAATCATAATAATAATTGAGTAGAGTTTTTCTATTTCTTTCTTATTTTTATTTTGGTACCAACTGTCAGTAAGGTTTATTAGAAAGTGTAATAGGAAGAGCCGAGTGTTTTTAGTGTATGTGTGTGTTTGTGGGACGTGTACAAGGACCCCGGCAGGCAACATTCTGAAATTCACGCTGTTCTGAGGTTTAAACCTGCGACTCCAAACTAAAGCAGAGCTGATGAAGCATGGAGCATGATTTTTGGCACTTTTGGATTCAGGTCAGAATCCAAAGGAGGTTATTTTTCACATACACACTATTTAGACAAAATTACTGGGACACCAGGCTTTTTTTTCACCAAACTGTTACCACAAAGTTAAGAGCCACACTATTGTATAGAATGTCTTTGAACGCTGTAGCACAAAACGTTTACATAGGTTGGAGTGGAAGATCTTGAGTGGCCTCATCATTTCAATATGGCCTTCAGTGAAGTTTTAATTTAAAAAGGTTTCAAAAAAAAAGAAGAGAAAAAATTAGTGAAATTTGAATGTAATATTCAAAAAAAGATTTCTAATTATAAAACATTGTAATAGAGTTTATTATGTCTATATTATATGGACAAAAGGTTGTGATCACCTGACTTGAGTATAAGATTGGCATGTGCTTTCTGAACATCCGATTCCACATTTAGTCCCCATTTGGTCTTTTAATAAGCGCCACACTTCCAGGAAGATGTTATACTAGAGTGTGCTTTTGGAGATTTGTGATTTTTCAGCCACAGGGGTGTTAGTAAAGTCAGGTACTGATGTAGGTGAGGTGAGGAGGCCTGGAGTGCAGTCAGCCTCCAAAGACATTAACATGTTAACAGTTTGGGGAAGAACCACTTAGGCTGGAAGTCAGGTGTCCCAATACTTTTGTCCAAATAGTGTTTTAGGTTCTGTTTGTGTTGTGTTTGCACTGAAACTTCTGTTGAGTTCAGAAGGTGGGTGTATTAAAGAGGTCTGATACCGCTTTCAGAGGCTGTGAGCAGCTTTTTGAACTAAAAAAAATAAAAAACTAGTCAGTCTAACTAACTAATTAAAATTAATTAGGGGTAAAAGAAAAAAGTATTTCCTTAAAAATTTAATAAATAACATTTTGAAACCATTTTTGAAAATAAAATAACTTTTTTATTCAATTTGTGTCCTTATGGTTACTGAGGGGAAGGTTGGGGTTAATTTGTAATTATTATTTTTGTGTGTCGTGTGTGTGTGTGTGTGTGTGTGTGTGTGTGTGTGTGTGTGTGTGTGTGTAAAGTTCTACACTGACCACTCCTGTATTCTTACTTGTCATACAGTAGTATTGGAAAGTACACACACACACACACACACACACACACACACACACACACACCCACACAAACACACACAGATACATTCTAATTGCCCTTCCAGATTGTCAAAACCCATGATGTGAGCTCAAGAATTCCGAAACATAGAAACTATTTTACACACACACACACACACACACACACACACACACACACACACACGCGTTTTACTATCTTTGTAAGTACCGTCCACTGACAATTATAAACTAATGTAATACATTTTCTAACCTTAACCCCAGTTGAACCTTTTTGGCTGTTTTCTAATAAAAAAGTTGCAGTTTTTGCTTATTAAAGAAAAAAAAAAAGATTTGCTGGGACCAGCCCCAGGACCCTACAAGAACAAAACAGTCTGATCTTCAACAGTCTAAAGTTCTAATAACGTACAATAATAATAATTAAAAAACCTGTATTCAATGTGTCTCTGTTCATGGTCTAAAAAAAACAAACCGCTGTGGATCGACTTCAGACGCTGGTTGCAGGTCCATCGCAGGTCCAACTCTGGAATTCAGGATCAGATCAGTTCCAATTCCAAAAACATCTGGTAAAATTTCCTGAATGCTATCATTTAAATATTTACAGTACCGTTCGGCCGTTCGCCCCCAAAGGTTGGCATTTCAGGAATCTGCTATATTTTAGTTAACAGAATGAAAGCAGGCGGAGGTCAGCGGGTCGCATCCCTGACTCCGTCTGAAGGCTGCAGAACAGAGAGCAAGTGTGCACTGGAGCGGTGGGAGGTGGCGTGCTTGCCGTTCCACCAGCCCACAAGACAGATAGAGAGAGATGCAGTGAGTGAAAGAGAGATAGAGCCCACTTTCTGCATTCCTTGTCCCCTGTATTGCTGTGAATGTGGGAGCATCCTGTTTGTTCTCGTTATCTTGTCCCTTTCCAAAGACAAGTTTTCCACTTCCTGTTAGGACATTATTGCACAAGACAATAATGTGTTAAAGAAATTATTCTTGTCTACATACAATAATGTTTATTCTAAAAATGTTTTAAGAGGCCAGAACAGTGGGCACAGGGTCCTAAAGGCCACCTGGTTTAATCCTAAGCACAGGTTGCAGTTGCAGGTTTTCCTCAGGGTCTTAAAAAGTCTAAAAAATTGTATTTTTTTAATTTTTTTATGTTATAAAAAATTGGCTGTTGTAGGTCTAATTTCAAACAGGTCTTGATTTTCCGATGTCCATGTAACGCTACCTTTAATGCGCGTCGAAATGCTCGCGCAGCACTTTTTTGTTGTTGTTTCCTTGTTGTTTTCGCAAGTCCAAATATAATTAGCTGTTTTACGACTACAAATGTGACCAACGTGCAACCACCAGTCAGCTTTCTGTTATCGAAGCGAATCTCTCTTGGACTTTACCACAGATGTTAAACGGATTTCATTTCTCAGCTATGGGGAAGTGCAAGTTTAGCGATACTTGGCTTGAAAATGGTTTTATTTAGGGCTTGGTTAAGGGCAATTGCTAACAATGTATTTGTGTGTGTGTGTGCGTGCATTTGATGTCTTGATATAGCTGTTAAATTTCATTCTCAATGGTCTTAAAATGGTCTTAAAAAGCCTTAAAGACTGCTTTATGAGGTCAGCAACATACACCTGATATAAATAAAATGTCAATGAACAGTGGTGGTCATTTTAGTTTAAATTGTTATTCTGTTTTTGTTTTGTTTTTTAGCTGGAAAAATAACGTGGGCAGATGCTTGAGAACTAGATAAAGTTTTCTAAATATTCAGCACTGTGATATTTTGGTTATGCTTATAAGCCTATGCTATCAAGCTACATCAAATATCAGACAAGCATTGTGTGTGTGTGTGTGTGTGTGTGTGTGTGTGTGTGTGTGTGCCTGCCCGCCCGTGTGGTGCTCAGTCCGCTATTAGATAAGTGGCACAGAGTTCAAACTCCATCCTCAGAGGAGTTATTCCAGCCACACAAGGCTTTTTGTTCAGCCGGAATAACAGTGCACTCGACACAACGCGCCACTGTGCAAAAACGATTAGCATGCAGATTCACACCATTCCTCTGAACATAGCACGGTCTTTTGTCCTCCTCAACGCCGAGAGAAATCCTCGTTCCTGTACACCCGTGCACGTTCTATATTGCTAATTGCAGCCCTGATGAGCACCGTTCAGTCATACAAACATTCAGGTCCAAATCACCGTACTAATTCCTGAAACTTTCTCAACTTTTTCGGATCAAAGTGCAAAACTTTTCCCAATAAACTCGCAGATGAAACAAATTGATATCATAAGGACGATCAGCAGCTTGAACGATGTACCTGAAGATGCGTTTAATCCAACATTGTCATGCCGATCTTCATTTTTTACGCTGTTTATCACATTTCAGGATCTGAATCCGGTAGTCAAGTTTAATCAGGATGAGGGGTGTAACAGCAACACTGTATTTACTGCCTTTATATTTTTCTTTTTTCCTCCTTCTTTCTTCTTCCTTCTCTAGCACCTTTTCTTTTTGGATTTCTTCCTTCCTTCTTTCCTTTTTTCCACACTATCATTTTTGTTTTCATTTTTCCTTCTGCCCTTCCTTTTTTGTTTTTCCTTCATTCCAGTTTTGCATTCAATTTTTTTTCTTCCTTCCTTTGTTTGCTCCTTTGTTTTTCCCTCTTTCCTTCTCTAATTCTTCCTTTTTTTTATATAGATTCCCTTTCTTCTTAGCTTCTAATCGAGCATTCTTCCTCCCATCCACATTTATTCTCTTCCCCCATTTCAATTTATCATTCATTATTCCTTCCTACTATTGTTTGTTCCTTTAGTCTTCCTCTCTTCCTCCTTTCATTTTTTCCAACTGTCTTCTTTAGCTTCCTTCCTTTATGTCTCCTTGCTTCTCTTCCTTCCTTCTTTTCTTTCCTCCTCCCTTCATCCATCTCATCACACTTCCTTTCTTTATTCTTCTATATTCCTTTATATCTTTATATCACATGCCCGCCCCTTCCCATCATTTTTCTCAAACTTCCCTTCTTTATATTGCTTTTTTTTCCATTTCCCAACCTTTAGTTTTTTCAGTGCAATGAAACATTTCCTTCGAGTCAGCATGTCTTCATTCTGACTGCAGTAGTGTGGTTCTGTGGTAGCGTGTTTTCATAATCATTTTATAATCATTGTTATAAACCCGGTCTGTATTGGAGTCCCAGTGGTAGGTCACTTTTAAATAAGCAGTATGAGGAATGAATGTTAATGTAATACAGGCAAGCAAATGTCCACTCTCACTGTTTGGGGTCTCACTGTAGAGATCCAGCTCGTACTTTTTATAACCTCGTCACTCGAGGAATATTCTGCGATTGAAAACTATCCAGTTAGCAACAGTGTTTTGTGTCACTCTGCTGTCAGTTTATTTGTATTGTAACTCATTGATGATCTGAATTATATTGTGTTTTAAGGCTCTGGGTTACCGAGAAGCTCAGAAGCTCAAGCTTTGGTATCTCCAAGCTGCCAATCTTGGGCCCTTGAGCAAGGCACCTAACCTTTTGTGCTCCAGGGGCACTGTAGCATGGCTGAACCTTTTTCTTTTCTTTTTTTTTTTTGTGAGGTCACTGTTCAGCTCTCTCTAACCCATCCCTGGAAATGACAATGCATTAGCATTTGACATTAGCATTTGCCAAAGTTTAGCATTTGCAGTTGTATTTTTTTTGCAATTTTTGGAATATTTGAATTTATTTCTACTTTATAATATTTTAAGCAGAAAGTGATTAGTATTCTTCCTCCTGCACCTCTTATAATGTTGCTGTACACCAATCAGGCATAACATTGACATTATAACATTAGGAGCGGTGTAGTGAATACACTGATTATCTCTTCATCATGTCACCTGTTAGTGGGTGGGATTTATTAGATGTCAAGTGAACATTTTGTCCTCAAAGTTGACATTTTAGTAAGGATTTGAGCGAGTTTGAGAAGGGCCAAATTGTGATGGCTAAACAACTCAAATGCTGGCCCGTGTGGTCCGATCCAACAGAGGCGGTCATAATGTTACGCCTGATCGGTGGCCATAAAATGATGCCTGGTCGGAGTATATCTATTAGCAGCCTCTCTGGAATTGTCTTGTTGTCAATTCTGGAGGAACCTCATGTTCTTGCTGTTGTTAGCATGACACCAACTTTTCTCCATTTGCTCATATTCTAGGTGTAATAGGGTACGTCTAATGCATTGAATAACTTTTAAAATGCGAGATCCTGGCTGTGTAAGCTCTTTATAGTTTTACATTTATGGCATTTGACAGAAGGTCTTTTCCAAAGCGACTTACATTTGTCTCATTCACACAACTGAGCAGCGGTGGGGCTTAAAGGCCCAGAAGTGGCAGCTTTGTGTGGTTGGGATTTAAACTCACGACCTTCAAATCCAAAGTCCAATGCCTTAACCACTTAGCTATCTCCATCTGATCATTACTGGGATCTCTATGTGTAAAGTGTATAGGTATATTTGAGTGTGAGCATGAACATGAGTGTAGTTTTGGTTGATGAATTCCAAGACTGGTCACTTTACAAAGCCCCGATTACACAAGTGCAAAACCTGTTATTTTAAACAAAGGTGTATAGACTGTTATATATATATATATGCTGGGGTGTAAATTTGATAAAATGGTGCTGATTTGAAATGGTGCTTTAAAAAGTCCTTGAAAGTCGTCACGTCTGGTATTCATTAAAGTGTGGAAACCTTTATTATCAAACTTTTACTGCCAAAGTAGCAGATTTGATCCCATTTTACCCAAATTTTCCATGAAACAAAGTAATTTGTTTCTAAAAAAAAAAATGTCACTATTATTTCAGTCCTCTATCACCCCGTGCTCCTTCCACTCCAGTTTCATTCTTGTTTTTGATCATTCTGGAAAACGCTCTCAGACTCCATGGGTGATTTTGCATTACCAAAGACTCATGACCGGTCAGTGAGAGGGTGAAGCTTTAGACAGGACGGTTATGTGTCACATTTAACGGGACAGCGTGGTATTACAATCACACCAGCACAGCACACATTATCATCGGTGTCACTACTTCTGAACTCATTTCTGGTCCTGTGGTGGTCTTGTGGTGGTCTTATGGTGGTTCCTGTCCAGTCATGTGCAGAACAGTCAATAGATATAGTAGATCGTAGGTGAAACTGATAGACTCCCATATATGAATTACGGAGATATTTTTTAAGCACTGCATAATGTTCAAATCTCACACTGAGAAAAAAGAAGCGTAATTGGAGTCATTATTAAAAATGTATTATAAGTATCTATCCTTGATCCAATGAGATTTCATTTTGTGCTTGAGATTTATAACCTTAGAAGCACAAAACATTCAAATATAAAAGAAAATCAGTTGACACCGATCCTCAGTGCTGCACTCACACTGTAACACATTTTTCCTTTTACATGTTGCTGAGTAAATGTGAGATTCTGTACAGAACAAAGGAAGTCATTGAATGGTGTGAGATGGCTCCGGGCCGCACCGAGTGTGTATACGTGTGTGTGTGTGTGTGTGTGTGTGTGTGTGGGCTCTAACAAGTTTTTGTCATCTCTGTGCAGGCATGAACGACTCGGACGTCAACCAGAACAAAAACCGCTCAAACAAAAGTGAGAGGACGTCAAGCCCCGCCCCCGCCATCCACCCCAGCAGCGGACAGACCAACCAGGCCATGGGATATTGGCCACGCCCACACCTGGTCCGCCTCTTTTCCCGTGATGCCCCAGGCCGAGAGGACAACACCTTCAAAGAGCGTCCATCAGAGTCAGACGAACTTCACACCATCGAGGAGGCTGAAGGAGCCACGTCTGAAAACTCAGAGTGAAAGCCCAAATAAACTCGACTCGTTCACTCGCTTCTTTCGCTCTTCGCACCAAACATGGCATCTTCAGGCTCAGCGGGACAGTCCAGACTCGGGCGTGGAAAGAAAAGCCCCGGGGTGATGGATCAGATTGGAAAAATCTTTGGAGGAGATAAGAAGCGGAAGAGCAAGGTGAGGAGACGTGGGCTTTGGTTCCGAAAAATGCATTTAAGAAACTAATAACACTCCACATAACAACTTTTTTTTTTTTTTTTGGTTGGTTGGTTGGTTGGTTGGTTGGTTTGTTGGATTTCTTTACGAAGATGGAATTCCTCCGCTGTGTCCTGCTGAAATTATTTCTCTTTTTTTTTCTTCTTTTAATGTCTGCTGTTGCTAAAATAGATTTTTTGTTGTATATCTGAAAGGTCGGTGTTCTACGTGCACATTGGGTGTGGTTTAAGGGGACTAAAAGCTACAATAGCTTCATATCGGTCATATCTGATGTTGTTTTCTTTTTTCCTTTTTTTTTATTAATGCTTAGGGTAAAGTGTAGACTTAATATTTTATCTTCTTTTTTTGAAAAAACCTTTAAAACAGCCCTTTTTTATTCAGCCAGTTCTCTTTTGGCTCCTCAGTGACAATAAGCTGATCACATTACCAGTGTAGATCATCAGTCAACTTTTTACCTCTCCATCAGCACTTTATCCCTCCATCTTTATCTTTTATCTCTTTGTCCTTAATTGTTTTACCACTCTATCCTTGTCTTCTTACTCCTTTATTTTTCTCCTTCCTCAACATTTTATTTGACCCTATTTTATATTATTTATTCTCAATATTTTATTGTTCCATCTTCAGTTTATCTCTCCATTCTCAATTATTTTATCTCTTCATCTCTACATTTGATCTCTTCATTCTCTCCATTTTCTCTCCATCTTATCTCTCTCTCTCCTCTACTTTTTAATCTCTCTATCCTCTATGTTTTTCTCTTCTCAACTTTTAATCATTTCATCCTTGTTTTTTTTTTCTGTGTCCTTAATTTATAAAATCTCTGCATCGTCAACTTTTTTCTCTTCATGTTCAGGTTTTTATCTCTCCATCCAGATTTCTTTCGAATCCTTCTATTTTCAACTTATCTCATGTACTTCTACCTTTTCATATTCAACTTATTTCTCCAACCTCTATTTTATATCTCTATCCCGAATTGTTTTTCTGTCTATTCTTAAATTATCCCTCCATTATCAGATAAAAAAAAGATATTTTTTGCTTTATGGTTGAACTCGTACATGGTGTACATACTGGGTGTGGTTTAGAGATCTAAAGCTGGAGTCACTGTTGTGCAAAACAGAACAGACTAAATAAAAAAAATGTTAAGGATATCGTGTCATAGCTTTGAAAAAATGTTCTGGACAAATAACAAAAATTATTAGTTTTTTTAACGTAATTCATAATCAAAAAATTATCCTTGAGTATCGTTTACATTTTTGGTAATTTTTTTATTTTATTTTTTGCCTGCTGGAGTTTGCGCTTTATATTATTATTGCGATCATTTTTTCAAATGCTCGACCTTGTGTCCTGTCAGGTGATGATAATATAATGCGATATCATAAGTGCGTTGTATTCGAGGGTCGCTCAGGTCCTTCACGGCTGCCAGAACTGTTGCTACGTTTGAGAAGCATGTTTACTAATGTGAGCCGTTAGCTGTCTGTCTCATGGCGAACGTTTTCTTAATTTTCCGATGAGCCCCGTTGTCGTACAAATTGCCAAAAGTCGTTTCTACGGTTGTATGAAGCTCAGTCAAGGTAGAGTAAGTATTCAGGAGCTATACAGCTTGCCTCGCTTGTTGTTTAAAATGAGAGCAGTTACTAAATACACAACATATAAGATTTTAAACTATAAACCTCACGCCTGGGGTTACATGGTACGGTTTTCAGCAAATTCTTCAGGTGTTCAGTTTGAGGTTTGACGATTTAGTGCCGTTGTTCAGGAGTGTTTTTTATTAAAAGCTCTAAAAAAAAAAAAAAAAAAGCTGCAAAGACAACAATAGGTTTATGCAAAAATCCCACAGACCAATTTTTTTTCTTTAGAATAGCAAACATTCTATAGTGTTGAGTTATAGTTTCCTTACAAATGCTAATCCTTCCAAAAGCTAGCTTACTCTCAACCCCAGTCCACAAGCAAATGATTTTCTATCTCACCATTTTTGACAAATACATATATTTTTCATCACTAGGAAAATACCCTAATATACATTAATAGTTATATATTCCAGAATCTAAACCTTTATCCCTGCAACATTCATGTTTTTTATGCTGCGCGGTGACGCTAAGGAAGTAATGTCACGATCAATTCCTAGTACGCTAACCACGTCGGTGAAATTTAATCTAGAGGGTACGACCGTTTCCAGTTTTATGGCGTTGTTTATTAAATATGCAATTTCTTGTGAGTATTGTGTATATCAGCCACTACCATGAGCTGTTTTATTCCATTAGTTATTAAGGGGGTATTTATTCAAATGGCGGGAATTGCCAATTTTTGATTGTAATATACAATAATATGCTTAAAAAATATTACACGGCCAAAATTCAATACATGCCAGAAGTTTATTCATAAGAAAGCATCACGTCAAAGAACACAAACTTTTAACTATTATTGTTCTAGAAAAATCTTTCTGAACACATGGCACCTACATGCAATAGAAACGGATAGCTGAAGAAACTTCCAGAGCTGCTACTGTATTGAAGAGGATATAATTTAGTATCAAATAAACACCAGCTTTTACGTGCCATTTTTATCTACTATTTTGTTTGATTACAGATTTCTTTATACAAATCTATATACAGTTATACGGTGTACAACTTCTACCCCAATACTACAATGAAAATATGTAGAGTGTATATTTTTCTGATTTAAACCAAGCAAAAGAGTCTTACTTTTACATTTATCCAAAAAAAATCACGTATATTTTGGAATAATTACGATAAAGATTACAGATAAAGATTGTGAGTAACAGGTACGGGCTGATTATTGGTGTTGCAATGTATAGAAATATATACATATACGATATTATCACCAGTGTTCCATTTTGGTGTGGGTGTAGGGGAGTATGCTGCCTGGGTAGGCATTATTTTCACCCTCCCTAGATCAAGTGCTTTTCAGAGCTTGTAATGGTATAGGTGTTAATAAAACCAAGTCGACGAGGCAAAAAAAACCCACCCAAACTAACTAAGAGAAAATGGAATAATCGATAAGGAACACAAGATTTCTGTCATATTATTCTTAAGAATGAAATCTGACCAACATTGATTTTAAAACATTGAAATAAAAAAGAAATTTTCATTAAATCATACCTGTATATGCAAAAAAAAAAATGTGTGTGTTCAGAAATTCAGATAGAGTTTTTTAGATTTATTCAGTATTATTTTTGCTTTTTTCACATTTTGTTCTTTTTATTTTCTTGATTTGTTTCTGTTGTAAAATTCCTTTTTTTTTCACCTTTTACATGAGCTTTTACATTCCAAGAACTCTTCTTTGGAAGGTTTTTGTTTCCAAACAGCCTTTGAAAAACTGACATTAATGAGTGTTATTAGTGTGTGTGATGGTGAGTGTGTTGGACAACCTGGATTCATGTCTTCATTTTTAAATGTAATAAAATACAGTGATTTATATCAGATGTAGTCACTCAGCCGAGAAGTGTCTTGTGCCAGACGTTTGGTTTTAGACTGAAGCCCAGAGGCTAATGGAGCTAACACTAGCATCTGAAGCTTGTTTTGTCACCCACCAAACACGTCTTAGCCGTATTGTTTTGATTTCACATGTTTCCTTTTTTCTCTTCACATTGTTGCCAAACTCTGTCTGTAAATCAGGATATTTACCCGAAACCAAAACCCAAAGACACTCAGGAAATGTGAACCTGAGACATGAACAGCATTGTGATCTAAACACACAACGATGAGTCTCTCAAGATGTCTTATTATTTTTGTGTTGTAAATCACAGTCAGTTCTCTGCAGCACAAACGCCTTAATACCATCACTTTGATTCATATATTATTATGGGATATTTTTTTCTACAAGTGTCATGTAAGACTTAATATCCAACTGCCTTTGTAATTCATTTCATCTTTATTTTTTCTTTCTTTCTTCTTGTAATTTTATTGTGATCTAATGCCTTTCACACTGGCTCTGTCTAAAACCACATATTACCCCCAAAACCCCCTTCTTAGCAAGGAACTCTTTTCTAATCTTGTCTGAAAGCACAATTCAGTGCAAAACACCCAAAGTACAATTGCCCTAGCAGATCAAAAACCATACCCATAATGCACTGCGTGGTGTTTGAAGATGCCATGCAAACTTTTTTGACTAGATTCTGATCTTAAGCGCCATACCATGTCATTTATATGCCCTGTGTGGTGGAAGAGAATGTGGTTTGGGACATGTCCAGAGTGGACTAATGATGATGGTGACAGTGTTTGGAAGTATGAGGCTTTATTACTATGTGCTCCAGCATACGTTACATAAATATTAATTACATGGAGCATGTGTTAGTGGCACAATTTCTTTCTTTCTTTCTTTTTTTTTTTTTTTTTTTTTTTTTTTTTTTTTTTTTTTTTTAAGTATTAACCTCATTCTTATAATGATTTCTGTCTTTAATTGCCATTGTGTTCTGAGCTTTACGGTTATTTTTGCTTGATTAAACCAATATAACAAAACCAGCTGTAGATTGTGTGTGCATTTTTGTCTATATGTGTGTGTGTGTGTGTGTGTGTGTGTGTGTGTGTGTGTGTGTGTGTGTGTGTGTGTGTGTGTGTGTGTGTGTGTGTTTTATTGTTCTCTCTAACACTAGTATTTTCCTTAGCAAGTTTTGCTTCTCTTGTAATTACTGAGAAAGCAGGAAACAGGTACAGCGATTAACAGGTAAAGTGGTTTATATAACACTGGGATATAACTACAGCCAATTGGCCTAGTTGTTTGCTTGTGCTCTCACTGAGGACATCTTAGAGAGCAAGCCATGCTAGTTATAAATAGCAAAGAACACTATTACAATGCTACCACCTAAGCAGCTGTGCTATGTAGCTAGTGCTCACAGGAAATGTATATATAATGTGGAGATTTTCTTCAGGGAGATTTAATACTGTTGTTTTGCTAGGTTTTTTTTTTTTCGTTTCGTTTTCCACTCTAAGCTAGCTAGTGTTGTTTTGACACAGTTTCCAAAATTAGCCAGCTAGTTTTGTTGTGGGGACATTTTCAATTCATAACTAGCTAGCTTTGGTTTAAGAACATTTTTTTGTTTTAGCTAGCTAAAGTTTTTGTTTCTGGGACATTTCCACTCTTGACTAGCTCGGTTAGAATTTGGGGACATTTCCCAGCTAGCAAGTGTTGTTTTGAAACAGTTTCCGTAATTCGTTGGATAGCTAATTAAATAACTTAAATAATTAGACAGCTTTCCTTTAGGAACTTTTTCCTATTTTAGATGGAAAATTAATTTCAATCAGGAAAATATTCAGGGCATAAAAGCAGCTCCCAACCTGTGAAAAACCGAACATAACTTATAACTGAAGCAGTGCCTGTAGAGACGAAGGTCTAGACAACTGAGTTGTCTGCACAGTTTGTACATCAGTTTGATTTCTTTTCATTTAAAGGTTAACAACCTATAAACAGTTGTGCTATTTTGCATAGATTTTTTTGGTATATTTTGCTTCATACATCAATTATTACAGCAAAATGCTCTCTTTATAATCTAACATCGCACATAACATACATAAACAATTGATTATAATCACATGATGATGATGTAATCAATTCCTTGATGGGCATCACTGCTCTCACAGTTCCAGGATTTAATCCTGAGTTTCAGACATTCTACTCTCCTTGTGTCTGTTTTGGATTCTTCCCAGTTTCTCTCTCCAGTGTCTTCACTCCTACCAAAACCATACGTAACCATGTGTAAATGTGTGTGCATGGTGCACTGAAAGAGGTATATTCTCGCATCATGGCCAGTGCTTCCAGGATGGACTTGAGCTCCTCCTGTACTAAAGCTAAGAATTGTGTGGATTTAGACAAATCCAGATTTATTTTTCGCTAAATAATGTTGAATCACATAATTTTTTGTTACAAAAATATTCATGGGTTAAAAAAAAAAGATAAAATATTAGATTTTTTTATATATATAATAAATAAAAAAAATGAAAGCTGAAGTTCATGTAAATGTAAAATTATCCACCTGACAGTAAAATGAAAATGTATGAAACTGCAAATCTATTAAAATATGACAATTGTAAACAACTTACAAAATTGTGATTTAAAATGCAAAATATATGTTTGGTATGATGCATAAATCACAGACAATGATGCACGTACAACAAGAACAGAGTTCTAATTATCCTTAACATAATATAACTAGCGTAATTTTATTGGTTTCCATTAGTATTCCAATGGTCATGTTATACACATTTTGTATCAGGGGTCCCTGCCCCATGTCTCTATCACCTAAGGGGTCCTTGACCTGACGTTGAAGACCCTGTTATAAACACTATGGCATTGCATGTACAAGTGTTGGGGAACTTTGTTTGAAAGCTTGATCAGGGGACTCTGTTTCTATTTGAACATCCTACCAGCAGGTCAGAGTGAATTTTCTAAGCATCTCTACAAGGTTTTCTTTCAGTTTGGTTTGGTGTCATGTCATGGGTGCATTCCTGGACCTCGCTCTCTTCCCATAATAACTAAAACTAAAAACGTGAACTTCAGACACCAGACAT
Source organism: Silurus aristotelis (assembly GCF_946808225.1). NCBI lineage: Eukaryota > Metazoa > Chordata > Actinopteri > Siluriformes > Siluridae > Silurus > Silurus aristotelis. The sequence continues at coordinate 15,959,826 of NC_139595.1, read as the reverse complement.
CTCCTGACTGACTGAGAACATTTGGCCTAAGAGGACATAGTGTTTATTTTTGCCCAGCTTGTTCCTCTAATATGAGTATTCACTGGGCAGATTTGTTAGAGGCTGGTGTCTGCATCAGTGTGTGTGTGTGTGTGTAGACTCAGGACTTGGATCAGCAGGAGTCATCGATCTTTTTGACTCTACAGCTGACCCAAGGTTCAAATCAAATTCTCTGAAGATTAAAGTTCTATCTAAGGGATTTTGACCGTGCTGCCAACCCCAGTTTCAGTTATCAAACCCTCATACAGTTTGTCAAATTGTATTTCTTAAAATAGATTTCATCAATGTTCAATCCTTTACTCCTCTACAGCATTATTTGATTGGCTGGGAGCAGGAAGGACAATTACACAGAGCAGTGTAGTAACATCAGGAGTTAGTCGCTAAGTGACTACAATATATAGCTTGCTGTATTTTGGCCAAGAAAGAGCAAGCAGTCTTTGACTTTTTTTTGTAGTAAGCTAACACAGAAACTAGCTAGCTTTGGATTTAAATTAATAATAAAAGTAGTGTGGAAGGATTTCAGCTGTGATTTTTAACTTTGCTTTTTCATAGGAGCAGACAGGATTTAAAAATTTGAACTTTGCTGTGTTTGAACATAACAGCCAGGTCTGAGATGCCCTCGCTGTTTCATCACGCTCCCAAAATACACCTCTGATTGGCCTCTAATGTCTGTTATTTTGCAAGAGGTGGATGGGTGTGAGTTCTAGAGTGAGGCAATTAGAGCGAATCAGTGTGAAACTGCCGATGCTTTAATGCGCTCTTCAATGCTAATAAGAGCCTGACCAGCGAAATAACAGTGTGAGAGAAAAGGACACGAATGCCTGATTGTTAAAGGCAGCATCACATAGCCCACACGATTATTACATTAAAGGCACTTGTCGTTCACAAACACATACACGCACAGTTGCGACTGGACACATGTGCGTTTACATGCATACGTCGTTAATTTGGATTTAGGTTTTATGGTCATTTCATACTTTTCCTGTTTCATTTCACTGCTTTGTCCATTCACCATACACTTCCTGTATATTTTCAGGGCCTATTTTGTTTACTACACACTCTTTCTGACTTGTTGCAAAGCTTTTTATAGTCACCTAACTCATTTTAAGGTTTGTTCTGGTCACCACACACACACCTGAGTTGTTTTATGGCTTTTTCTGGTCACCTCACACACCTCCTGACTCATTTTATGGTGTTTTTTGGGTCACCTCACACACACCTGACTCGTTTTATGGCTTTTTATGGTCATCTCACACACACCTGACTCGTTTTATGGCTTTTTATGGTCATCTCACACACACCTGACTCGTTTAAAATGTTTTATAATAACCACACACACCCGCTGACTTGTTTTAAGCGCTCTTTCTGTTCACTACACACTTCCTGAATCATTTTAAGGCTTTTCCTGCTCACTACACACTACCTGACTTATTTAAAGGCTTTTCTGTTCACTACACACACTTCCTGACTTGTTTCATGGCTCTTTTTCTGTTTATTACAAACTCCCTCCTTTCTTGTCTTTACATACTTCCTGGTTTGGTTTTTTTTTGTTTTTGTTTTTTTACACACGTCCTGTCTTGTCTCGAGTTTCCATTCAGCACATTCACTTCCTGCCATTTTTAAGGGAGCTTTCCATACTTTGTTTAAATTCTTTTTATTCTATTTCTTTATTTCATGTTTTCAATTAACACACACTTTCTATCTTATTTTAAGATTCTTAATTTCGGACACTTTTGTCTCACTGACTTCCTCCATTGTTCTAGAACATTTACACACGTTTTTTGTTTCATTTCAAGGCTATTTCTAGTCAACACACACTCTTTCCTATTTTGTTTCAGAAGTCTTTTTGGTCTCACCCATCTTCCCCGACCCCCCACCCCCTCACTGCTTTTGCTGTTTGTTGCTGGGTTTTTTTGTTTGCTGTTATGGACATCATACATACATACATACTTTGTGTTTTAATTCATGGCTCTTTTCTGGAACTCTTTCTAGTTATCACATATTTATTGTCTCATTTTTCGGACTTTTGTTTACCTCTGTTCTCTACACACTCTCTATCTAATTGTTGGACTTTTTGGGGGCACTACACACTCCCTGTCATGTTTTTGGACTCTTCTGGGTCACAACACACTTCCTCTTTAATTTGTTGTCTCTTTCTAGTCTTTACAAACTTTCTCTTTCATTCTTTGGCTCTTTCTAGTCTAGACTCTTTCGGGTCACTACTCACTTCCTGTCTCATTTTAGGACTCTTTCTGGTTACTACGCCAACCCTGTCTCATTTTAGGACTCTTTTGGGTCAATACACACTCTTTCATGTTTGGACTCTTTCTGCCCTCTGCACACTTCCTGTCTCATTTTTTGACTCTTTCTGGTCACTACACACTCCTTGTTTTATTTTAGGACTCTTTTGGGTCACTACACAGTTCTTCATTTTTGGACTCTTTCTGCTCACTACACACTCCCTATCTCATTTTTGGGCTCTTTCGGGTCACTACACAATCTCCTGTCTCGTTTCAGGGCTCTTTCCGTGGCGCTCTCTCTGTTTCTCCTCAGAGGTCAAGTCACTCGTCTTCTCGCCGCCGCACTGGTGGCGACAATGCTGTCGTTCACTTCTTCAGATCTATCGTAAGTGTCTCTGTCTTTTTCCCTGTGTGTCCCTGTATATTAACAACCAGCTACACAAACCTAATTACTGCATGCACACCTGTCTCTTATTCTGACCATGATACCGTTATAATAATATTAATTTAAAGTAAATTAACATATTCTCAAGCTGTCTTTTTTTTTTTCATCCATCTCTGTATCTTTCTGTTGATATATGTCTGCTCTTGGTGTTTGCTTTATCTCTCTAATGTATGTGTGTGTTTCTGTCTTTCTTTCTTTTGATATATACATGCATGGACTGCATTAAGAAAGTATTCCATTTACTTTTATTTCCTTATCAGTATAAACATTTTTTGAAAATGTATTCAAACTTGAAATATCTCATACATGTTTCTAAATCTAAATATGGGACCCAAGGCTAATAATGCATTTTGAAACAAAAGGCATTTGCATTAATGGAAATTGGTATATGATGTTACCAGAGAATCATACAATTATCTCACTTATACAACTGAGCAGGTGAGGGCTTAAGGGCCTTGCTCAATGGCCCAGCAGTGGCAGCTTGGTAATGCTGGGATTTTAACTCACAACCTTTCAATCAGAAGTATAACATTTTAATCACTGAGCTACAACTCCCCAAACCATGAGTTCCACAAAAAAACCCTGATTTCTTAAATGTTGACTCCCAGATATTGGAAAGGTGAACCAGAAATTGATCCAAAATAGTAGGTATCTTCCTAGATCAAAAGTTTACCCCCACTGATACCAAACAAATCTGAGGAAAGTGAGAGCAAGGAAGACCAAGAAACTAACAATCATTCTGACAGAAATTCAGAAAAAAGACAAACATCTCTGCAGCACTCAACCAATCATGTTTCTAGGACAAAGTGGCCAGACAGAAACCGATTTCTCAACACAAAAAAATCCAACAAATGGTTGTCTTGAAAAGTCTACATAGGCACTTCAGAAACATACATCTATGGTGCGATGAAACCAATTATCACCTGTCCAATCCCATCCCCGTGGTGTAGGACACATCATGCTGTGAGGATGTTTGTGAGCAGGTGGATCTCTAACCAAGGACTGCCATTATTGCTGAAAAACAAGCAGCTCCAAGCAGAGAGGTATCATTTTAGCATTGCTCGAGATTTAAACTCGCCTCCTTCTGATCCATAACAGCAGCCTGTTGAGTCTCTACTAGGTTGTACAATGTTGACTAAAGTAGGAGTGATTTGAGGACAAATCTTTGGGTGTCCTAAAGTGGCCCAGGCAATACCTACTCTGCTAAATCCATCCAATCTGGCATCGCTTGAGAGGTTCTCCAGAGGAATAACCAAAGATCACTGAAAGGCTTCTACCATGAAACAAACGATCTGAATTCTTCCTAAATGTACTGTCTTTGTCTCATATACATGTCTGTCTCTTTCCTATTAGCTAAATATATACATATATATTTATATTTTTAATTATTGTAATCCTCAGGTGTCTCCTGCTCCTAAAAAATCTAGGGTAAGTGCACTTTGAGCTTTCTCACTGCCACTTCTTTAAGATCTACGTAATGAGATTGTAGCTTTAACTTTATCTCTAATATCTTTACGTCACTGTTTACATCCAACTTTAATAACAAATACTGCTTCTAGATCGTGTATTCAAATATATTATTTTACTGTTCTATACAGTCGAGTTCTATACTCTTCGCTTGGGAGTACGCGGTCAAGATGAGCATCCTCCCGAGCACTGTTTTTATTTCATCAGTTGTCCAAAATGAAATGTAATCTTGTGGGGCTAGGAATGACAAGAGTTGAACCTTTAGGAGCCTATAGACTTCAGGATGGCAGCAATAGGACCTTCAAACAAAAGGAAACAATAGGACCTTCCAGACCTAAGGTTAGCATCCATTGGAGTCTGTAGACCTCAGGATGGGAGCAATAGGACCTTTCAGACATAAGGGGAGCATCTATATTAGCCTGTAGGCCTTAGGATTTCAGCAGTAGGAGCTTCTGGAGCTGAAGTAGCATCAGTTGGACCCTAAAAACCCCAGGATAACTCAAGGCGATTTCAGACTTTTAGGCCCCAAAATGGCAACAGAGGGCCTCATTTTGGGGGACTGATCAAATAAAAACAGATGCTGGAAGTGCCCTCAGGGTGCACTCAAGTAGTTTCTTTGTACCCCGACTGTACCTTTTCTCTTTTGTCTTTTTGTCTGTCTCTCTATCTGTCTCTCTGCACAGTGGCATTCTCTCAAAACTAAACTAGGCATGGTAGGTGCTGTTTAGAAATACATACACACACACACACTCACCCTGTGTCTGGAATGATGCCAAAACACCCCATTTCCTGCAAAATCCACAATACATTATGTGGTGCCAGGGTGCAAATCGGTCGTGCTGTTGTTCATTCATGCCGAGCTTGTAAACCATTATTCAAACACCTATGCTTGAAATTGTTAACTGTCCGGAGGCTGTTCTGGCCCAGGGTTTTGATGTAAGGTGCTACAAAATAAGTTCTTCCCCCAGACCATTTAACCAATCCCTTTTCTTCTTTTTCTTCTTTCTCATTGTGTTCTTCGTCAGAAAAACTTTAAGTATCACAGAAAGGACAGAAACGCTAGAATAGACAGAAAAGTACAAATACCTCAAAACTGGTCCAAGTATTCTCAGGGTAGGTACGTTTTGATGGTCAATCATTTGACCTGTTGGCCAAAGTAAAAAATATACATTTAGGCATTAACTATAAATTAAAAATTGCATTGGCCAATCAAAAATGGGAGATAGTTGTCCATTGGCTTGTCCAGTATCTCCAGCCAATGAAGGACATGCTTTTTTCTTGTAGATGTTTGGTAATTGGGTAGAATGTTATGCCCAGCACGTGCTATCCGATTTTTTATAGTCCTTTGCGATTGTTGCTTGTCAGACTGTACAAACATGATCCCCATGTCACACTTTAGTCACACATAATGTCAGACTGTACGATAAAAAAGCATTCTCTCGATAACGGTAGCTGGCAGCAAGCAAAAACAATCTGTAGCGTTTATTTTGTTAGTGGCATGCTTTGATAAAAATGTCATACAAACACAATTTTTTCATCCATAACTCCATAAGTTTCTTTTTTTGCTGTACTTTTCCATCTGACCCGTTCTGACATTTTTCCTGAGGTGATTTGAAGTTGTCACACTAATCGCATCATCAGGTTCGGCGCTCTTATTGGTTTTTGATTTCAGGGTCATCGTAGGAGGAGTCGTAGCGCAGGAAAGTGAAATCTTCAGAAACTGCCAGAAATGTATCGGCGGAAAAAATAATCACAACGACCTTTATCCGGCTGTTGGTGAACTTGTCAAACACATGAGTTGATACGTTTTCTTCACCTTTATTGTGTTGCTGGACACTTCCACATCTGATCGCCAACAGTTGTTGATCATACTGGCAGCTCTTATTAAAAACTACACTTTTTTTGTTGCAAGTCACTATTTGTGAACATAGCATTAATCTCAGATAGATGAGGCAATTTACATTTTTGTCATTAGGCACCCTTATACAGAGCGGCTTACGTTTATCTCATTCATACAACTGAGCAGTAATGAGGTTAAGGGCCTTGCTCAGGGGTCCAGGAGTGGCAGCTTAGTGTGGCTGGGATTTAAACCTACGAACTTCAGATTCAAAGTCCAATGCCTTAAGGCCATACAAGGACATTTTTAATTTCAAGGGACTTGATTGACATGAAAGTTAAATACACTTTAAAATGTATTTAATAGTGCTTGGGCCCCAGTGCTCACTGATCACTTCAATATTTCTCTTTGCCTTCTGTGGCTATACAGTAATTCAATCTAAACTAACTCTACTCTCCTCTCCTCTACTCGAGAAATGTAGTTTCATAAACCCATATATGTGTTCAGGAGGCATGGATGAGGGACACAATGGCACTTTAGTGATATCGGTTTCATTTTCCTCTTCAGTGTGTTGGCAGACTCTGAAGGAAACCCACTTTCTGCCAAATTTTTCAAATGCTTGAGATGTGTGTGCGTGTGTTGAATGATAACGTACGCGTCTTAGATTGGTTTGGCTTCATGTCTTATGCACTTTCACCGCTGCGTGGAAATTAAACTTTAGTTTTTTTGTTGCGTCAGCGATGCTGCGATATGGGGGGGCTTCATGGTGAAATCGATACCACAGTAACCAATTCAAACTGGAGTTGACCGATTCTACAAATTACGGAAAAATTATGATGTGTATGCCCTAACTGATTTATTTATTTTTTCCCATAAATGAATTCATGTTTCTACTTGACAGCAGTGAAAACAACATCAGTAAAGCATACAATACATGTCACTTAATACTCGATCGTGACATAAATTAACTTAAATGTTCTTGTAATATCGCAATTTAAAAATATTTTTATTGGCACAATGCTTACATTTCATTCGCACAGTAATGCATTAAGCTTCTAATACATGGTGTGGCTTTCATGAAAAGACTAACCCCTTTTAGTCTAACATTGATCTGGTCCTGGAGTGCGCAGATGGAGTATGGATTTAGAAATGATACCGTATCTGGTTCGGGTTCTGCAGCTCATTGCTTTCCAGATGAGCTGTTCCTGGAGAGTATGGCTTTGCGATATGTATTAATCTGTATTTATCTGTATTTAATATATATTTATGTAGAATTGCTATATCCTGTTGAAACCATATTGCCAACCCTAACTGCAGAACTCATTTCCCAGGGTGCTGAATGGTGGTGCAGTGTGACTCAGTTAGCCACTTATATTCACTAACACTTCCCCCTCTACAAAATATATAAAAATGACTAACTTATTTGCTTTTTCTTGTTCAGGGGGATCAGAAGAGCTCAGTGAAGGCGCAAAAAGGGCGTGCAGGAGAAGGACAGGGCACGCTGACCCGCATCTTCAAAATGGTAAACACAGAGTCTTTTAGCTTTCACTATATTCAAAAAATAATGTTTGTGGACACCTGACCATAATAATGGTACCCTTGATATTACTCAGATGAGGATTGGTTCTACTTTTGAGTCCATTTCCTCTCAAGGTTTCTTCCCCATTCATCTAATTGAGTTTTTCCTTGCCACAGTTGCCCAAGGCTGCTCATCAGGGATAAATACACATCATTCACTTTAATTGTTAAGTTTTGTAAAGCTGCTTTGAGACAATGTCCATTGTGAAAAGCACTATAGAAATAAACTTGAAACTTGAACCATATGATGCAGATGTACTTTTTGAGCATCCCATTTGCCATTTAGTCTCCATTTTCTGTTATAGTAACCTCTTTTTGGTAAATTAGTCACTAGATTTTGGCGTGTGCTGTGGAGATTTGTTGGTGAGGTGAGGAGGCCTGGGGTGCACTCTAATTTCATCTCTAACCCATGTTAGGCATAACTTCATGGAGACATCCTAAAATCTTTCTCCAATTTTGTGATTGGTGAAAAACCACATATGACTGGAGAAATGAGGTGTCCTGAAAAGTGTCCTCCCCCCCCGTGCCTGTGAAAAAAGGAATCTACGTACTTGTGCTTCACCCCCTCTGTGTGGTTTAATGGCGTTACTCGCACTTATTTGTCTCCGGAAGCAAGAGTGCTCACTCAACTGTCAATCTGCTGCTGAGCATGGGACTTCTGTCCCTCTGTCGCTAATTTCAGTCCTTTTTTCCTCAGTGTTTCGAAAGTGTACATAGTGCACACTTCGATCAAATGTGGATTAACGTCAGCGTTTTGCAGCATTTCCCAAAAGACTTCCTTCATTTAAATAATACACTGGATTTGTTGTTTTTTTCTCGCAACCATCCTCCAGACCTCCTACACAAGCACTGTAAGCAAACTCAGAAACTGTTAGTTCATTCTGCATAAAAACGATCACAATTATGATTTACATTTCTTTTGGGATGATTGTGGTTCATCATAGCACTAAAATGCTCATGTAAAGTGCAGTTCCTGAAGAAAATAAAGTGCAGGCTGAACTATTATTCCAAAAAAAAATATGTTAATGTTCATGACTGAATTTAAGTATAAAAAAATTACAAAAGGTTTTGTGGCAAAATGGCCTCTGAGTGTACGGCCTAGTTTTAAAGGCACTTGCAGGTTATAGTGCTCTGCTGTGTAGGTGTAAGTGAATGCGAGAACCCAGGTATCGTTTCCATTAGCGAGATCTCACACGTCTACTGTTGCAACACGGCAAGCCGACTATACCGGTGTGTGCATGTGTAGCGGACCTGCATGCGATGCGTTTATTAGTAGAGTGCGGTTCACTCAGTGCAGTGTGCTCAGATGCGGCTCACGCTCTGGTACATCAGATAAAAATGTAGGAAGGCGCCAGAGAGATGGATACATGCAGCAATATTTCAGCAGGGCAAACAGCAAACAATCCCAAATCCTAGTCAAAATGTGTGAAACTAATCCGAAACCCCCCTGTCCTTCTCCAAAATCTGATTGTAGATATATTCTACAATAGAAATGGTTCTGTTGAGACATCAGAGGCACCTTGTCTGAATGTACACTTTGCCCCTGTTTGCATAGTCCTGCCCCAATGGGTTTCAATTACTGTTTGTCGCAATTCTTATTTAAAAAAAATATTGTGATGTTTGATGATTGCATAATATCTAGAAAGACAAGCAAATCAATAAAAGAAATGGCAATGATTCAATTACATTTTATTCAGTGGACATTGCCTAAAGATGCTTTACAGAATGTAAGGATTGAAATAATAGAACTATTTACTGTGGCAAGAAAAAAATTCCCTTAGATGGAATGAGAAAGAAACCTTACATGGAACCAAAGGGGAACCCATCCGCATTTGGGTGACACCAAGAATGTGATCAGAAATCATAAAAAGAAAAAGAATGAATGATTGCAAAAAAAGAAATATTGAAGAATGATTCATTCATTGAAATAATTTACTGACAGACTGATTTATAACATTTAATTTAATTTGTGATCCATTTGTTGTACCCTATACAGAGATCTAATACAGAGAGCCCAATAGGAAAAGCATATGTTATGAAGTCAAAAGGTCAAAAGTAGCATTCTGAGTTGTACATCAGACTTTGATGATACTTTGGTTAGCACTATAGCTAATATATACTGAGAAATCTTAAAAATATTTCCTCATTTGTTTATAGGTTCTTATGGTTTTGTTCACATTTGACCTCTTGACTAGGGTATTTGTCAAGTCCATTCATAAATCATACAATATTTATTACAAACATCTAAATATACATTCAGAAAGGGGTCTAATTTATTTTCATTATGCTATCATGTGTTAATATATCATAAGCAATGTATACCAATGTATGGTTTATTTATTGGTTTAAATTCCTGAGAAATGTATACTTTTGATATTTATTATTTTTAGATTTCGCTAACTTTACAATGCCACAACTGTCTACAAATACGGGTCCAAGAGGGCTAAACTTGCCATGCTCTTTAGGTGGGAGGGATTATACACTCTGTCTCCTGTCAATTACAGCAACACTAGCCAATTATGGGTGTCTGTGAGGTCATGTATGTGACAGAGGGCAAAAAAACACTTGCTTTTCTATTTAGGACATATTTTTGAGAAAGTTGGGAAATGAAACGCAATTTAGAATCAGTAGTCCTCCATAAAGACACTAAGGTAGAGAGAGAAAAGATTTGTCAGCATTCTAATTCCCCTAGAAACTGCTGTGTGAAAAAAAAAAAAAGCTAATGGACACGTAATTGTTTACCACAAAAACAAAGAAAGCTTGTTCATCCCTTCTCCTCCAACCTTTACACTCCTTTTTAATTGTTTTTTTCTCTCTATTTTTATCTTACACACACAGGGAGGAACCAGAGCAGCATCTCCAGCCAAACGCTGAGTTCCAGCCCTTTTCTCATTCTCCATTAAACGTGATGACCCTGAACGGAGAGAAAGAAAAGAAGAAGGAAGCTTTTTTTCACCACTTACACTTTTTTCCTTGCCGGAAAAGCATTAACCCGAACAAACATTGTGCTCTGTCTGTTTATAGATTTATTTATGTCAGTTTTCTCAGTCTGTTGAGTTCAGCATGGTCAGATCCTGCGCTCCCCCTCCCGCATCGTGTCCATCCTTGTCTTTTGAAAACATGAGGCACTGAAGACCTTTTGAGCAAATCGTTCCGATCATGATTCGAAAACTAACACTTTTCACTTTATATCACTGAGCATAAACCGTGACGTGTTTAAAAAGTCGATCGTTGTTCTATTACAATGTGATGTTACTAGCTAATTGCCAAAAAAAAAACTTTGATAAGGAGCTAGCTTGCTAGTTTAGCATATCCACAGAAGCTAGGACTGCATTTATTTGCAGGTTAGATCATTAAGCATACGAGTGTAAAAAAAAAATTTGCCTCAAAAGGTTGTAGTGCACATTTATATTACTGAATCTTTGTCTTGTAGCACTGTCTTTGTCTAAGAAGTCAATGTGACTAGCATTTAGCATCTAAACATCTAATTGTTTTCATGTGGCTTCACACGGTCTCGTCTCTTAAACTTATTCTTCCTTGCTGTCTCAGTGGATCTGATCGCAAACTGTAGAGCTACGTAACACAAAAGTCGTCTCTTGTTGATTTTTAGTCAAAGGGTTTCCAAATTCTTTGTTCATGTTTAGTCACTGCATTTGCTGTTGACTTTTTCTCTCTCTCTCGCCTCTTTGGCCTTCGACTACTTCTTTAAGCTTTTTCAAATAAAACCATGCCCCAATAAGACATGGATATAAAAAGCCATAGATTTTATGCATGTATTTGTCAGTTAGAATGCTAATGGAGTGATGGGAATCATTAAAAATACAAATAAAGGAGACATATATATGTGTCACTGGCTGTCTATTTTTCTTTGTTGTCCATATATTTGTGTTCAAAAACATGGAAAAGAAATTCTCATCAGTCTGGATGTGTGTGAACTAAATTTATTATGTTGGTCTAAACTCGGTTCAGAAACCCCTCATGAGTAAAGTAAAATAAATACACAGTTATACTGTATGTTTAATAAATGCCCATTATGTGGTAATAAAAAAACTAATAGTGTTCAGATTCAGATAAATGTTGGATATTTTAGACAGTAGCTTAGATACTAGCTTTAGATTAGTACATATTATTTATTTTTATTATTCGGTTGTCTATTCTATTTTATTAAATTGTATTTAAATACGTTTTCTAATCTATTCTACTATATGATAGTGTAATTAGGAGTTAATATGGGCTTATTCTTTACACAATTGTTTTATGAATGGGAGTTTATGAGAAATCAGTGAATTATGCTAAAACAAACAAATAAGTAAAATTTAAAAATAAGGTTAAGAATATATATAAATAACACAGGATGTTGTAGCATAGGATAAAATTAAAGATTGGGTAAACATACAAGTTTAAATAAAATAAGGAAACAAAAAGTATACAGCTACACAAAAAAGCAACATTACAAGAAGTATAAAAAATATCAATAAATTGAAATAGAATTTAAATTTCGAATTAAATTTGTCAATAAGAAATATATATATACATATACATACATATATATATATACACACACACACACACACACACACACACACACACACACACACACACACACATACTTTTTATCTGTACACTGGTATGGAGCCCAAGAAAAATGCCAGCTAATGTTAAATACCAGGCACTTCATTTGTTTACACTGGAAAATATGTACACATTCAATCTAAACACAATATCGACCATCATCAGTTGTGACGGTATGTAGCGATCAATACTAGGTGACTTCTGGGACCAGTTAGGATTGTGTTTGCTTGTTAGCGCTTAAGTTTAGTTATTGTTAGTGAGTTATGTTGCCAAAGGTTGACATATTGTCTTCAATGTACTCAACCTTTTCTATACAAAAAATCGACTTATAATCGCACATTATACCCAAGGATGGCAAAAAAAAATCTAACTGCACTCTTAAAAGAATATATTTTGTGCATTTAAACATAACTGTAATGCCATTACAAAACAACAAAAAAATAAAACCCCAATAAGGCTAAATCCTAATCAGGAAAATGCAAGAAACCTGTAATAAAAGAAATGCAAAACAGCTAACTCACTGATGCGTCAGTGCTAACGCTAATGTTGATTAGCTACTTAATTTTCTCTGTTTTTCTTCTTAATTGGCAGTAATTCTCTGATAAAATTTATAGATACATTTAATGTTTTGAATTATATCTTAAACTAAAATATATGATGACTTGCTAGATATATATTTCTAAGTCATTTTAATGTAATTGTAATTTAGTGTTATAATTGTGGCTCTCTAAAGGAAAATATTTTCGACACAGAAAAATAGTTAGAGGGTTAATCAGATGAGTCAGATCTTCTGTCCTCATAAGTTTCTCAAAGTCCTAAGCTATAGATGAGCTCATATTGCTGTATATCATAGGAATTGGTAAAAGCTTTAGGTTAAAACATTATTCATTATGATGGAAAATTTATTTAGGCATTTAGGAGGTTGAAGAACTTTCCTGTGAGGAAAAAGAGGAGTCTTTGTGTAGTCTGTATGGATGAACAACTCTGTGATTGTAAAAGCCGTTGTAGTATTATGCATTGTCAAATACATTTGCTTTCAGCTACACATCCCATATTTATCTGTTTTCATGCTCAGCACTAAATACCCTGCTTCTGGCCATTACAAAAAGACAGAATTGTTGTTCCTGAGGGTCATAGTACTTTATCCGGATGCTGTCTCATTATGAGCTTGTTAGAAGGAAATCGAGAATAAAGTTAAACAAATAAAAGAGTGTAGGCTAATTACAGGCTAATGACAGCTCTAGGTGATTGTTAAATCCCCAATATATTTCCAAATATACTGCATGTTTTGTTATAAAGGTAAATTCATGACACAATAATTCAATCATAACTGTCAACATGTGCTGGAAAATACTGAGGCCCAGGTGAATTTATAGTTCTATTGCTAGGAGACATTAAAAAAGACCTTAAGAACATCCAAACAGAGCTACAGGAAGGATAGAAATTTATATTCTAATCACTTTATTATAAATTGTATAAAAACCCCATTCCACATTTATTCCCAATGTTCTGTGATAATAACCTCCACTCTTCTGGGAAGATGTTCCACTCAATCTTTACAATGTAATAGTGGAGATTTGTGTTCAAAGTGTTCAAAAGGGTTCGGAGCTCAATAAAGTGAAGGGAAAATTTCATGCTACTACATTCAAAAACATCCTATATAATTGTGTACCTCCAATTTTGTGGTAACAGTTTTTGTAAAAACCACATATTGCTGGAAAAGTCAGCTGTCTAAGTACTTTTGTTGCTATAATTATGCAGTCAGATCAAGCAGATAATGTCAAGAGGGTCCGTTAATGTTCACATCAAACATCCTCTGGAAAAATGTGATCTCACATACTTTTCGGGGTTGCTGGTGATTCCAGAGCCTCTAGAGTTAACATAGAATGGTGCAAAAAAACAAAAAACATCTTAGTTCTAAAAGGGAAAAGGAGTGCCACAGGAAAGTCCAGGAGCCCACGAAGTCTCACTAGATCACTCGTAGTGATAATCATGGTACACAGAAAAATCATCTCGAAGCGCACAACATGGCAAAATTTTGCTGAATAGACAAAAGAATGTGTCTACAGACTGAACAGATCAAGTTTGAATTCTATCAGACAGCAAAAAAACAGGGATTTTGAAGAAGTATTCTCCGAGCTTGTCTCGGCTCGAGCAGATATAACAAAACATGATTTCCAGGCGTTAGCTGGAGACAAGCTTAACTGCATGAAGGCCTTGATTATTAACACTAACGCATAGTCGGTGATGGTGAGGTAATTTATCTTCCTTGAACACATCACTGAGAGCCTTGTTGATATCAATAGTTTCATTGTGTGTACAGTGACTGACACCAGGGACTCCAAGCTTTTAATTCACCCTCACTGCAAGAAACGGTGGAATTATCCAAGACCAACCTTGTACTATAAAGCAACTGGAGGACAGAGTAATGAAATCACTTTGAGTGGATGCACATAAAGGGCAGTAAAGTAAATCAATATTGCTTTCACACTTTTTTATTATTATTCTACTTGGAAATTAAACCTTGCAATCATTTACTTTAAATCCATTCTCGGTTAAACAGGTTCACTTATAAATTCTTCTCTGTAACATAACCCTGAGAACCCATAAGGGCCTACAATCATATTGACTGAAAATGTCCGAGACAATGTCAGAGTCGGTTATTGATTTTTTGTGTTCTGCCATTGCTGAAAAGTTGTTTGTGGGTTTTTTCTGTCAGGTTATTGGCCGAAGACGTTGAATTATCAGTGCTGCAGTTATGGTCTGATGCATCCAGGACAGAGTGGGGAAAGAAGTCAGAATGACTCTCAGGATTTTCTGTGCTTGAGTATTCAAGCCTTGACTATCCTTCACAGAGGTGTCATGTGGACTCCGAGTGAGACTCTGGGACTCGATTAGTAATGTCAAATACCTTCTAGGTTATGCAGTACAGTCCATCATGCGGTTTAGTGTAGTCTCTGCATCTGATCTCTTTGGCCTCTGACTGGGACTTTATCCTTTTGTGCAAATTAAACTTCTGATTCTTCAGGCAGGTTTTTAGCAAAATCTCGAAACTCTATGGTCAGACACCTCCTTAACAGACGCCCCAGTGTCTCTAGTCTATGTATTATGCATTTATTTGATCAGGACAAAACACTTACATTTTAAAAACATTTTACAACACTTAATATAACAAAAAATATGCCTCATTTCTCTCGGTTATTCAGGTTTCGTGAGACTCTTGAACAACCTGGACGTAAAATAACAGATCAGCCATCAGCACATAATCTATCAATCAAGAGTTCATCCAACATTCTATCTTCACTCTGAGAAATTATTATGGATCACACATGTCCCCTTCTTACAATGTTATGGCCTGCATTATGTTCTACTAGATTTTCTGTGATCTCTGAATATGAGGTTTTATCAAAAGGTTTCGAGAGATTAGCTCTGTTTACAAGAAAGTACTTTATTTATCTACATTTATCACCTTCAAAATAGTCCCCTTGCACAGCAATACAGCACTCCCAGCGTTCCTGCTACTTCTGGAATGTGCCCCGGAAGACTTTTTTTCTAAGCATGTCAAGCACCTTCTGCAATTTGCACTGGATCTCCGGAATGTGTCAAAATCGAGACCTTTGAGCTGGATCTTCATCTTCGGAAAGAGGGCACCAAAAAAGAAGTCCAGAGGAGAAGAAGTCCAGAGGAGCCAAATCTGGTGAGTAGGGTGGGTGTGGAAGTGAGATCATGTTGTTTCCGGCAAAAAACTCGCGTGAGGAGAGCTCAGTGACAGAGTGTGCACGTGGTCAGAATAGCACCAGTTGGACACCCTTCCGTTGTACAAAGGACGATGTCTTTTGACTTATGAAGGTCGATGCTTCCTGTGACTGTGCGTGCAGCCTTGTGCTGCCATCTGTTGGCGTGTTACAAAACTAGTCTCAAAACTTTAAAGAATAATTAAAGGTGATTGAAAACAAATCACAGTCTTTGGTTCCTATTCTACGGTCAAAAAGTTGATGACGGCAACCGTGATTCTGATGGACTTTTAAAAGCTGCTTTTCTGTGATAGTAATGTTAATTTTAATCCTCTAATGCCTACAGTAAAATCACAGAAAGTATATTCATTCATTCATTAATTTTCTCCCGCTTATCCGTAAGTCGGGTCGCGGGGGCAGCAGTCTAAGCAGGCCCCTGCCTTCGACTGCTGTCAAATCCTCACAGCACCGTCCCTTACGATCTCTCCTGCAGGTGGTGAGCCCACGGGAAGGCGGCCCCACGTCACTCCGACGTCACGGACCTTGATATTTCCCTCGTAAGGGTTTTTGAAACCACATTTTATATTAAAGTTTGTATCATAATAATTATCATTTGCACAAATGGCTCCAGAGTGGACATTTATTCCTAGGAAAAGACCACCAATGACAGTCCCTTTTACATACAGGTTCAGATTAGATGTTGGAAATATTTAGCAATTTAAGCCATTGGATGATATTTACTATTGTGTGATTTTGTTTACTACTCTTTGTATTAAAATTAGTTTTTTTATTAATACAAATAAAAAAAAATCCCTTTTCTTCTTTTTTTCTGCTTTTAATATGAGTACAAAAAATGTAATGAAGGCATTGTAATTCACATTTTGTTTAAAAAAAATTTATTATTCATTAAGGTTTTTTATTATTATTAAATCAGAATTTGTGTTTCCTCGTTGCCCGGATTTCAACCATTTAACCATTAAAAACCAAACGTGCACAGGGCTTTTTTTTAAAAAAAGAAACATTTATTTTTAAATACTTTTGAATGATACAAAATGCAAATTGGACAAAGTATATAGTTTCATGTTTATACCCAGGCAAAGCCATTAACGAAATCAGGCTTCATCACTGGTATACGCATGTCTTTCCTATAAATTATTTACATGCATGAATGAAAATAAAAGAAAAAACTGCTTTATACAAATATAACCAATTATAATGCCTTTCTAAGGAAATTCAATTCCTTCTCAATAAAAACACTGGCATACAGTCGGGTGTAGGAAAAAAAAAACCTTTTAACTGATATTTCTGCATAGTTGCATTTAATTGTGGAAGCTTTAACAGGCTTATAATGAAACATTGATCACTTTGATCTCTGGATGATAAAAAGCATGCAAACATCACATTGAGAAGATGTGTGTGTGTGTGGGGGGGGGGGGGGCCTTTTAAAGCTGCAAATTACTGGGTGATGCGTAAGAAGTAGAGATGAGTGTTTTTAGGGTTTAGAGAATGACCCTGCAGATGAAGGGGGCGGGGCTTTAGAATTCAGGTTCAGTAGGGAATGAGTGAGTGGGTTGTAGTGGAGTGGTTAGAGCTTAGGGGAAGACCTGCCAGTGTGGCTCTGTTTCCTGGTCTGTCGTGTGCAGTTGCAGTCCGGCTGAGGTTTCGTCTCTAGGGGGCGGAGCCTGCGCTGCCTCAGAAACACACTCCTGCTCTCGGTCTGCCTCTGCTCCGTCCTCCAACGGTTTAGCTGAGACATATACACACATGTACAAATTCAACACGAGTGTATCCTGTCAACATTATCACACTGGTGGTGGTATTATTACACGTTACACAAATGAGGATGGGTTCTTTTTTATTTTAGAATACTTTATTGATCCCACAGGGGATATTTCTTCAACCCAACGATGTTAGAAAGCTGGGGTCAGAGCACATGGTTAGCCATGTTACAGCACCCCAGAGCACAGAGGGTTAGGGGCCTTGCTCAAGGGTCCCAACAGTGGCAGCTTGGAAATTTTGGGGCTTGAACCCCTGACCTTCCAAACAGTAACCCAGAGCCTTAACCACTGAATTACCACCTCCCCTAAGAAGGGTTACCTTCTTAGTCTTGTTCCTCACAGGCTTTCTTTCATGAACCATCTCATGGAGTTTTTTCCTGACACAGTCTCCACTGGCTACGCTCATTAGGGATCAATTTATTATGCTGAAATTGACACTTTTAATCTATTTATTTCTGTAAAGCTGCTTTGGGACAATTGTTATAATTGCTATACAAAATTATTTACTTCCAAGACCAGTTCCAACACACACACTCTACATTATTCGTGACACTGTGCAGAGCAAAAACATTTGGTAATTTATTTTCTAGTTGCATACATGTGTGGGTGTGTGTGTATGTGAGCTACTCACCAAAGCCATGAGACCTTTTCATGTGAAGCTTCATGTTGCTCTTCTGTGTGAAGCTGATACTACACACCTCGCACTTGTACGGCTTCTCGCCGGTGTGTTTGACGTTGTGGATGTGCAGCGCACTCTTCTGATTAAACGCTTTATCACACTGCTCGCACTTATAGGGCCGCTCACCTGCTCGACACACACACACACGCACGCACGCACACACACACACACACACGCGCACACACACATTTGAACAGACTAAATTTAATTACATTTTGCAGAGCAGGAACAATTAAAGAATAATTAAAGAATAATTAAAGGTGATTGAAAACAAATCACAGTCTTTGGTTCCTATTCTACGGTCAATAAGTTGATGACGGCAACCGTGATTCTGATGGACTTTTAAAAGCTGCTTTTCTGTGATAGTAATGTTAATTTTAATCCTCTAATGCCTACAGTAAAATCACAGAAAGTATATTCATTCATTCATTTATTTTCTCCAGCTTATCCGTAATTCGGGTCGCGGGGGCAGCAGTCTAAGCAGGCCCCCGCCTTCGACTGCTGCCCAATCCTCACAGCACCGTCCCTTACGGTCCCTCCTGCAGGTGGTGAGCCCACGGGAAGGCGGCCCCACGTCACGCCAACGTCACGGACCTTGACATTTCCCTTGTAAGGGACCCCCGGAGCATAGAGGGTTAAGGGCCTTGCTCAAGGGCCCAAGAGTGGCAGCTTGGCGATACCGGGGCTTGAACCCCAGACCTTCCGATCGGCAACCCAGCGCCTTAACCGCTGGAGCCACCACTCCCCCCTACAGAAAGTATAATTAAACTAAAATATATATGCACATTTTGTATTATATATATATATATATATATATATATATATATATATATATATATATATATATATATAAATGTAATACTAACCATAGTGGCATAAGCAACTGTACATGGGGTTTTTATGGGGGTTTTTTTGTGTGTATGTGTGTGCATGTGTGTGTGTGTGTGTGTGTGTGTGTGTGTGTGTGTGTGTGTGTGTGTGTGTGTGTGTGTGTGTGTGTGTGTGTGTGTACCTGTATGTGTTCGGATGTGTCTTTCCAGCTGGCTCGGCTTGGCGAATGCTTTTTCACAGTTAAAACACTTAAAAAGACGCGGCTTTTGAGAGCTCAGGGATGGACCGTTGGTGTGGACAAACTCATGCTCCTGCAACACACACACACACACACACACTTTGTTGGGGGGGCACCACTGAAAATGTCTGGCATAAAATGTTAAAAAAATATTTATT
Organism: Silurus aristotelis; assembly: GCF_946808225.1. Taxonomy (NCBI): domain Eukaryota; kingdom Metazoa; phylum Chordata; class Actinopteri; order Siluriformes; family Siluridae; genus Silurus; species Silurus aristotelis. The sequence goes on along the minus strand of NC_139595.1, from coordinate 15,940,230 downwards.
TTTTAACTTTTTACAGAAAAGAATTGTAATGAACTTAAATAAAGGTTTTTCTTTTCTTTATTATTTAATTTATAAAAAAGTATTTAATAGTAAAAACAGTTAGAAAGATCATTTACAACGTGTGGATAATGAAAATGTTGGTCGCATTAAAACATTTCACGGTTGCTTTGATCCCCATCATGCCATTGTGCATACTGTTTGCAATCGCTCTTCAAACCCACTAATTAATGCTCAAGGATTTTTTCGCTCTGGGTTTAAATACACCACTCGAACACACAACAACCTGCTTGATATGCAAAAAAGTGTAGAAAGCAGCAGAAGCAAAAAGGAAAGTCGCTGTGAGAAACTGGGACGTTGAGCGTATTTGGGGGGATCATGAGAGAAGACAACATGACAGTCCAAAGTATGATCTTTTGACAAAAGACAGGCGGTGGAGCTGGAGGTGGCAGTTAAATATTGGAATTACAAGAATGGAAAGGATTAGAAATGAGATTATTAGAGGGTCTATGCAGGTAGGACGTTTTGGAGACAAGGTGAGAGAGGTGTGATTGAGATGGTTTGGACATGTGCAGAGAAGGGACATGGTGTATATATGGGTAGAAGAATGCTGAGGATGGAGCCGCCAGGCAGGAGGAAAAGAGGAAGACCACGGAGGAGGTTTATGGATGTTGCAGGTGGTTGGTTTGGAAGAGGCAGATGTAGAGGACAGAGTGATATAGAGATGATTGATCTGCTGTGGTGTCCCCTAAGGGGAGCAGCTGAAAAAGAAAGGAGATATTAAATGTGCTTTGATGTTTGTGAAGTTTTCTTCTATTGAAAGGACTCATTTTATCAGTTTTTATTAATTATGTGTCATTCTTCCAGAAGAGTATCTTATATTTCTGTTTCGATCTTTTATGTTCCTGCTCCATAACTATATCTATAAAAAAAAGATACAGTATATGGACAGATACATGTAGTTTTACCACAAATAGCTCCAGCGAGGCACACAATTCTTACCTCAACTATATTAAACATCATGTGGGATGAATGCAAACACCTACTGCACCTCAGGCCTCCTCACCTTACCTACATAAGTACCTGACTTTACCAAATGCCCTTGTGTTTGAATGTGCACAATTCTTCACAAACAATCTAGTGGCAAATCTTCTCAGATAAATGGAGGTTATAATATGAGCGATTGTGAACTGGGATGTTTATGAAGTACAATCGTATGGACAGGTGTCCCACAAAGTTTGGTCCGTTAGGTGTACATTTGACCTGCTTGGAAAAGAAATGTAATGATAATGAAGATGAGTAGAAGCATCTGGAAGCATCTGCTAAAGCTCATTTACATCTAGGCTATGAATTGATTCACACCGTACACACGCTCCTGAAGTATCATTCCTACTAAGTACTCGTACGTGAGTGCAGAGCAGGTGCTGGAGAAGGTTATTTGTGCTGAGAGCCACTTCCACTCGGCATTTCATTACCAGCTTCCGACGCTCCTTTGTCAACTCACCCTAGTGATGTGTTTGTCTCAGCGCTTTAATTAGTGGCATCCTGGGGGTTATTAAAAAGTGGTGGTGGGGATGGGGGGATGTGGAAGCACCATAGGATGAAGGGTCTCAATGAGATCACCGAATTTATTCAGGATTGTATTTGCTAACAGCTGTCCAACATCTGTTTCATTTCAGGGATTGCGCTCTGTAGGGGTGGACTGATCGTGCTGGCTGTAGTTTATGAGTGACGTGGGCTGATACTTATGAAAGTCCGTGCAATGTTTCGTTAGACTACAAGGCAAAAAAGAAAGCTCACACCAGTACGCCCTTTGCGAGGGAGTGGTGGTGGAAAAACAATTGGCAAAATGTTTTCATGATGGCACAAAGCCACAGATGTAAAAACACCAGAAAGTTTTCAGGTTAAAGCGAAAGGAAAGAAAGAAAAGTGCTTTATACTTGTCAGATATACATTACAGAACAGTGAAAGGTGGTAGCTTAGTGGTTAAGGCAGTGAAGGAGGTTGGAGGTCTGAAGGTCATGAGTTCAAATCCCAGCCACACCTAATTGCCACTTCTGGGCCCCTGAGCAAGGCCCTTAACCACTCTGGATAAGGGCATCTGCCAAATGCCATAAATGAAATTCTTTCTTTGCGTATCCCAGCGATGTTAGGAACCCGGGGTCAGAGCGCAGGGTCAGTCATAATACAGCGCCCCTGGGGCTGGTTAAGGGCCTTACTCAAGGGCCCCAAGACTGACATTTTAACAGCTAATAATCAACATGACCACAGTTTAAATAGTACCTTTGTATAAGTGGAGGAAACAGTAATTAAGGGGGGGAAAGAAAGGATAATGGAGCGATTGAATGATGGATAGTCACCTTGAGGTGTGTTTGTCGTTTGAAGGCCTTGTTACACACACCGCAGACGTAGCAGCGTTCTTTGCCGTGTGCGATCCTCCAGTGGCGACGAAGCACGGCCGTTGAGGGAAACACCATACTGCAGTAGAAACACTGATTTGCCTCCTGCACCCAAAACACCCAAAACATGTTTATTAACACAACACTGCTTAGTTACATTTATATTATTGTAATCACACACACACACACACACACACACACACACACACACACAGACACACCTTGGATTCTTCTGTCTGAGTCGTATCCTGTTGCGCCGTGTTTGCCGGCTGCACCGATGATCCTTCCTCACACACCACACCTTGGAACTGCTGGCCCTGTACACACCCAAAACATACATTCTCAAGATGTGCGTGTTCTTCCCGAGTGTATTTCGGATCGTCCTGTGTGTATGCGTTCACACCTGAGCGTTGAGGTTCATTGTGACTGTGTCCAGTATCTGTGTATCCGCCAGAGCAAGTGTGACACTACTGTCGCTGGACACACTCCCTGATGTCATTGATATGTTTTGAGAAAGAGAGGTGCTGGGAGCCAGAGTGGTCACTGCAATAACACACAAATTAATGACACACAAGTAATAATGGAAAGGAGGGACATCTATGGGTGCGGCTCTCACCTGCTATGCTGCTTTGTGTGAGGAGCTGCTCGGAACTGAGAGTGAGAGAGTTGCTGCTGGAGGGAGATGTGGTCAATCTTAAAGCCCCGCCCATTTCTACTCCTGTGCCTGCACATGGTGGTGGCAACAGGTCCTGACCTAGTAAGAGATTATCATTATTCGTTGCAGCCTCAGCAGGCATCACTGTAGCAGGATTGGTATAAGAAACATTAACAGACGTGATTGCAATAGTAGTAGGAATGAAATGAATAGAAAACTATCTGAATTTATATATGGATTTCTTCAAAGATGCTTTGTGACATTGTGCCGTGTTAAATGCATTAAAGAAATCAAATTTGATTGAACTGAGTACTAGAAAAAGAGGTAAAAGTACTATTAGAAGTACAAGTAGTAGTAAAAGAAGTAGTATTAGTGGTATTAGTAGCAAGAGGAGGAGGAGGAGGAAGAAGAGTGGTAATAATAGTGGTAGTAGCATTAGAAAGAGGAGGAAAAGGAGCAGGAGGAGAAGGAGGAAGAGTGGTAATAGTAATAGTAGTAGTAGTAGCATTTGGAGGAGGAGGAGGAGGAGTAATAGTAATGGCAGTGGTAGCATTAGGAAGAGGAGGAGGAGATTGAAGAAGAAGATTAGTAATAGTATTGGTAGTAGTAGCATTAGGAAAAGAAGGAGGAGGAGAAAGAGGAGGAGGAAAATTAGGAGGAGGAGGAAGAGTAGTGGTAAGACTAGTAATAGTCTTAGGTAGTACTAGGTAGTAGTAGCATTTGGATGAGGAGGAGAAGAAAGAAGAGTAGAAATACCAGATATATTATAGTGGTATAGTGGTAGTAGTAGTGGTAGAACTTTAAAAAAAGAGAAACAGTTGCAAAAGAAAAACAGCAAAAAACAGGAGTAGTAACAGTAGCAGCAGTACTGGTTGTAGTATTAAGACTAAAAGCAGTAGTACTAACAGTATTATAACAGTAGTAGTAATAAGAGTGGTTGTAATAATAGTATTAGAAGTAATAGTAGCAACAGTAATAGGGCTAATATTAAAAAGTTATTACTGGGTATTAGTAGTTATTAAGCGACTAAGTGAATGAACGTTTCTGAGGAATTTATTTAAAGATTTTTTCGTATAATTAATAAACATTTTATCTACCAAACAAACCAAAACTCAGTTACTTCAAGCTACATTTAAATTCTTGTGTGTTTCTAAGAAAGTATTACTTGTTAGACTGTTATTATTGTATTATAATTTCAGAAAAATCTTTTTCGAGTTACGCCACATTGTAGATGCGCTCGATATGGAATAACCCATGAAAATGTAAGCAAACAAATCTAAGGAAATGTTTTGACATCTTCAAACTCATGAACTAATGTTTGTGTGTAATGTGTGTGCGTGTACCTGATATAGTAAGCGTGATCTCCTGGTTGCTATTGGAAAGTGTGTTGGTATTGGTGGTATGAGTGTGTGTGTCTGGATGTGTATGAGGGAGAGTGTGTGCATGTTGGTTGCTGATGGTGAGTGTGATCTCTTGTGCTCCTGAAGTCCCGTTTCCCACCAGCGCCGTTGCTCCGACCACCTGAGCCAACTGTTCTGAGGCTACACACACACACACACACACACACACACACACACACACACACACACACACACACACACACACACACCATTAAACCGGTTTAGCGAAATCACATGACACAAAGTCCGAACCCTTTATTAGACTTAATATTGTGTGTGAGACTGAAACACAAAAAGAGAGAGAACCTGTGTGTTCCTGCTCTGTGAGGTTGCCGATGGCAACGCTGGGATTCTGAATCACGACGTTAGCGTGTCCTGCAGCATCACTGGTCAGCAGGTGTGCACTGGTCTGAGACGACAGAGTGGAGTCGATACTCAATAAGCCGCTCTGTAGAGTCTGCTGCAGGATACTGGGGTCAATCTATACACACACACACACACACACACACACACACACACACACACACACACACACACACACACATACAAATACACAGAGCACACACATTCCCTTGCTTAGCCTTTTGAAACTTCTACAAAGTTCTAATGTACAAAATAGTGTGTATTTGGTGTAGTGTTGGATTCGTGTTACCTGCAGTGTGATGTTGTTAATACTGGTCGGGTCAATGCCAGATATCTGGACGTTGGGACAAAGCAGGCCCGATGGCGCGAGCTGCAGCTGAATCCCCTCGAATGTGGCCAAACCTTCTGTTAGGGACACTGTCAGGTCACCACTTGCTACAACACACACACACAGATCTGTTTTAGACAACAGTACATCAGCTTGGTCCACAAACTGAATAAAAAATAATATGTGACTCCGCATTCTACTGCGATTTAGAGCGTCGCCAACGATCATTTCTTTCAGCAATCAAACTTCAAATAAATACAAATATCCTAAAGTAAGCGAAAAACTTTGAAGTAAAGTGCTGAGCTATTATAAAAAGAAAAGATTATTCAGACAACAGAAAGGAGCTGCAGATGAGCAGGTTGAATAAGCACTGCAGACCTATTTATACTTTCTTTTCCCTCAAATATTTATTGTGCGTATATTTTGAGCCTTTCACTGTAATGGGTCTGCAACGGAATGATAATCACAGACATAATAATGAAACCGTAAGATATGAAATCAAGGTAATGAAGCGAAGCTCATAGGCAGGTTGGGCAAATAATAAAAGACTGAAATGGAAATAAAACGTTTAATCACCTCTATTTAGATCCGTGTCGGATGAGATTTTAAAATGTGAATCGGAAATGCCGAATGAAGCTGAATCTAGTAGAGATGGTAGGATCGGCATGAAAGCTAATGATGTGATGCATCGATTAAAAAAGGATTTATTTATATAATTACTAGCAGATGTGCCGTACTTTTACTATTTCGTAAGTGACCAACAATTTTGTGACCGATAATTTAGATTGATTTCTCGAGCACGTTTTCTCAGCACCACTGCTGCTACATGAATATAAATATATCACAACACTGCAGAGACCGAGTCACACAGAATATAGATTAACATGGCAAAGGTAGAGCTGCATCTTACTGGAGACAGAACAGGAAAAAATTAGAAGGCACTTGAGTAAATTTATGATTTGCTGTCTGTCTGAACCAAAGAAATAACATCTGCACTGTATTGAATTGCAGAGCATCATATTTTTTTCCTTTGCGTCGTATTGCATTGAAACGCATCGTGATCGCACTGCATCGTAACAGGAGTGAACCGTATCGCATCTCGAGTTCGGATTAGAGTCAAACAGTGAAATTACAAGAGGACATATCTTGGCCTTGGAGTATCATTAATTACGCGTGCACAATGGCCGACTTCGAAATGTCATTGCTTCAAACCCCTGTGGTATTCCAGCCCGTGCCTTGATGTGTATCGTTCCTAGGCAATAAGAATCCTGGCTCCGTGAAGTGTGCAGTACACCAATTAGTTGTGTGTAGGAATCAACCAGGCTGCTTAGATCTCCAAGGGATTTGGCTGCCACAGCTTATTAATAACATTGCACTTTCATTTCAATACAGTGCGATAGCTGTTGAAACTTCGGTAATTAAACGTGTGGAACAGCTATCAATGCTGGCTGTTGCGTCACTGGTGGGGCTGCTGTTGATGTTCACTTTATTATATGTATGTAATGAAAGGTTTCTGGGCAAACTTAAAGGGCCTTCAACTGCTTATCAGCCTGGAATGTCAATGCCAGAAAAAGCATGTTGGTGGTAGCATTTTTTTGGGGTTTTGCTTTGTATCTGCAAGAACTCAGAAACTGGTCAAGCGCAATGTGGATGATTGAAATACAGTGTAAGAAACTTAAAGCAATGGTGGGGGTGGTTCCCTTTTAGACAATACGGCTATGCACGTTAGGTGTATACACACACACACACACACACACACACACACACACACACACACACACACACACACACACACACACACACACACACACATTACCTGACATGGTAGCTGGAAGGATAGTCTGTCCGACAATGCCTTGTTGCAGCAGGCTCGGATCATACTGTCCAGTCAGGACTGGGTTTCCGTGAATATAGATGTTCGGGTCATTGCCCGCACTATGCAGAAGGCCGACAGAAGGCAGTGTTTCGGGTGCAGTGGACGGGGCCTGCTGTCCAGGTGCATTCTGGGCAGTGATGTGGCTCTGAGCTGAGTGTCTGGACTTCCTGTTCTCAGAGCCGGACTTCAGATGGCACTGCATGTGCGTTTTGCGATGGCCAGATGTGCGGAATCGCTGATCGCAGTAGGGACATTTGAAGGGTTTGGAGCCGGTGTGGAGACGCATGTGCACTTTCAGACTGCCTTTGGTGGAAAACGCTGTGCTGCACATGTGGCATGTGAACAGCTTCTGGCCTGCACATACAGAACAATAAAAATACAAACAAACAAATTCACCACAGCACCTTTCATACATGTGTCCTTTCTGAATTATGCAAAATTTTATAATTTACCAAATTTAGATTTTGAATAAAAAAAATAATAATTTGTTTAATATAATCAGTATTAGACGATTGTACGATAGATCGGTTGATTATTAACCAACCGATAGTTTTTTAAATAAATACTGGATAAAAACACTCCATGTAAAATAGTACAGAACTTTATTCCAAAAAAACAAACAAAAAACCCCCCCCACTAAATCGTGTAAATATGCTAAATAAATATGTATTTAAAAAATATGAATGAATAAATTTGTAAATATGATAAATAAATTAATAATTAGTAAGTGAACAAAATTAATAAATGATAAATAATAAATACAACATAGCGCTCTCCGTGCAGCATGCCATCTCACGTGTAAAAAGAATCAACAAGTGACATCAGTCATTCGCCTCTAGAGGCCGCTCTTGTAATGACAGCAGACTGGAAGCCGGAAAAACTAGCGATATGGATTTCTGCCGATTCCCGATAGTTCCAGCAAACAACTATGACTTAATTGTCAAAACCTTTTAATCTGTCGACCTCCAAACAGTATCATTTGGAAAACAATTTTGAAACTTGTGCTAAACTAAGGCTGATGATGCCTTTAGAACATGCTCTTATGCCTGAATACACAAGAAAATAAAGTAATGATCGTGAGGAGATCATGAAAAAAAATTCAATCGTGATTATGAGAAACTTTTGTCAAAATCAGTAGAAAACTAAGTTGTGATAACGTGAAAACAAATCGTTGTGTCGAGATCACGAGAAGATTTGATCCTGATAATGGGAAAACAAGAAAGAACAAAATATTACAATGCATGGCCTCTCAGGACTTCTGTATCACCCTGTATATGTGATGGCTAGTTGTCACCTCGGCTTCTTGCCTACCTGTGTGTGTCTTGACGTGGCAGTCAAGCGTGGACTTCACCGTAAAACTCTTCCCACAATCATCGCATTTATAAGGCTTCTCTCCGGTGTGAATTCGGACGTGTCTGTACAAACACAGTCATCTCTTATGTACTTAAAAAAACAACTAATTATCAGTGATGGACTAGTTAAGTGTGTTTGAATGTGTGTGGGTGTGTGTGTTTGTATACCTAACAAGGTCGCTGGGCTTTTTAAAGCTCTTCGGGCAAAACTGGCAGCGATTAGGGAACTTGGGCTCGAGATCGAGCGTGCTCTTATCTTTGATCTCACTGATGCGATCTCTCTCTGCAGCAGACTGGATCAGGACCTTCTCAGACACTGAGGCGTCATTCCCCGGGTCGCTCTGCGCCAGCTCGGCCGTCTGCTGCTCTGAGAATGTGATGATGCCCGACCTGATGCGCTTAGCCAGCGAGGGGTCCCCGACATCAACCTCCACAGTCTCTTCATCTCCGTCCAGGACTGAGGCAAAAATAACAAGGACACGCGAGATCACTACGCTGTCAGGTCTCGTTAGAAGCTTTTGATCGGCAAAGCAGCAGAGAGTACTTATTATACTAATCTGTGGAACTCAAAGGTCCTGTTCAAGATATTAACATTTAATTTCAATAGAATACTTGTGCATTTTGACAGGAAAGTGTTGCTAAATCTCGCCAAAACCAGCAAATGTCTATTTAAACTGGTCCACTGGAGCCTTAGGTGTTTTTCAACAGTAAAAGATTACAGTGCAAAATCTTAACAAAATCCTACCTGATTCCAAATCAGTTACTGAATAAAAGTTGCACACACAATATATTCTCAATTATATGCAATAGATCATATGCTGTCTTTCTCTCTTTCTTTTTCATTTTATCTTTACATGTATTGTTCTTTTCTCTCCTTTCTTTCGAAGTCGAAGTGCAGATCTATGTTCACCTGCACAACTACAATACATCAAACCAGGTCTGAATAGAGGGGGGGTTTATTCCAACCCCTTTAGACTCGGATCTCCTTGTGTCCTGGCAGACATCTGATCGATCAGCATTGAGGAATTTTATTGATTACACCATGTGCACCAAGATCAACAACACCATCAGTCAAAGTGAAAACTTGGTTAAAAAAATTAATTGAAAAGACTTCTAGAGGTTTTTTTTTTTTTTTTTTTTTAGAGAATCCACGTTTTTCATTTGGCAATACATCACACCCCATACATGTCTAGAAGCTCCTAAATTATTAAAATGAGCTGCACAATGAAAAGCTAAGACTAATATAAGGCAGACATAATAAGATAATGTTGCTTGTTAACTAGAATAACAAGCCAAGCGCCGCTGGATTCGTGAATCTGAGTAGTCGGAAAAAGTTAATGCACTCTCTGCAATATTTCCACAGTAACAACTAATTCACAAGGACGTCACATACACAGGTAAATAAACAGCTGTAACAAATTATAGCGACTCCTTGCGAATATGATAAACGTCTATTCGAAAAATGTGACCGCAGCAACAATTGTACAATTAGGAATTAGGAATGAGGAAACAGTTATAATGTTAGCAATAACAAGAACTTTCACTAACATTTCATATTAAATGTAACTATTAATATATGTGGTTATTCCCCAAACTGTTACCACAATATCGCACACAACTTTAAGACCCAAACCTGTTTCAGCATGGCAATGCCCCTGTGGACAAATCCAGCTCTATGAAGATCTGCTTTACATAGTTTTGAGTGACTTGAATAGATGAGTATCCATCCTTTGGGATGAATGTGAACGCTGCCTGGACCCCAGGCTCCTCACCTCACCCACATCAGTACCTGACTTTACTAACACCCTTGTGGCTGAATCAGCACAAATCTTCAGATGTGCACTTCAGAATCAAGAATAACATCTTCAACATACAGTATGAATCTTATGGTCATTCCAACAGGAAGTTTGTTATTGGAAAATAGTCTAATACTTGGTAACAGTAACCCTGCTTCATGTTGGGCAGCATTCCACAAGCCCATTGTTGATTGATTGATTGATTGATTGATTGATTTCTGTCTGTCTGTCTGTCTGTCTGTCTGTCTGTCTGTCTGTCTGTCTGTCTGTCTGTCTGTCTGTCTGTCTGTCTGTCTGTCGTACCTCTGGGCCCGACAGCATGGAACAGCTTCATGTGCTTGCGTCGTAGTAGGTGTGTGCGGAAACTCTGGTCACACACAGTACACCGGTACGGCTTTGTGTTCTGGTGGATGATCAAGTGACGATTCAAGCTGCCGTTCGTGGTGAACGAGGAGTCGCACACGTTACACTTAAACGGCTTCACACCTTCAAAGAGACACACAGGTTATAAGACTGAGAATTTCAGACTTCCAAATCTATACACTAAATACTCCAGTACATCGAAGTCATACTTTTCGTCCACACATCTAACTGCATGTTACCTGTGTGCGTGTTCAGGTGCGATTTGAGAACGCCGGTGGAGACGAAGTTCCGCCCACAGAGGTTGCAGCCGTACGGCTTCTCGCCAGTGTGTGAGCGAATGTGCTGCTTCAGGTGACTCGACTTCTTAAAGCCTTTATCACACACGCTGCACCTGCATGTGACAGACATATATATATACACAATCACTCTATCCATCCATCCATCTGGATTTGATTTTAATTCACAGATGACTGGGCAGGTAGGGGAATGTATCTAACCTGTAATTCCTCTTGCTGTTCTCCTCCTCGTCATCCTCATCCTGATAATCCGTCCGATTTGAATCCTGTAGTAAAACTGTTGTCTACACACAAACACATACATTACCAAAATCTTTAGATTTCCATAAAAATAGCTACTTCTTAAACATATTTGTCACAAGCTTGCAAGCACCAAACTATAATGCACCGGAAAAACTAATACTGGGCAATTACTTCCGAAACCAAACATTACTACTACATTAGTGTACTTTCTACATACTTAACTGTAACTCAACATTTGTTGTGTATTTGGAACAGTTAGGGTCAGAACCTGGCACTGCTGACCCTGCGTTTACCCAATATTCAATTGTGTGTGTGTGTGTGTGTGTGCGTGCGTGTTTGTGTGCGTGTGTTTGCGTGTGTTTGCGTGTACCTCAGTGGTGTGCACATTCAGTAAGCTCTGTGTGTAAGTGGAGTTTAGTGCCTGCGACTCAAGCGTGCTCGAATCCTGCAACTGTTGCACCGAGGAAAGTGTAGTATGCTGGGTATACCCTTCCGAGATGGAGAAACCTGCATACACACATTTTTAAGATCAACACTCTGATAAAAGTGATAAAAAAGTTTCATAGTGTGTGTTAAAAGTAAATTAGTGAGGACAGACCTTGCGTCAGTGCAGGTTGGTCATATGCAGGCTGTTGAAGGGTCTGTGTCCCGTATTGGCTGATGTGCTGCGTGGTCACAAATGACTCTGTGGGAGGGGCCAGATAGGTGGATAGATAAACAAAGAGAAAGAGAAAGAGAGAGAGAGAGAGAGAGAGAGAGAGAGAGAGAGAGAGAGAGAGTGTGTGTGTGTATAGAATGCTACAAGATGCTACTGGACACACAGAAACCTCACAAATCACACACAAAGTGCTTTGGAATCGAAATAATGTTTAAAATTTTATTGTAAAACAGTGGTATGGCCCACACTCTTACATTTGGAATGAGACTGAACAATGTCATAGAAATATTTAGAAATTTTTATTCGGAATACATGTTTTACTCATATATAGTTTTACTAAATATATAGTTTTTCCGGATTCCGGTCCAGAAAATTGTTGAGAGCGGCCTCTAGAGGCGAATCAATGACAGCGCATGCTGTTTGATTTTACACTCAACTGTGCGCTGCACTGAGAGCTCTATATTATATTTATTACATAGAATTTATTCATTATATATTATTTAGCACATTTTCATGATTTGTTCCTTTTTTTTGTAATAAAGTACAGTTTAATTTGACATGTTATTCATCCAGTATCCATTTTAAAATCGGGTTGATTAATTAATTAATTGATTAATTAATTTTGATCAATCTGTAGTTATTAATAGACAAGGCAGGCAATTTTTTGTTAGATTCACCCACCACTTATATGCATATGCATAAGAAAGTTAATGTTTACTTTTCAAAAGATATATGGCATATTAAAAGAGCATTATTACTATCATAATGACATACTTTGATATTCATTGCTACTGAAATCAAATGTTTATTTGTCTGTACGATACATAACAATATAAAACACCTAACATTATATGTGTGTGTGTGTGTGTGTGTGTCTGTGTGTGTGTCTGTGTGTGTGTCTGTGTGTGTGTGTCTGTGTGTGTGTCTTACCTGCATCCTGTACCATAGGTTCTTCCCCAAGTGCCACCACCTGGTTTTCACTCACTACTTGCATCATGGCCTGAGGTCCTGTCCCCATAATGGAACTAGAAGCTGCCAGTCCTGTTGCTCCGACCTGCAGCTCATGAGGTACCGTGTTAGCCCCACCACCAACTGGGTCCTCTACTTCACCGGTTCCACCCATTGGTACTACCACAGTACTGGCACCTCCCAATGGATCTTCAAGAGATGGGTCTTCCGATGAGCCCTGCTGCTGTCGAAGCTGCTGGGCCAATTCATACCTGCACACAGTATTGATTATATCAGAAACATAGTAATGTTTAATCATAGCCTTTAAATCTTAATCATAGCCTTTAAATCTTAATCCAAAATGAAAAAATTTATGGATTAATATATAATCTCTACATTACTCCCTAACCCTAATCTCTACATTACTTCCTAACCCTAATCTCTAAATTATTTTTTATCCATAATCTGTAAATTACTCCTTAACCATAATCTCTAAATTATTTTTTATCCATAATCTCTACATTACTCTCTAACCCTAATCTCTACATTACTCTCTAACCCTAATCTCTACATTACTCCCTAACCCTAATCTCTAAATTATTTTTTATCCATAATCTCTAAATGACTCCTTAACCATAATCTCTAAATTATCTCTAACCCTAATATCTAAATTACTCCCTAACTATAATCTCTACATTACTCTCTAACCCTTATCTCTACATTACTCTCTAACCCTAATCTCTAAATTATGCCATAACCCCATATATTTAAATTACTCTCTAACCTTTAATCTCTAAAATATTCCTAACCCCTGATCTCTACATTACTCCCTAACCCCTAATCTCACCTGTGCGTCTTCATGTGCTTTCTGCAATTTGGAGAGGATTTGAAGGTTTTTTGGCAGTAAGGGCACATGTAGGGTCGGAGGTCGCTGTGTGTGGTCATGTGGCGCCTCAGGCTGCCGTTGGTGGTGAAAGTAGTGTCACACAGCAGGCACTTATATGCCTTCAGGCCCGAGTGTGTGCGGATGTGAGCCTTCAACACACCCGATGACGCGAAGCCTTTACTGCACTGCAAGCACTTATACGGCCGCTCGCCTGTGTGCGATCTGTGGAAACACACACACACACACACACACACACACACACACACACACACACACACACACACACTGATCACTTACACCTCCGCTTGCTTAAATAATTGTCTAAAAGGCACATTAGAGCTTGTTAAAATGCCGCAGTCAGTGTGTGTCATCGTGATTCACTGCACTGTCGGATTCCTTTGTACAGTTTTCCCATGAGCGTCATACAAAGTGTACGCTAAGAGGCTAATTAGCCCCCTGAAGGTCATTTGTCTCATTAAGTTCGATATATGTGGGAGTTTCATTTCTACTGCATGCATGACCTTTTTCTTCAAGACTAAGAAATTCTGAACACCTGAGATAGATTAAATAGATTTTATCGATTTTTTCCCCCCAAGAACTCTTAGCAGATAGCTGCTAATACAGTTTTCCAATTCTTAATGCTTATGGATAAAAACGAATTCTGTAAGAGTAACGTAGTTAATTTATCTAATAATATTAATGGTTTTTTATGGGGTTTTTTCAAGTTTATTTATTATATTCAAGTTCATATTTATTTTCTCTCAGTAGTTATGAATAATCAGTGGTGGACAATAAGGAAGTAAATGTAATTCGTTACTGTACTGAAGTAGATTTTTCTTTTATCAAATATCTCACTTTTTACTCAACTACATTTTGCGAAATCCCTCGTTCCTTTTTATTTGAGTGGATAAAAACTAATGAACACGCAGCAATCCACCAATCAGGGTTCGAGCATGCACTCTGTTTTGAACTTGTTTTCAATTGGCACTTGGTGGATTCTACTTACACTAACATACAGTTTAGCATCAGAATAACAGCAAGAACAACATGTTGAAAGGAATAAATGATGAAGAAACTCCTGACTCATTAATATCATTTTATGAATAGATTGATGTACTAAGAGTAACAAGAGTCTTTTTTACATAAAATGAGTTGATTATGCAGGGGGGAGTGGTGGCTCCAGCGGTTAAGGCGCTGGGTTGCCGATCGGAAGGTCTGGGGTTCAAGCCCCGGTATCGCCAGGCTGCCACTCTTGGGCCCTTGAGCAAGGCCCTTAACCCTCTATGCTCCGCGGGTCCCTTACAAGGGAATTATCAAGGCCCGTGATGTCGGAGTGACGTGGGGCCGCCTTCCCGTGGGCTCACCACCTGCAGGAGGGACCGTAAGGGACGGTGCTGTGAGGATTGGGCAGCAGTCGAAGGCGGGGGCCTGCTTAGACTGCTGCCCCCGCGACCCGAATTACGGATAAGCGGGAGAAAATGAATGAATGAATGAATGAATGAGTTGATTAAGCAAAGAGTCTGGTGATAATAATAGGAACATTATAGTTATAATAAAACATAGTACTTTGGATACTTTAAGTACATTCGAAGACAAAAACTTTATCAAAGCATTTTTTTTTTTTTTTTACGTCTGTACCTGACGTGCTGTTTGAGGTGGCTCGACTTCTTGTACGCTTTGCTGCAAAACGTGCACTTGTACGGCCGCTCGTTCTCCACGATGTCCAGATACTGCTGAAGTGCGGCACGCGAGTTCTGATTCTGCAGCAGACCTACAGTTCAAAAACACACACACACACACACTTACACACACACTATCAGCTGGAATAGCTATTTATCTGGTGCAACCTGAGCAACCCGAAAGGTCTCAAACCTTATTGTTGACCTGTCGAGTTAACCTCATTAGTGCTGTGAAAAAAAAGGACTTCACGGGAGAAATACCCAGAGCTAGAGAAATCTTTAGGCCAATTAGGGCGTTTTATTATCTTGACATTCTCTTCAGTTTGTAATGTGACCCGTGGTGGGTAAATCTGGGTTGCAGCTTTTTTTGGGGGAAAAAAGAAATAAATAAAAAAAACTAAAAGGTAATTTTAGGCAGGAACATAATTTTCCTGAGAGAGAGAGAGAGAGTGTGTGTGTGTGTGTGTGTGTGTGTGTGTGTGTGTGTGTGTGTGTGTGTGTGTGTGTGTGTATATATATATATATATATATATATATATATATACCCAGGTCAGAGATGAGGATAGGCTCCTGCAGTTGTATCTCAGGAATTGGTATGCTGTGTTTGGAGACCCGTGCTCGGTTTGGTTTGCGTGGAAATTTGTGCTTCTTCTGCTGCAGATTTTTGAAGTGTGAGGCGATGTGCGTCTTCCTGTGTCCTGATGTCCGGAAGATCTTATCGCAGTGTGGACACGGAAACGGCCGAACACCTGCAGGAACACACAAGCGCAATCTAATAAATCAAATTATACAAAAGCTCAGCAGGTTTCCAGGCTGTTCATGAAAAACCTGCAGATGTGCAAAATACAAAAATAAAGTGCACATGAAATTCAGAGATATTATAAACTATAAAAGCTATTAGAGTCATTATGGTGGCGTAGGTGCTGCAGTCTCTTTGGTAAT
The DNA here is from genome assembly GCF_946808225.1 of Silurus aristotelis. Lineage (NCBI taxonomy): Eukaryota > Metazoa > Chordata > Actinopteri > Siluriformes > Siluridae > Silurus > Silurus aristotelis. The sequence goes on along the minus strand of NC_139595.1, from coordinate 15,924,049 downwards.
TAGGACCAGAATTATCCAGCGATATTTGGATGCCCCTGTGAACAAATCCAGCTCCATGAACATACAGTATGGTTTACATTGGGTGGAGTGTAAGATCTTAAGTAGGGTTGCAAAGAGGGGGGAGATTTTCATGGAAACTTCATCTGGGGAATTTTGGAAATATTTAAAGTTGGAAACTTGCCAGGAATTTATGGAAATTAATCAGAAGTTTGGGGGAAATTTATATAAACTGTATCATAAGTATATTTCATTTCGCTTAGTCATAAGCTGACATGCATGCACACTAATACATTGTTTAATTTAATTTATTTACAATCGCTTACACACAGCACAAGGAAGTTATAAACACAAATGTATGTAATACTTCTGTAATTTACATGAGATGCCAATATTATTTTGTGAGCAGGATTAAGGAAATGATGTGTGTTATGTCATAGAGGAATACACAGTGAATGTAGGGGGTGTGGCCTCAGTCACCCTGCAGTAAGTGTGCTGTGTGCATGTGATTGATGAAAATTGCATTCAATCTGGTTAATTTAACCAAAATGATCCTGCAATATTTTTTTTCAACTACATTTAAGTTACCGGTTATTGGCCTGCAATTTTGTAAATTCCCAGTTTACTCCCATCAGTTTGCATTAACTCCCATATATTCCTGTTAATTCCCATGGAAACTTTCCAGTCTTGAAAATTTCTGAAATTTTGCAACCCTAGTCTTAAATGGCCATCTATAAACCTCTGACCTCAACCCTATTAAACACATTTGGGATGAATTAGAACTGCACCCCAGACTTCCACTCTCTACATCAGTACCTGACGTTACTAACACTGTAGCCGAATGTGCACAAATGTCCACAACCCGAATCTAGTGTCACATCTTCCCCTGAGAGTGGAAATTATTCTTAATGCAAAATGGGGACTAAATGTGAAATGCGATATTCAAAATGCACATATGGTTAAGCCCCCATAAACTTTTGTTCATATATTGTAAGAGTTATAAATATTGAATTAACATCTCCTTACAGAAAATGTCACCATGTGAATGATTACGCCTCGTTCTGTAAGGCGATGAATGTATAGAAGAAATAAAGGATGTGAAGAGTAAATGAATATGAACATGTGATTTGCCTTGCGTCAGACACTTCTGTAAGAGCTGCTGTTACAGAAAATGACACAACGATACACCAAAAGTATGAAGGGGCAAAAGCAATGACGTGCTGAGAGCTTTCAATTCGCACTCAGCAAGACTCACAAGCATGTGTGCCGTTACTCAAGCTTTTTTTAGAAAAAACAATGGCAATCTAATTTACGTGCACAGAATTGTTTTAATTCACATTCTGAATGTGTAGGTGTGTATGTTTAATACTTGGATAGTGATTGATCTGTCCATGTATGTTTTTGTGTGTGCGTGGGTGTGCATGTGTGTTCCAATGCAGACTTACACACTGCTGGACATGTGTGTGTGTGTGTGTGTGTGTGTGTGTGTGTGTGTGTGTGTGTGTGTGTGTGTGTGTGTGTGTGTGTGTGTTCTCATGCAGACTTTCATCTTCTGTGCTGCTGGATGGGTGTGTGTCTCATGTAGACTTTCATCCTCCATGCCAGTGATTAAGTGTGTGTTTGTGTGTGAGTGCTCTCATGCAGACTTCCACATTGCTGTGTGTGTGTGTGTCTTTGTGTCTCACTCACCCGTGTGCAGCCTCATATGCACTTTCATGCTGCCTGAGGTAGAGAAGCTCTTCCTGCAGTGGTTACACTGGAAGGCCTTGATGCCAGAGTGCGTTTTGGTGTGTGCAGTGAGCGTGCTCTTCACGGCGAATGCTCGGAAACATTGCGCGCACTTGTACGGCTTCTCGTGTGTGTGTATGCGGATGTGACGCACCAGATCGCTCGGCTTCTTAAACTCTTTACAGCAGTATGGGCAACCGTGCCAGCGTACTCCGCACTCCTCTCTGATAGTGCCTGAAAAACACACACACACAATACATCATTTAACATGAACAGACAATATAAATCAATCAATCAATCATTTAGCCAGTCAATCAATCAATTAATCAAATATTTTGTTTGTCAGTTAAATTGTCGGTTATTCAGTCAGTCGGTCTTAGTAGCCAGTCGACCAGCGAGGCAGTCAGTCAATGTCAGTCAGTCTTTCTGTCAATTAGTCAGTTGATCAGTCAGTCAATTATTCAGTAGGTCAATATATAAATAATATATTAAATCATATATAAATCTGTCAGTCAGTCAATCAGTTACTAAGTCAACTAATCAGTCAGTTAATCAGTCAGTCAATCCATTAATCAATCAGTCAATCAATTAGTCAGTCAATTTATCCGTTAGTCAGGCACTCATGAAATCTATCAGTTAGTCGATCAGTCATTCAGCTAATCAGTTATCAGGGATCCAGACTTCCGGACGTATTTGCAACCAAAAATATTCATTTGGGAGTAATATTTTTGCCATCTGTGACCACCTTAATCTACACGTTATGACCGTTAAATCTGCGTGTTATGACTTTTTATGTTCTGTAAGAAATGGCCTATCACATAATTTCTTGACGTAATAAACAAAGACGCATGCGCCGCGTTAAAGCGCCAAGATAACCAAGCAGTTAAAGCAAAGCTCACCTTCCCACATCAGAAAAAAACATGTCGGAACTAAAAATATCAGACTTTTTCAAACAGTCTCCATCTCTATCCAAACTCTTCCGCTGAGGACACGCCTGTAGCAAAAAAGCAGGCTGCAGTTGTGCCAGCGTTGGAGAGAGAAAGATCGACAGACACACTGAGGACCATCTTTCTATGTCAGTCAGTGAAAATAGACATTAAAAACTTTTTGGATTCAAAAGTTTTCATGGCTGAGGTTTGATCACGAGACACAGATAATGTTTTGTAACTTCTGCTCTAAAGCAGGCAGAGAAATTGTGGGGAAATCTGATTTCATTACCGGAACAATCATTTAAAAAAGAGACTATAAGAAAACACGGCGACAGTCAAAAGCATAAAAATGCTCGTGATCACATAATCAGGAAGAGCGCGCCACAGAAAACACCGTCAGCGCTCGCAGTGTCTCGGACTGCGTGCCAAAATAAAGAATGGAAATAGCTACAAAAATAAAACCCAACACGCCTGTTTAATCGCTTAAGTTTCCAGGCCATGCTGTAAAAAGATGGCACACGACAGGATGACTGGAAGTAAATGTTTTAGCTTTTGAAAACTTCATTCTTGTGTGGCACTTAAAATAGAATTTGGGGCCTGTTGTTTTTCTCATAGGAGCCAATGGCTCCTTAATTGTTTTGTTTTTTCTATCATGCTTTCATCTTTACAGATACATCACAAATACACATGCACACACACCAGGTATCTGTACAGTCTTTTTTAAGAGGTTCCTTTTTTCCTTTTTCAGCAGTTTGTGTGGTGAAGTGCCAGTGGGTTTGTGGCTGTGAGCAGGGTGGGTGTTAGTGCCCTCTGTGGTAAGTGGAGGTACTGCAGCGTTGCCCTGAACCTCCGGCTGAACTGGGATTGAACTGAGACCGCTGTTCTGCAGGGCTTGCTGTTCTCAAAAAGAAAGACACACACACACACACACACACACACACACTGTCTTTTTAACCTGTAAAATTAAATTCTCTCCACTGTTCCAGTGTCCTACGTTGAGTACTTGACTGTATTGACCCTGGATTCATTAGGGTTTGTGTACAAGAACTGCTGTGGATCAAAAGTTTCACTTATTCTACCTACACATAATGGATTAGTGACAAAGAACTGTATCTGCCTGTTTTTTTGGTGAATTTATTCACTCAATTTAATTTTTGCTAAATCCCACGCATGTACTAGTTCTCCCTTATCGCACAAGAGCTAGCAATTTGGGAGGGCAAAGTCTAACAGGTGCTTTTCTTCAAACCAACACTCCTAATATAATTGCACAGCTGAGCGTGCTTGGAGGAGAGCCCTAATTTCAATAACCGCACTCCTATCTGAACAGGGGCAGTAGGCCGTCCTGTTGCCCTGTTCAACTCGGAAAAGCCAAGAACTGTCCTTCATAAAGAGAGAACGAGAAAAACTAAGTACGTTTTAAAGTTGCCAGGTAATGCTATTATAAATGTTGTACTTGGCTGAATTGAAATAAGGTTATTAGTAAAATATCGAATTCATGGAACACTGAGAACATGGGGGACTGAGAGCGTCACAGTGTTTTTAAGCTTTGCATTCAGCTAGGGGGAAACAATTTTACTTTATACAATGTCTGATTGCTTCAATCCTCATGTGAAGAATAATTTGTGTGAAGTCGGGAAGCAGAACAAAAGAAATCCTGCCTCAAGATAAACCAACAAACGGTCGCCTAGTGGACCATAACTACGGTTTTAATTATGGATCCTATTAATACACATTAAGCGACAGCATTTCAATATCAATTTTATATTCGCCTGCCTGCCCATTTCTAATCCGCCATCTGAATGCTTGGCTCACCTGTAAGATATCTTGATTGATAGCCGTCTCCATAGTGATAACCTGTCCAGGAGGTGGAGCCTGAGCGTTGTCACTGGTTGCCTGCTCTGAAAGTTCCAGCAGTTGCTGGATCACGTCGGTCATGCCCTCCGGTCCTTCTGTCCCACCTCCTGTCTGCGCTGGTTCCTGCACCTCCTTCAGGAAACAGGATGTGAGTGAAGAGTCAATAAACACACTTGGGTGCGTATAACTTATAATGACCCTGTCTTTATTTGAGTAGGTGTTTACCTGTGCGCTGGGCGTCTCCTCCACCTCCATGATTGAGATGTGCATTTTACTGATGTGAGCATTCAGGCTGCCTAGCTTTTTATACACACAGCTACAATCCATACATGGATACACAGGGACACCTGCAGTCTACAACATACAGAAAAAAATTAGTTTATAGTGAAAAGAAAGAGAGTAAAAAAACTTTGTCCCACCAATGTTAAACACTTTACAGTTTTTCGCAGTTGCTTTAAAGAATTTCTTGAATCTTTCATAGCCGAATTTCTTGACTCTTGCACAGCACAGTGCACTTTATACCACACCACACCGCACACGTTCACTTTATACCACACCATACCGCACACGTTCACTTAAAGCACAATCACATCAACCACCTTATGTAATTACTATTTACTGTACATTAGCATACCTTGTATCCATAAACATACCCTGTATATACAATTTTTCCTATATATAGCTTTATCTTTATATATTTTATATTTTACATAGTTTATTGTCTTTATTTATCTGCCTTCTTTTTCTTTGTTTTATTTCTTCATCCCATCCTATTCCCTCATGCCGGACAGCCGTACAAAGCATTTCACTGCATGTCGTACCCTGTATGTATGTGTATGTGACAAATCAAATTTGATTTGATAAAATTTTATTTGATAATATTGATTTGATAATATTTGCGAACCAAACGATGTCCTTTTCTCAAAATGTATGTAAATCTCAAATGTAAGTATTTGTGTCAATAAACATCTCAAGTCCTTTTTGTCATTGTTCACAAAGAAAATGTTTAGTCATGTTGTCAGTATGATGGCGCACGGTTTTGGTATTTCCTGATGTTTGGATTACAATGATTGAAAATGCACAAGGCTGAATTTCTTCTGTTTGGCATCTATGAATTTAGATCAACAGCACAAATGGACACATTACTGTAGGTGGAATATCGATTGCAAGAGACCGGACAGGATTCACACTTTTACTGTACTGTTCTTGTTTGTTCGTTTGCTGGATGTTCATTTCTTTTATTTTTATTGTTATTCTGTGTTTTGCTCTGTCACCAATTGAAAGCTCTTTAGTTTTAAATTTGACTTATTTTAGAGATTGAGTTGATAATGGTTTGATCTGGCATACACTTTCCTTCATTAGTGAATTTGAGATTGTGCACAATTTATGATTTCAAGACAAATTTACAAACAAAAATTTTAACAGAAATTTTAGCTTGACAGATTATGACAACTGGTTTAACCATTTTGCATTCGATGACTAGATGTTTTGGGGGTTAAGACTATTCAGGTGAGAACCATTCATTCATTCATTCATTTTCTCCCGCTTATCCGTAATTCGGGTCGCGGGGGCAGCAATCTAAGCAGGCCCCCGCCTTCGACTGCTGCCCAATCCTCACAGCACTGTCCCTTACGGTCCTTACGGTCCTTACGGTATATTTGGACAATTGATAATGTAGGAAACAGCAGACAATTGTACACAATCAATTAAACACATCAATTAAACACATATACACACACACACACACACACACACACACACACACACACACACCACTGTCCACAAGTCCACTGTCTTTTTAACCTGTAAAATTATGATGTGTACAAGTGACTGCAAGATGTGGAGGTTGAACAAGTCGTTTTGAGAATTTTATTTCTGATCTGAGAAACGCTCCAAAGCAATTGAGAAAAACTGTAACAATGAACATTGTTCCAAAGCAGCTTTACATAAATTATTCCCAATAAAAAAAGTCCCTGACATGATATGACAAACCTTTGAGGACTTAAAAGGGTCTATTCATTAGTCATTCATCATTCCACCATTAGTGAGGATATTAACTGTCCTGTTCACTGAGGGACACTTGAGTGCAAGTCTGTTCATGGAAATGTTGGTCCAAGCAACTGCGGAAAACTGTAACACCTCTTCATTCGGTCTTAACGCTCTCATATACAAAGTATGTCTGTACAATACGTACTTCAAAGTAACACAAATGGATTATTTTTCAACAACCAACAATGATGGAGCACAGCATCTTTTGTGAAAGATAGTCGTGGCTAGGTGAGCTGATACATTCGAGGAGAGTTTTATAAAAATAAAATACAAAATGGAGAAACTGGATCTTCCAGACTGAATATTATTTATATTTTTTCAAGCCCCTCTGAGACACAAGGTCCTTCTTGAGATTTAAGAGATACTAGACAGTTGCTGCTTATCGATCTGGAGAAGCAGCGGTGTGCACGTCCTTCAACCTTCTGAATAAGAATATTATCGCAAAGCCTAAAACTCAGGCTCTGGGAGGCGAATCAGAATCGTGACGCCACAGCAAGAGCGTGACTTTCAGGGCAAATCAAATTCAAGTCGAATGGTGTAAACCGTACTCGCACTCTCTGAGCGAGTTAGACGCCTTCTTCTAGAGAGGATTGGAGTTAAATCAAATAAACCAAAAAGATGAGGAGAGTTCATGAGAAAGAGCTCTCACGATCTGAAGAAACCTCACCATCAGGCTCTATAATGCAGTGATATATAGCAGGCTTAAGAAGTACACAGCATTTCCTTTCGACCTTTCTGACATTCGTTTTTCTAAATAACTTTCAGAGCAGATAAAATTGCTGTTAGACCGCATGCTAATTTTATTACTGTAGACCACCGCGCTATCAAGTTCTCAAATTATCGAATGAGTGCTTTGTAATGAAGAATTTTCCACAACTGGCACATCTTCAGGAAAGAGATAACATGTATTTATTGTCTCATTTAGGTTCCTGTGGAGGAACTGAAAAATCATGAAGATAGATTAGGACTGTGAATAATATGAACAGGTTTTTTTTTACAATGGCTTACAGTAGGACCACCATTTCCATGAACAGTCTTGGACTCAAGTGTCCCTCAGTGAACAGGACAATTGATATCCTTCACAATGCTGGAATGATGACTGACTAATGAACGGACCCTTTTGAGTCCTCTTAAGGTTTCTTTGTCATATTATGTCAGGGACTTTTTTTTATAGAGACTAATTTATATAAAGCTGCTTTGGGACAATGTTTAGTGTTACAGTTTTTCTCAGTTGCTTTAAACCGTTTCTCAGATCAGAAATTAAATTCTCAAAACTACTTGTTCAACCTCCACATCATTTAGTCGTGTTGCTTTGCACAAATTGCGAATGCTACGGTACATTCATTTAATTGATCGTGTATATTCATTCATTCATTCATTTTCTCCCGCTTATCCGTAATTCGGGTCGCGGGGGCAGCAGTCTAAGCAGGCCCCCGCCTTCGACTGCTGCCCAATCATCACAGCACCGTCCCTTACGGTCCCTCCTGCAGGTGGTGAGCCCACGGGAAGGCGGCCCCACGTCACTCCGACGTCACGGACCTTGATATTTCCCTCGTAAGGGACCCCTGGAGCATAGAGGGTTAAGGGCCTTGCTCAAGGGCCCAAGAGTGGCAGCTTGGCGATACCGGGGCTTGAACCCCCGACCTTCCGATCGGCAACCCAGCGCCATAACCGCTGGAGCCACCACTCCCCCTGATCGTGTATAATTATCTGCTTTTTCCTACATTATAATATTTTGTCATGTTGATCAAAATAGCATTTTTTTATTATTATACTGGTTCTCATCTGAATAGTTTTAACCCCCAAAACATCTCGGCATCAGTTCATTGCATATGTCACTGAATGCAAAATGGTTAAATCAGTTGTCATAAGCTGTCAAGCTTACATTACTATTCAACTTTACTTTTAATAAATGTTTCTTGAATTGATAAATTGTGCAGATGAGTCTTGAATATCACTAATGAACTGGATTGAACGGCATCAGACCAACCAATGATCGACTAGTTCTCTGAAATAGGTCAAAGGTGAATCTCGTAAAGCTTTAATTGGCGATAGAGCAAAATAATTACAATTTCTGAAATTGGATGAACAACCAAGAAACAAACAAACACTAGTACAGTATCGTAAATGTGGGAATCCTGTCTGGTTTCTTGTAATCAATATAAATCAAACAAGCAATCAAATAAATACATTTGTGCTGTTAAAATCCATAGATGCCATACAGAAAAAAATGCCTTGTGCATTTTCAATGATCGTGATCCAAACCGTATTTTACATCAGGAAATACTGAACCCGTGCGCCTTCATACCGACAACGTGGCTACACATTTTTACGATCTTGTTTGTAAACAATGAACTGAGGACTCTAATCAAAATACATTTACTATTTTGCAAATATTACGGCTGATTTGAGAAAATGCTCCAATTCAACTGAGAAAAACTGTAAATCTGGATCCTCTCAAGGTTTCTTAGTCATATCATGTCATTTACGTTTTTCATAGAGACTCATTTATGCCACATTCTATCATATTCACAAACTATATGCATTGTCAAAAATTGCTATACAAATCAAATTTAATCAAATTGAATTATTTAAAAAAGATAAAAACAAAAGGGTTTACATCTGCTCTAATGATAGCGGGTTTAAAAATGTTCCAGGTCCGGTAGAGTTAATCCCCTTCTTACCAGTAGTACTGAAAAAGCTAAGAATGCTATTAGGATGATATAAATATACACACATAGAGATGACAAACACTTCAAAACCTCTACAGTGCATTAGCACAATGTGTCTGGCTTTTAAGGACACCAGGCTGCACTTGAAATTACAGATTAATGTTCAGACATATATAATATTCAGATATAATAACATATACTTGTAAATAATGACCCAGTAAATGAAGCTGGAAGTCTGCGCTTTGAGGCTGTTCTGTTTATTATATTTTAGTTGAAGTTGTTTAGTTCTGTCTATCAGACTATATAAGAGGACATATACTCTGCTAGACAGAACATCCAAATATAAACGGACCTGATAATGTTTCGGTACACAGACACAAACTGTCATTTACAAGTTTTAAGCACCAGCCTTGGTTGCTGTGGTTTAGATTTTTTTTACTATCATATTTCTACCAGCTGAACAGCCATTACCTTCGTAATTAAACATTTCTTTTTGAATATCTGCCATTTTAAAAACCCCAGTGTTGCCTTGTATACCCCTGCTATCTGTCTGCTTCTGCCTTTAGTCCATTAGTTGGTTTGTTAACAACAGGGAAGCGTTATCTTCTCGGACATTTGTGATGCCCTCATAGCCTGCATGTGAACGTGCATTGTGTCACAAAATTGAATGACCGGCGCCCTGTGGCCCTCAGAGACGCATTAAAATCCTCGGCAGGAGACGTTAATGGAAACTCTGTGTGTGTGTGTGTGTGTGTGTGTGTGTGTGTGTGTGTGTGTGTGTGTGTGTGTGTGTGTGTGTGTGTCTGTTGGTACAGAGACACAGAGGGACATAAATACGGCGTTACAGACAGACAAAGAAACTGGATTAGGCGGAGGAGTCACCTCAGAGTGCACACGCTGGACATGAGATTGCAGGTTTCCTTTTTGAGAGAAGGAGGCGGGGCAAAGCATGCAGAGGTGGGGCTTCTCGCCAGTGTGGCGCACCATGTGAGTCTGCAGCACCACCTTCTGGTTAAAAGCCTTACCACAGTGTGTGCACTTGAACGGCCGTTCTCCTAAACAAACACAGACACACAAACACACACGCACAGAATTTTACTATATGATATGTGATAGATTGTATATAATATGATATGAGCAAATCTTAACATCATATAAGCTACAAGCAACGTCCAACAAAAACACTAAGGATGAATTTATTGAAATTAAATGAATTGCATTCATGTGACAACATGGTGCTTGGGGTCCGACGGTTTTTGCAATTCCCTGTTCACCATTTACCTGCATATAATACTAATTCACTTAATGGATAATAATCCACACAACCTCCGGGAAACCTCTGGTTGTACAACGGTATAGAATGATGCGATGAAAACCCATTATGATTACATGATAACATCGTTTATAGATAGCAGCTTTAATGTGAGACCTCATGCTGCTTGTGTGTGTGTGTGTGTGTGTGTGTGTGTGTGTGTGTGTGTGTGTGTGTGTGTGTGTGTGTGTGTGTGTGTGTGTGTTGGGGTGGTACCCGTATGAATGCGGATGTGTCGGACAAGCTGGCTGGGCTTTTTAAACGTCTTGCCACAGTGATGGCAGGTGTTGGTGAAACCGCTGCGATCAATGCTCTTCTTGTAGTTCCGAGAGCTGCTCAAGACTGGCCTGGAAAGATTAGCATGCGCGCACACACACACAAACACACATTTACTTTTCATTTGTTTTCTGGAGAGTCATGGATATTAAATTCAGTTAAGCAGAAAAAAAAGCTTTACAGCAGAATTGAATTAGGCAGACATTTAGTCTGTTACTTTCATTCGCACACACACACACACACACACACAAACGCACACACGCACACACTACTTAACCTTAACTCTTACTACAACACTATTAAATAAACTGAAAGGAGGACAGATGGACAAGTGTCAAAATGATAAAATGGTAGACAGATAAACAAAAAAGCAGACAGACAGACAGACAGACAATAATACAGTACACAAAAATGTATACAATTAAAAAACACACACAGAAAGATTGATATATTAACAGTGTTGGACAGACAGGTAGATAGATGCCTACTTGGGTTGCAAAGAGGTTGAACATTTTTGGAAACTTTCTATGGAAATCTTGGAAATATTGTAAGTTGGATACTTACAAGGAAATTATGGGAATTAATTAGAAATTTTGAGAAATTTATATAAACAAAATAAACAAACATACATATAAAATTTTGTTTGGTCATAAGCACAAGATTTTTTCCTGTTGTAGGAATCATGTACATTTACAGTTTATTTCCATATATTTCCGTTAATTACCATGGAAAGTTCCCAGTCTTGAAAATTCCCAGAATACACACACACACACACACACACACACACACACACACACACACACACACCTGATTTTTGCATGGGTGCGGTTGTGCTCCTTCAGCTGACTGGCTGAGGGGAACTCAGCTCTGCAGGTTCTGCAAGTAAAAACTCGGGTTCCAGTGAGTTCTCTCCGGTGTTCCTCGAGGTGCAGGGCAAGCTGGTTGTGCAGCACGAACTCATCGCCGCACTCCGAGCACAGCAGATTCTGACAAACACGCACATATATATCTATTTATATCTATTTTCTATTTATTACAACTATTTATTACAACTCAACCTTCGGTAGCGACCGTTGTGTGTATTTTCTGTAATTCCCACTTGACATGACTGTGCCGAGACAGTGGACATGGACACCAAGTGGACACCAAGTCTCACACAGTGTTGGACGTAGTAAAGTTGAGATAAAATAGAGATCCATGTGGTAAAGAGGCCTGGTTAAAATACGACTCCAGTAAAAGTAAAATTGCTCCCTTTAAACTTTTATTTGAGTATAAGTATAAAAGTATTTGTTTTTAAATGTTCTTAAGTATCCATAGTTGTTCCATAGTACATCCAACATCCAAATGTTCCATAGTATAAAGTACTATGATTTATTATAACTATAATGTTCCTATTATAATTTTTGTCACAAGACTATTTGCTTAATCAACTCATTTTACGTGAAAAGACTCTAATTTTACTCTCAGTTTTCTGCAGGTTTTAATAATTTGAATTTTAAGTCTTTTTAAGACCTTTTTAAGATCATTAAGAATGAAATTTAAGGACTATATCACCACATCAAAAGCACACACACAAATACATTGTTAGCAACTAACCTTATCTGAGCCCCGAAAATGATTTAAGACCTAGAACAGCGAATTTAAAACTTTTTAAAGCCTAAAATCTAGATTTTTACTTTTCTTAACTTTTTAAGACCTCGCAATGCCCTTAAAACAATTTCCTGAACTGACGCTGAACTGTATGCTGGTGATCAGTAGATACACCAAGCTCTAATCGAAACAAGTTTAAAACAAAGCGTGCGCTCGACCCTGATTGGTGGCTTGCTGATTGTTTGACCAGTTACATTCATATCCGCTCATAAATAAAAAGAAACGACTGATTTTGCAAAATGGAGTTGAGTAAAAAGTAAAAAAAAAATGGAAATAATTCAGTAAAGTACAAACGCAGGAAAAAGCAACTTATGTACGATAGCGAATTACATTTACTTCTCACCTCCTCTTTCTCGTGCACCATGACATGCGATTTGAGACTGGCGACACGGGTGAACTTTTTCTCACACACGGGGCAGGTGGGCTCGGCTGTGCTATGGGTCGACTTGTGCAGCATGAGGTTAAACTCCATGTTGTACGACTGCGAACACTTGTCGCAACGGTGAGGCTACAACACACGGGCCGAGAGACAGAGTGAGAGTGAAAGAGAAATACAAAGAAGAGCATATACAGTAAATACACACTCAGCACAAATATAGACAATTTGACGTTTGCTTCTGTTTATGACCTGTGTGAAAAAGTATTGGGACACCTGATTTTTCCAGCCAAATGTGGCTCTTTTTGCAAACACAGTTGTATAGGAGGTCTTTGGATACTATAGCATTGACTTTTCCCTTTAATTAAACTACATGACCCAAACCTGTTCAAGCATGACAATGCACAATATGATCTCCATGAAGATATACTTTTACATGGTTTGGACATCTTTGGAATAAATTGGAACACTGAGTCCACCCCAGGCCTCCTCACCTCATCCTACATCAATGAACACAAATCTCCACAACCTCACTACAAATCTAGTGGAACATCTTCCCAGGAGAGTGGAGGTTTTTAGAACAGCAAATGGAGACCAAATGTGGAATGGGATGTTCCAAAAGCAGTCTTATGGTCAGGTGTCCACAATCTTTTGTCAATATATCTGTACATGGCTAGTTTAGTATCTTGCCTTGTCGTTCGCTTCATGCTCTCTGAGGTGTTTGAGCAGCTGGTTCTCTGTGCTGTAGGTAAGAGGGCAGATGCTGCAACGATGTTCAGCACTGCTTGCATTCTCCACCCTCAGCTCCTCTGCCACGTCTGTAGAGAGACAAAGGGGACAAAGGTAAAATGCCAGTCGAGGACAATGTGCTGGAAAATGTGCTCGATTCCAGGGATAAATTCTAACAATGCTTCACATTTACAGAATTTGGCAGATGCCCTTTTACAGAGCAAGTTACATTTATCTTATTTATATAAATGAACAGCTATTGGGTTAAGGTCTGGCTCAGAGGCCCAAGAGGGGCAGAGTGGTGTCGCTGGGATTTTAACCTATGACCTTTGGAAACAAAGTCCAATGCTTTAATCACTTATCTACCATTATTGATATGCCCAAGTTTGATAACCCATTTTTATAAACCACAGCACTGTTGAATTTGGTTTGTTAAGTAGAAATACAGTATATTAAATGCACCTGTTCTTATTCGTGATCATTTCTATATTAATTATTGGGACTTTTAAAATGGGGATTTTACTTAACAAAACTTTCTTATGGTGATTGTTTTTTTGTTTTTTTAAAGGGGGGCATTTTATTTAAAGCAATCATCTGCAGTGTTTTCTTCAATGAAAGAATAGAGTGTGAAATTATTCCAATTACCTTTCTAGTTTATTGACACAGCTTTATTCACTGATTGCTCCCTGTGATTGAGAGGAATGTCCCATAATATTATTCTATTCATGTCATTTTGTTTATTCATGAAAGTTCATTTTACACTGACTGTGTCAAACTAGCGAACGTCAGAAAATATGATCTATTACAAAGTATAGATTTTTTATCTAATTCTATATCCATTTCTTCACCAAGAAATTACAGTATATAAATACTGCAAAAGTCAAATAAATGGACATGAAATAGGACTTAATAGTCTTAAGGATCTCATGTCGGCTTTTATCATTCCAGCCATAGTCAGTTTTGTGTAGTTGTGTCTTGTGTTATTTTGTTTATTCTTACTCATATGTAGTATCTTGGTCCTAATAAACCGTTCGTTTCACTGTGATCTCTGATTTCAACCATTTAGAGCAGCGGTGCCAAACCTTTTTTGCGCCTCAGACCGGATTAATGTCAGACAATATTTTCACTGATCGGGTTTTAAGGTGTGGTGGAGAAATACAACAAAATAAAATAATACAACCGGCATAAAAACTGTTTTTTCTAAATATAATAATAAATATGAATCCACTGTTTGTTTTTTGTTCATTTTGCTCGCTTGGGGGTTTCAATTTAGCAGTAATGTATTATGTGTTAGCGACCGGAGCCCCTTTAAGAAGGTAGCGGATGGAGGTAAGACATGTGACCGAGGCATCATCACATGCATCAAGAGTGAGTCATAGACAGATGTGGTGGAGAGAATCCGGTCATTTTCCAAAATAAAACCATTCAGAATCAGATAATAAATAAAATGTAAATAATGTAAGTTATGTATTATTTCTGTGCAGCCCAGTACTGATTGGCCTGGAGGTTGGGGACCACCACTGTATAAAATCTCAAGTCTCTCTGATTCCAACCATTTAGAGTACAGGACACAGTGAAACAAAACAATATTCCCCCAGCAACAAGGTGCTATATAAGAAGACATAAATATAAAAAAGTAACACAAGACCCAATTACACAAAACTAACTTTGTGACTGGAATGACAATAAAGGTTGACATGAGACCCTTGAGCCTTTTATTGTCATTTAAACCGAATACACTAAAGCAGGGGGACACACTACAGCAAAGAATAACAAATTTGCCTTTGCGATCTGCAGTGTTTTTTTTTTTTTAAATGACCATTTCTGCCCATATGAACTTCCCCGTGTTTAGTCGCCGTTTTCTTTTTCGATGCTTCGATAAATTAAGCTTGCACTGATTCTGCATTATGTTAAGTTGAGTTATTTCAATGTAATAATTCGATGAATAAAGAATCCATATAACGTGTATATTAGTCATTTAATATGCACTTTATAGTGTTAAGTTATGGGCATGACAAAGTTTGGGGGACCAGTGCATTACAGCACCTTGGTCCTGAGGGAACGTTATCTCATTTCACTGTTTATTGTACTGTATAGGATCTCAAGTCGGCTTTTATTGTCAATTCAACCATATACACTGCAGTACAGTACACAGTAAAACGAAACAACGTTCCCCCAGGACCAAGGTGTTATTTACGACAATCGAAATGAACAAAAACGAACATAATTACCTACTTGATTTTTATTATTATTATTATTATTATTATTATTATTATTATTATTATTCAATCTCACTTTTATTACATTCCAAGTGCATAAAAAGAACATTAGCTTCATACCACAAAGGCAAAATGCAACATGTCATATCTCTCTATATCTATTTATTTGCTGCACCTTTTTAACAGTAGCTGCATATTTTTCACTGCTATAGCCGTTATATTTATTTGCTGTACATATATTTATATGGAAGGATATTCCAGACAAAATTCAAAAGAAATTGCAAATTGTATTTGCAATTGCATTTTCCGTATGCGTACACAATTCAAACGCAATCGCAAATCTTGCACTACCATTTGCGTTTCGACTTAAAATTTCCAATGGAAAAGCAAAGTCTATTCGCAACTGTGTTGTACGAGTTATGACCATGTCATATTCAAATAGCAATACCACGTTTGTTTTTTCACTTTCTCTGTGTGTAGCCCGCTAAAACTTAAAAGGAATCGCAATTTCCAAAACCTTGCAAGGTTTTGCATTTCCGATACCGTGCGTTGAAACTGTCAATTAGATGTAAGGGGCGGGACTATATTATTGGGCGTGATGTCAATCACAGTCGAAGGCCAAAAGGGTTAAATGCCAGTAATAGACTTTTGCGGAATGTTTTGAACAGTATGATGCGTTATGATGAGGTTAAATGGGTTTGTGTTCTTGAACGTGAAAACTTGTTTTTTCACTAAACAATACCATCAAGGACCCACCATCATCTCGTTACATTACATTACTGTAAAAGCCACATTGTTATTTCATATGCGTTACTATATTGTACTATTTTCCAAGTTTTTTTATTTTATTTTATGGCACCAGCACATCATCACAAATTCCTGGTACATCTAACCCATGATACCTGGCTGAAAAAAAGGTGATTCTAATAGTTTTTTTTTATTATCCATTATCTCCCCTCTATTGCCTTCCAAGTGCATGGAAGGAAAACCTTTATCTTCATTGCAGTTTAACGACTCAGGCCATGTTTTACTCTACGTTTTTGACCTTCTGTTCACACTGAGATGTTTTTTAAGTTCACTTTTGTTTTGTTTTTTAAAGCGTCGTATTGTGGACCGATTGAAAACAATAATGTGGCCACAGATAGTTTATAGGCGAAAACGCCTTTGTATCCTAATGTATTAGATTACTGTATACTGGCCTCATTAAACCTGCAAAAACGACCTTATGACGTCACTGGACGACTTCTTCACCACGAATGGCTATCTTACCCTGAAAAAGATTTGTAACCCCTTTATACTTTGTTAATCGTCTAAACTATTTTGAAACCTAAACAAAAGCACAATTCTGCTCCAAACCACCATTTTGACCACAAACAATTTTTATTTTAAAGCTAAATAGGAAGCACAAAAAGTTAGTTAGTTCGGCAGCTGGTATTAAAACCAGTCTAAAGTTAGCCAGCTAGCTTAGCGTTAGCAATGCGAGTTTCCACGTAAACAAAGGCGTTGTTGAACATTGAAGATGAGAGGATAGCACGAAAAAGAAATGAATAAATAAATATAATCAATTCGTGTAGAGTGAATGTGCCGCAGCACGAACGGCGAATCATGACCGGGGGATGAAGGGCGACTGAGCGAGGAACCGAGCAGCGGATTGTTATTAATATCATTCCGCCTCAGTCTGGCGCACAAAGACACGAACACCAGCAATACCATATCCGGGGACTATATACACGGTGTTCAAGTGCAGTTTTCTCCGCAATGTCTTGGCTCACTCGTACAACGAGGACGTTTTCGGATGGCTAACGCTCTGTAGATTTTATCCGCCGTGTCGCGGTGCGGTTTACCTCCTGCCTTGGCAGTGTTATCCCGGTGTTTCCGAGGCCGGCCCCGCGGCATAGTTCCAGCTTTGGCCGAGGTGTAGTGTGAACGCATTCAAAATGGCGGCTTCTGCTCGTCACTGTCGCGCTTCGGAGAGACTCTGTGCAGATTTTGGAGTCTTTGAACTTAAAAAAAGACGTATTTAGACCATTATAACGCGGGATACCGCGTTTCGGGTTACTTTAATACACCAGACTGGGACTGAATCATAAAGGGAAATATATATTGATTAAAAAATATATACATTTGTAGTAATTGTGGGAGCAGTTCTTCAGTATAAGGGTAAAGAGGATCAGGATTGTATCCAAGTCAATCAATGGATAATTTTTTTTTTTTAAAGTCAGATAAACTGTTTTTGTTAGTTTAAGATTTCTGATCAGAAGGTCATGAGTTAAAATCCCAGCCAAGCTCTTGGTCCTCTGTGCAAGGCCCCTTTTTATTCCTAACTCCTCAGGTGTATCATCACCGGACAAAGGATTCTGTCAAATGCTGTAAATGTAATCAGTGTAATTATCCTTGGTATAGACACTCCATGGATGGGTTATCCTAGACCACACTAGACCTCAGGCCCACTAATGAACCAAAACTGATTATGTAATAATGAAGTGTTTTGCTCTCTATAACAATTTTTTTTTTGCACCACGGACCAGTTTCACGACAATTTTTAATAGGCCAGAGGTTGGGGTGGGTGTGTGGGGGTCACACATAGTAGTAGTAGTGCCTCAGTGGTAAAGTTTTCTGGGTTATTGATCGAAAGTCAAGAGCTTAAACCCCATTATCACCAAGCTGCCACTCTTGGTCCTTAAACCACTCTTAAGTCCTGTATTATGTGCCCAACATTCTAACATTGCTAAGATATGTGAAGAAAGTTTAAAATTTAATGTGCATGTGCCAAGTAAAAGCCCCTTTGCAACCTAATTCTGTACATATCATATGATTTAATTATTCACTTGAATAATTTCATACATAATGAAAATGTAGCTTGACTCATTATAATGCAGCTTTATTTATCGACGCATAGAACAAAACTGCGATTGAAACAATCTTTCAATATGTGTATGTGAATGTCAATGAAATGAAATGAAAATAAAATTAAGATGAAAGGGTTTTTAATTCTTACTGTGTGGTCCGTTACCGGTTGATCCAACATTGAAATCAAATAGAATTAATATGCGAGAGCAGTGGACTAATTGATGTATGTCACAAATGATCTGCTACACTGCTTTAAATACACCTATTTTTATAATTCAATTAGACAATTATACAGTTCACCTGAGAGCACTTTTACAAACCCTGTAGTATCCACACAAGACCAGCAGGAGGCAGCAAAGTCAACAATACCGATAGAGCGTTACTTACTATTCAATTCAGTTGTTTTATTTGTATAGCGCTTTTTTTTTTTTTTTTTGGACATTGTTCCTAAGCAGCTTTACAGAGAAATAATTGTAATAAAATGATATAAGTTATAAGTTTGACCCTTATAAGTTTTTAGGAAGGTCGTAGCTCAGTGGTTAAGCTACTGGTCTTGAGTTCAAAACACAACAAAGATGCCACTGCTGGGCCCTTGAGCAAAGACCCTTAACCCTCAAAAGCTTATTTATATAAATGAGATAATTGTAGGTCTCTGGATAGGCACATCTGCCATTAATGTATGTTAATCCCTAATGAGCAAGCGGTTGGTGACAGCGGCGAGAAAATTCTGGAGGAAAACTTGAGAGGAACCAGACTCAAAAAGGGACATGATCCTCATCTGAGTGACAATAAATGCCCATTCATTAAAGTTTTAGTATTGTTGAGGTGTCAGTGATTGGCACTTCATGTTGAACTGTACTGTTCATGTTTATATTAATTACAGTCCAAATATCTCTTTTCTTTCTTATCCTTTTCTTGTCTTTCTGATTTTTTTTTAGCTGTATGTTGCTGTACAATAAACTTCAGAATAAAACTTTAAATATTAAAAATCATGATATGAGTGATATTATGAGCGATTTTGTCTAACAATATTCGAAGATAGATGTTCAACTTTTCCATGATTTCCTGATTGTGCTTAATAATCTTTTTTATTTGTAATTATTCCCCATTATTCTATTGTGAAGACCCCCCCCCCTCCCCCCTGGTGTTGAATAACAAAGGTCATTTTATGTGACCAAAGTGGACAACATGAATTCAGTGTAATTTATGTTAAAAAAAAAAAAGAAGACTACAATATTTGCATTTGTCTGTAAATATGTTTGCCTTTTTGATATGCTGATAATGTATTTTTTAACTAAAATAAATCACTAATATAAATCTTGACTCTCTGTACTGTATCATGTATTGTATAACATCTATATCACTGTAAATCTAATAAGATTCAATACTATAATTTCTTGTTATTGTGCATTTTCTTGCTGGCAATTAATAGTACACATTAATAATAGTGATGATAAATGATTAATAATGAAGGATGATGATGATGATGATGATATATTTTTTTAAATTATCATCATGAATATTTAATAAAGTAATTGTTCAATTATAGTAGTGTAAATACAGGAATACAGGTTTTATTCCTCAGTCTTTGCAAGTGTGTGTGTGTGTGTGTGTGTGTGTGTGTGTGTGTGTGTGTGTGTGTGTGTGTGTGCGCGTATTTGGAGATGATCACTGATTTTTGATTGGCAGCTCTCTGCCACCAACATGTCACATGACAGGAGTGTGTGATGGAAGGGGAATGAACTGCTGCTCTCTGTCAGTCATACAGAGATGCATCTCAGCAGCTTTCTATCTCCACCTGCAGCAATTTCTGCAAACGGCCAACGCAGCTTTCTTTCACACATATCTTATTTTCACTTGCTCTCTGAATCGTAATCTGATCAGTTTGATGATTAAAAAAATCGAGATTCGAAATATAGGAGCACTGAGCAGCACGTCAGCTTGTAATACAAACGTGAAATATGCTAAGGCCATGAGAAGATAATAATAAGACACTTTTTTTGTTTGTTTGTACCTCTGAGTTCTGTATATGTTCTGTTTGTCTCTGAGAACACAGTGTAAATCTGTTCTAAACTTTTTAGGTTATGGTTCTTAATTAAAAACTAAACATAGAACCTCATAGAGTAGTGTGTCCTAATGAAACCTCACACTGCTGCTATCTTTTTTAATGAAACTCATGAACTTGTGTTTTTGACATTGAACACAATTACCTTATAATTTTAAAATAGTTATGTGGATTGTTAGAAAATTTTTCCCAAAACTGTATTTCCCTTAAAATCAAACCAATCACAAGCAATACTGAAAAAATAAGATCCACAATGTAATATTCCTGCAGAACACTGACCAATTCCTATCTATTTCCATAGAAAGTCTAAAAATCCTGAATACTTTTTTTTATTTTTTTTATTCTGAGCAATCCAATGTCTTCCTTAGAAATTTTGACCAATCCCAAAACTCCTGCAGAAAGCCTGATCAATATCCTACCTATTCCCATAACAAAATCAAAAAACCTTCAAAGATTTTTGAAAAACTCTGACCAATCTCACCATCTTCCTCAGGAATTTTGACCAATAGCACCACTCCTGCATAAAGCCTGACCATTTCTCACTTATTCCCATACAAATTCTGACCCAATCTCACAAACTCCTGAAAAAACTAATCCCGGCCCACTTTCAGACCAATCCTCTCCATTCCAACAGAAAATCAGGAGTAAATAAAGCAGCTTTTGTTTCTGACCATAATCTGCCACCTGAATGAAAATAAAGAGTGCAGATCCCTACAAATTTTTAATGCACACCTACACAGTTGCTAGGAAACTGGGAAATGTGTGCGCGAAGCATAAACCGGAGCCTAAACTAAACATAAACCTAAACTGCACCTAACACTGTTGTTCATATTGATCATACTGAATCCAGGCAAACAGATGGGAAAATGGATTCTTTAAGACAGCAATGTCCAAGACTGAGAAAATTCTAACGTACATTCATGGTATTACTACTATAGTCGATCCTTGCAGGGGGCAGAACAGCCATTAACTTAAGCCGAGTCCTAAACATTGAAAAATAGAATTGGAGTGTGTTTCAGGAAAAAACGAAACTAAGAAACACATGGAAGAGAACTGGTGAAAAAGAGGGTTCTAATAAGGTACAATGAGCCCTTTTAATTATTGCATTATGGGGCATTATTGAGAAACTGAGAAACTTAGAAACTTATTTTAATCGATCCATCACATCATTAACTTTTTTGCCAATCCACTGAAGTGAATCAGTGAATCTTACCATCCCAAATGTTTGTTTATTGATATTTTGATGTGGGCATTTAGCATATTTTAGATTTTTTCCCAGATGCTTTTAACAATGCAGACCTTTTCATCTGGGCTGAAATCCAGAACCAAGAGCAAACTAGCTTGTGCACCCCCCACCTGGTTTGGTTTGAACCCAGGCCACAGCAGCGAAAGCATGGGATTATGGCTTGCTAAACCACGACTGTCGAGTCATAATCTTAAACTTTTTTTTCATTACACACAATTTAAAAATCAAGCGCAGAACTAAATATGGCTTTGGGGAACCATACACATCCTTCAAACAACAACAACCATGACCGTGCTGTCAAACACAACAGGGGTGGAAAAACTTCTTCCTTCAAAATGCCTTTAATCCAAGTAAGTGTGTATTTGTGCTTCAGATAAACATGCGAAAATCAGACATTTGATCTCTAATGTCACATGTCTGCCGAGACCGAAACAAAAGAACAGAGATGCAGCAATCAAACATCCGAACCTACAGCAATCCCACACACACAACAGGAAATAAAACGCCATAAATTCCCTAGTAAGGGTATATAAACATCAGACAATGGATCTTTTTATGTCACAGATCTTTAGAGACGCACCATCACGCAAACAACAAACCTCCGATCGCTCTCGCACTCGCTCTCCATTTCCCTCTCAGACACACTCACACATTTCATATCAACCTTCAACAGTTATGTCAAACACAACAGGGAAAAAAATTTTTGTAGCTCAAAGAAACATCAGACTTCAAACATCAGGTATCCCAGCTAAGTGTCACACAGCTTCAGATGCCCGGAACACACACTGAAGAGCACACTATGTCTTTAATCTCAGTAAGTGTGTGTTTGTGCGTCAGTGAAACATTTGATCCTTAATGTCACCGTTCAGAAAAGCGAGACACACAAAGTCTCACAGCAACTCATACACAAATTCAGATTGTTTACAAGATGTAGCCTTGTTAATTTTAATGACTCAAGTGCCAACTAGCGTTGTTGACAGTTTTGCATAAAGAATATATTTGGAGGGAAAAGGATAGGCACTGACATTGCTTCGCTCAACAGTTTCCACATACTGTCCAATCACATTTCTGCTAACAAAATTGTGGCATAAAACTTGGAGGTGGTCATTTGAATTAAGGAGTGGACTATAGATTAAGGGGATCAGGTCTTTGTCTGTAAGTTTCTTTGATTCCTGCAGATCCTATAGCGATGCTTGAACCCAAGTAGCCAGAGAATGTTCTCAAAGGAAGATACTCAAATATTTGTTGCCTGACTTCCAGCAGGCAAAGCAGAGTGGGTCCAACTCTTTTTCTTGGACCAAATAAGATCACATTCATCCCTATACCCAGAACCTCATTAAACTAGCTATTTAAAAGATTTCCACTGCGTCCAGAATTGCTTGGCTATTTAAGAATTAGTCTATTTAAGTTTATTTATAGGGATGTAATTGCTGATGTATTCCCTGGTATGGCTGGAAATTGAATATAAACACAAAAAGTATAGAACAAAGTGGAAGTAGACTCCCATTTTCCCCCAAAGGTTTGGGATCTATTTATTTCTATCCATCCACTCCTCCCTGACTTCACACGACTGACCGTGGAGTTCCTGGGCGACTAGAGGTAGATAAGACACAATACGATCAGGTATAACTTAATGGTCACCAATCAGACATTACCTCATGACCTCCTGCCTAATATTGTGTTGGTCCCCCTTTTGCTGCCGAAACAGTCCTGACCCATCGAGCATCAACAGCATTACCTTCTTCTCGCCGGTTCACCACTGTGCTTTCCTTGGACCATTTTTGATAGATACAGTCCACTGCAGACCGGGAACACCCCACAAGAGCTGCAGTTTTGGAGATTCTCTGACTTAGTCGTCTAGCCATCACAATTTGGCCCTTATCAAACTCGCTCAAATCCTTACGATTGCACATTTTTCCTGTTTCTAACACATCAACAAATGTTGCCACCTCCCTTAAATGTGCCACTGATATCACCTTTCAAGGATATGGTATTGGTCACTTGACCAGTTACTTTGGCATAATAGTTTAATTTGATTATGTAACGCCAAATCCCAGATGCTGTTTTACCTTAGGTGTAAATCCAGAGAATTTCGCTGTAGTAGAAATCTGGGAATTTCATGATAAGAGCACAACCAACCACCTGCAGTTCCCAGTTCCTTCCTCCTATCCATTGAACACCTTTTCTTCTTTACTTTCTTTGCATTAAAAGTGTATATGTGTGTGTGTGTGTGTGTGTGTGTGTGTGTGTGTGTGTGTGTGTGTGTGTGTGTGTGTGTGTGTGTGTGCTTGGCAAAAGCAAACGGCAGTGTGAGTTTGCCCTTGGACTTGTCTGTACCCTTTGGCCTCACTTACGCTGCAGTGGCAGGTGAATTGGCAAGGCTCTACCCTCAAGGTCAGTAGGTCACAAGAAGCTGCACTGCAAATGTATCTGTACATATGTGATGATGCAAAGGTTTGTGTGTGTGTGTGTATATGTACATATATATATATATATAAATTATGGATGTGTATCTCCATAATTGAAGCCGACGCTATTTACCAACAATACATAAAAGATATATATGAAGCAGCTACCGATACGATGCGATCCGATTTTTATTTGATTCAACACAATGTGATTCAACAAAATACAATTCATTAGTAAAAAACACGATGCTATGCAATTCATTAAGGTACAGATAGTTCATTTAAATTTTTGGTTCAGACAAACAGTTTAGCGTTTTTTTCCGATTTAAATATGTTATCCAGTTCACTCTTTTTAAAATCGACGCATCACATCAACCATCAACATCACATCATCCATCAACCATCCCATATATATATATATATTAGGAAAAATTAGGTTGTAAATGACAAAGTTGTAATACTGCCATACGTCCTAATAGCTTACTGACACTGACCTAAATAATGGAACTGATGTCTACTTCATGTCACTCCATTTGCTCCTAACCAGACTTTTTTCGAGTAGATATTGTACATGGCTTCATATGGAGTTATTTTTATGTAGCACGAGTTTCATAAGCATACATCCTATGCAAGTTTGTAATCCATTAAAGATCACCAACCAAAATTTAGATGTAAAAGAAGTCCAATGACATGCTGAAAGACAGGAGAGGAATTATGACAGTTCTGTAGAATTATTAGAGGAAAATGGCATGATGTCTTCATTCAAAGTAATTAATAATGATAACCAGAAAGTGGTTTGATAGTTCACTGTAGTTCCAATTATTGTATTTAAATCCCACTAGCTAACTCTTCTCTATCATATGACATCAACGACATCATAAAGGGTGGTGCAAACAATGTGTTTTCTCTTTTTTTCTCATTTTTATGTCTCTTTGAACCACTAGCCTTGGAGTGTAACAGAGCAGGAAAACGCTCTCCGCCCTCTTCTGCATACAGGTGCTCAGAGACACGTGCGATTTGCGCTTGTCACTGTGTTTGACAGAGCAGAGACAGTAATGCCTTTGCTCAGACCATGACCCGTTTTGCTCCCTTGGCTCCCAGGATCTTGCTTATTGCGGCATTTGCCAAGAACATTCCAACTTCGTGAACTCCTGACAAACGAGGCGAACGCTTTGCACCAGGGTTGCGCCACTAAGAAACCTGCTAGCTGGTGCGCACACTCGAGGCTGCGTGCGGTTTATGATTTCATACAACGGCTACAGTTGCACCTCTGGCATCTGCATTTCACGTGCACCGTGGCTTGATTGAGCAGGGTCAGAGTGAGTGGCTGAAAGCTATGTTTGCTGTTAAAAGTAGGAAGTCTTGGGCTTAGCTAATACCTATTGATCGTAGCGAACAAAGCTAAGTTTGTTGCTGAAAGTAAGAAGTCTATATCTTATGTAATACTCAATAAACATGGTTGTTATGTCACACAATTTCGTAACTGTACCAGATTATATCAGATACACTGTTGTACCATATCCGAGAGACGTTGCTCCCTGTGTGCTTCAAGAAGTTATGTGTCATTCCATTATACTTAGCTCAGACTCTTACTCAGTTGAGGTCTACAAGGCCATGCTCCCCTGCAGATGAACCGAGTTGTGTGTTCATCCTCGACCCCCACCCCCGCCACCCCCTATACAGAGCGACAGTGGAGCTGCCACCATCATGCCGAATCTTACCACACACATCATATCACAGTGTGTATGTGGAGCTGACATTCCATCAGTGCTGTGTCTCATACGACACTGCTGTTTGTTTATTTTTGCCAGAGGAGCTTGTGTCTCTCTTGTCTTATACCCGTCTTACACACAGCGTTACGCACACACACACTAACACACTCTCAGACACTCACACACACACACACACACACACACACACACACACACACACATACACACACACAAATACATGCACACCTACCTCTTAAAATCTCACATCATTCAACAAACCACAATCAGTTCATCCACATTGACACACATAAAAGCGTGTATAATTCGAACTTTAATGGCGTGTGAGGTTGTGTAAGCTGTGTGTGTGTGTGTGCTTGCGTTGAGAGTAATTGGCGTTCGTCACCTCCTAACTCAAGCTCTCTCGTCATCTCTTGACAGGAGAGACACAAAGTGTGTGTGTGTGTGTGTGTGTGTGTGTGTGTGTGTGTGTGTGTGTGTGTGTTTGGATCAGTGTCCTACAACACAATGAATCTTTGTTGAACAAATGTAAAGCAGATGGCATCGTGTGGCAATGTGAAGACAAGGGGAGAGGAAACATCACTCGTGCATTCACAATGGCGCACACACACACACACACACACACCTACACGAACGCACACACGCACATGTCAATCAGCATTGACAGTCCTTGTCAAGCACACACATTGAGGGTGATATAAAACACAATATAGAAAATAATGATATAACACACATTCATTGTGATATAGAACTTACTCACTATATACTTTGCATCCCAGCATCCGATGATTATGATTGATGATGATGATGATGTTAATGGTGATGGTGAGTATTATTATTAGTAGTAGTAGTAATATAATGATTATGATGATGATAATTAGTAGTTGTAGTAACATGATTATGATGATAATGAATATATTAGTAGTAGTAGTATAATGATTATGATGATTGATGATGACAAAGATGATGATATTATTATTAATTTTATTATTATTATTAGTAGTAGTAGTGGTAGTAAAAAGTACCGTTGGGTATGCAGTGATTTTTAGTAATTCTTCTTTTTTTTTTTTTTACCATGTAGCCATCATTAATTATTACCATTAGCAATATTAACAATTGTACACAAAATACTTTTATTTGTATTAATAGTAGTTGTTGTAAATAGTTATTATTATTACTATTATTGTTGTTGTTGTTACTTGTTGTAAAAAAAAAGAAAAAAAAAAGCTATAGTTTCTTACATTCTGCTTTTGGATGTTGCATTGCTGTAAATCACTGGAAAATTTACATCCTTAAGTCAATTAAGACATCTGCAAATTTCGGAGTAGCACACATGCACAGTAAATACATACTAATGCAAATATGGATGGAAAATTGCAAAAAGATGTTTCAAATGAATACATTTTAGGAAAAAATGTAAAGATACAAAATTAAATGTACACAGTAACTGCCCCTGTCTGTCTGTCTGTCTGTCTGTCTGTCTGTCTGTCTGTCTGTCTGTCTGTCTGTCTGTCTGTCTGTCTCCTTACCTGTCTGTCTCTATTAATGGAACTTTGGTGTTTCTTTGAGTTTTGATTAGTTGCTGAAGCAGTTGCTGTTGCTTTGTCTCTGTCTCTTTCATCATTATAATTCCTTCTTCTTCTTCTTCTTCTTCTTCTTATTATTATTATTATTATTATTATTATTATTATTATTATTATTATTATTATTATTATTATTATTCAGGCAACTTCTCAAGATTACATCCTGAGTAAGAGTACACATGTATTTTTAATGATGCTTCAGTAAAGTCTGTTCTCTGTTCTGGCATGTAAGCTGTGGAGCAAACGTTCCCTAGATGTCTGAACAACTAAGTTACTAACAGTCTTCAGACTAAGGAACTTTTCCTGTAATACTCAAATTATCCACTTAATAAAAAAACAAATACAGTCAGTGTGTTTTTAATTGTATTACATCTAAAACTAACCTTTTAGACATGATATTTTTAATCCATGACCTGGTGAGGTATTTTTAAATAAAGACTTCAATGCCATTTTTTAAATCACTCTGAAGTGAGGATAATAATAATAAGTATATTAATGATACATTAGATTACATAAAATTCATTAGAATCAAATACATAAAATAAATCATTTATTTAATCTAAAATGAATAAATTTGATTACATAATCATATAAATAATAATATTAAATAAATATAAATAAATACAAATATATATATAAAAAATTATAAATAACATAATGTTAAATTATATGTAAACAAAATAAAGGTACACAAATATTTCCTCCAATATCCCATGTACCATTTTTGCTGGTTTTAGACTGATATAGATTTTGGATATCAGACTGGTGTGACAAAATCTCTAATTAATGCCATTATTATTAGCATCAGTTTTAGTAATAGTAGTTGACTATTGAATACATTATTTAATATTTGTATCAGAATTATTATTATGAAATCTGGAGAATTAAATGTGCGATCTCTGATCCATTTTCTGTGTATTCTCCTGAATACATCTGTTATTATATATATATATATATATATATATATATATATATATATATATATATATATATATATATATATATATAATTTTATAGGTACGATATATATTATCTTAAACACATGGCACTGACTGAAGGCATGTGTGTCACCTTTTATCTTTATAGCAGCATATACACACATCCTGAGTCACAAAGAAAGAGAAAGAGAAAAGAAAGAGAGCGAGAGAGAGAGAGAGAGAGAGAGAGAGAGAGAGAGAGAGAGAGAGAGAGAGAGAGAGAGAGAGAGAGACATAACATAACATTACGAAAGAACCAAGTACCATATAGCAGAGAAAGACAGGTAAACAAATAGAGAAATAAACCGCACCATTAACTGTATGTTTAATTTTGCATTATTTTATTAAACATTTTTTTTACTTTTTTCATAAAAGAGAATAATAGGATTCCTAATAAAACGACTGGATGGAACTTGCTGCTTCTGTAATGTTATCTTATGTTCTCTCTCTCTCTCTCTCTCTCTCTCTCTCTCTCTCTCTCTCTCTCTCTCTCTCTCTGTCTCCCACTCTGTCTCTCACTCTCACTCTCAGTCAAGGGTGGGGGGTTGTATGTGTGCATTGCTGCCATAAAGATAAAAAAAGTGACACACAAGCCTTCAATGCCTTCATTCAGTGTCATCAGCGTAAAAAGTGTGTTTTGCTCTCTGATGATCTGTGTGTGTTGGCTTGTGGTAGTGTGTAAGCCTGAGGGTAGATTTCCTACATTTACGTGATCAAAGTTTCTAAACAGATAAGAGCTTCCAAACACACACACACACACACACACACACACACACACACACACACACACACACACACACACACACACACACACACACACACACAAACACACACACTTTCACACAGAGTATGGGCTTTACTCTACCATTCAGTTTAGTAGGTCTCCAAAGTCATCACCAAATCACAAACAAAATTCCGAACGAAAAATCTGACATCTGACTGAGAGTCTCCTGACACAACGCTGTTCTCGCTAACACATCAAAAAGAGACACTTTTTCGACAATAATATAATTATTTACAATGTTTTGTTTTGTTTAAAATCAGGCAGGAGCGTCATTTCCAATTGAGTCAACTCTGTGAAACTTTTCTTTAATATTCTACTCCAGTAAATGAAATGTTAATTCAAAAAATACAGATTTACTGCATAGTAATTGTGAACTTGCATGCAATGTAAGAAATAATAATTATAAAAAAATATATATTATATATTGCACCTGAACGCTTATCATATATGGTTTAGAGGGAAAATATTATTCTTATACCTTGAAGATCTGGTGCTTTTTGCTTGGTAGCGCTGACCAGAGGGCAGCAATTTAAAGATTTGGTGAGCCGGGGGTGTGATGTCCATGCTGATTCTGAATGCTCAGTTTCCACACTCTGGTGGCATACAGTTCATAAAGAGTGGAAAGAGGACCACCGATAATCTTCTCAGCAATCCCGTCTGTCCTCTGTGGTCATCTAATATCTGATTTGGTAGTTGAGACAAACCAGACAGTATGTGAACAGTACCAAAACGCACATGATCACATGAAAGGGCTTTTTTTTGTCTTGTTTTTAATAATTTCCGATGCAGTCCGGAAAGCCATAGAGGTGAATCCACACTTACTGTTTAGCTAATAGCAACAAAAAATTGATTGGTAAAGGGTAAAAAAGTAATGTAATTATAAAAGGAGAAAATAATTTACATTTGAAGGATTTTCCAGGTGCTGGAATCAGAAAACAGCCTGTAGGACAGACAAGTTCCACTTCCAGGCTGATTGTGTTCAAGCAGAAATGCACTGCTATGCATATTTATTCTAGGTGTAAAGAGTGGCATTGAGTAAAAGACAGGAGTTGGAGCTGGAGGTAGCAGAGTTAAAGATGTTGATATTTTCATTGGAAGGGACAGCGCATGTAGGACGTTTTGGAGACAAGGTGAGGGAGGTGAGATTGAGATGGTTTGGACATGTGCAGAGGAGGGACATGGGGAATATTGGTAGGAGAATGCTGAGGATGGAGCAACCATGAAGGAGGAAAAGAGGAAGACCAAAAAGAGTTTTATGGGTGTGGTGAGTGAAGACATGCAGGGGGTTGGGGTGAAAGAGGCAAATGTAGAGGACAGGGGGGTATGGAGACGGATGATCCGCTGTGGCGACCCCTAATGGGAAAAGCTGAAAGAAGGAGAAGAAACAGCCCTGCAACTCATAAGTGAGTTAATGTGTGTATATATATATATATATATATATATATATATATACATTACTGCAAAACTCACTCCATTACAAGCTAATAGTCACCAATTTCAATATGACTTGAGTAAACGTCTTAGAGTATCTGATTTGAACAGTACTTGAGTATTTGTCTCATATTGAATATAGGCTCAAAGACGCACTAGTCCTCAACATCAAAACACATTTTAGCAAAAAGCCAAAAACAGTCGAGGTTTAGTTAAAACTACACCTCAACACTGCATCAAGCTTCTTCAACACGCAAAATGACACAAAGATCAAACAAATCGGACAAAAAAACACAACGTAGTAAAAAAATTTAAAAGTTTAAAAAGGGATCTTCGATTAAGAAATACAATTATAGTATCAGGTCACACAATAAAACCAATAGATTTTATGCACTTCTCAGTCTCAGAGAGGGACAATATTTTTGTTTAACAAAAGCTGCTTCTCAAAGTTTTTGGAATTTATTTGAGAGCTTTTTGGACTGAAATGTCCTCACAGGCAGCAGATGCGAGTAGTTAATGACATCTTCAGCAGAGGTGCAAAATGTAATTGGTAACGCTCATTGTCAATTAAAATATAGTAAAGGAGTAAAAATCTATATATAGTATAGGAGTAAAAATCTATTGAAACATAGATATAGTTGAACAGAGGGTCAAGGTTTCTCATATCTTTGATATTTTTTACACCACTGAATAGCAACAAGATAAGAATCAGATTACATAATTTCATATCTGCCTTTTAAATAGAAACTATTTGAGACAAATATGAGAATCTTTTTATCTATAATTTGAATATCCTGTTTCAGTCTGCTCCCAAAAAAGCCTTTTGTGTTCACATTTTCATTTATGAATCATAAACAAAATAAATGAAGGTACTACTGAGTGTCGGGAAAAAAAGACCATTTTGTAGATGAATGATTTAGAGTATCTTGAGGTTCAGAGGCATTATAGTGGTGGCCCTTCTTGACACTTGTTTTTTCCATTCTTGCTGGGTCTTCTTTCTGTTTTTTTCTGTCGTTCTTTTCTGGCAGCTCTGCTGATGTACAGAATGCCGCCGAGTTTAACGGACGTGAGCGTCAGAGTGGATTTACACACGTCGCCTCGTGTCACAGTTTCTCCCTTTCTGATGACATTCAGTGAAGCGGATATGAAGACGAACAGAAGCCACATTCCACTGAGCAACTAAATAAATAAACAAGGAGATAAATACAGCGATCCGTCTCTTTAAGCATGTCGTTAAGTGGACTTCCGCCAGTGTGTGTGTGAGGGTTGAGGCGAGGAGTTATTAGACCCACTGGATGTGAAATACACACCGGCTTTTATTTCCTTCCCTGATTTTTCCCCTGAATTTCCTCGTCTAATTACACTTCCCTTCCTCAGCGGTGATTAATAGGTGCTGCTGCCTCATTTTACTCTCCATTACGCCGCCTGATGCATGCTCTCATCATACACACACCCAGCAGCCTGGACCACCGCGGCGGCTATTATTGGACACAGTAATTACCCACGATTCCCTCTGTTTGTCCTGTGTCCTCCCTTCCTCCACCTCTTTGCTAGGTTCAGGATGCTGGAAGGGGAAGCGCAGGAGTTCATGTTTGGTAGTACGAAGGAAATAATTTCGAATGCATAACCGTGTATCAAAACAGTGCTTTTTACCGTATAGAATTGGCATGTACAGGAAAGTTTGGTTCGAATCAGAAGTAAAATTCATTTAGCAAAGCATATGAAAACACTACAAGCTAATCATAAGATTGTTAGCTTGATAAATGGGTCTTAAAGGGACAATCATACAGTGAGGCAAAGGAGCTCCATCAAAAAGGGTTCATACAGGTGATGGCCCTCTTACCGACCATGAAACATAGACACTGTTTTTCCATTAAGACGTAAATAAACTAAATGAACTCCGGCAGAGTAGAAGCATCCGTAGAGGAGGTTCAGTGAACACGACTGAACACAGCGCCGCAGTACTGCACTGCGGGACTTTGCGTTAATTTAGGGACTAAGCGCAGACATGTTACGCTAAATTACACCGAATCAAATACACACTCACACGGCGAGGCTGTTCAAATCAGATTAAACACACGCTAATGAAACTGAAGCCCAAAACCTTGCTAGTATGCAATGCATCATTATTTTAACTGTGCAAAAAAACCTACAATAATAAAATCCTAAATTTCACAAAACTACATTTACAACAACATGGAAAAAAGTTAAATAAAAGTCTGCATGGCCTTATGGAAAAACCACATGTTTTATGTCATTGTACTATTTCAGATATTTGCAAGACATTTCATTGTTGTGACAAATCTTGTATGTAAAAATTACAATAATTATTTTAATAAAATTTTAATTAAAATAAAATTGTAACAATTTAATTTCACTGCAATTATATTGTGCAGTAAAATATCTATCTATCTATCTATCTATCTATCTATCTATCTATCTATCTATCTATCTATCTATCTATCTATCTATCTATCTATCTATCTATCTATCTATCTATCTATCTATCTATCTATCTATCTATCTATCTATCTATCTATCTATCTATCTACAAGACAATTGGGACACCTGACATTTCCAGTCATATGTAGTCCCTACTGCAAAGTTGGAGGAACAGAATTGTATAGGATTGTTTTTGAATGTGATAGCATTACATTTTTTCTTCACTTGAACTAGGAGACCCAAACCTGTTCCTATTGACAGTTCCTATGTACACAAAGCCAGCTCCATGAACATTTTTTTTTTTTTACATGGGATGGAGTGGAAGATATTGAGTGGCCTGCTATATAGCTTTCAACAGATTTCAACCCTACTGAACATCTTCTCACCTCACCTACATCAGTACCTAACTTTACTAACACTCTTGTAAGATGAATGAGCACAAATCTCTAAAAGCACACTTCAAAAGTGGAACAATTTCCAGAATTATTGTACAACTGCAAATTGGGACTTGTGCAGGGGAAGAAGAAATAGTTCTTATTCGTTATTATTAATGTGTGCATTAATCCTCACAAATCCAATTATGAAAGTGTTTTTGATTAAGTTTATATGTCCATATTTTGGAAAACTTTCTTTGTTGCTCAGGCATACAAGTTAAAATCAGGTAGCATAAAAGATCCTTTTACTTGACTTGGTTCAGCAAATTTGTTTAACTGAGTTTATTCTTAGCATTGGATTATATGCAGGATCGACTACCCCATGGGTACTTTAGGAACATACCCTGATCTAGAGTAGAGGAATGCGCTGGCCAAGCCTAAAGTGAACTCCAGGAAAGGGGCCACAGAGAGGGCTTCCTCTTGAGAGAGGAGATAGCCAATTGGAACACAATCTTAACTGTGAGGAACCTCACAGGTACCTCGATCTGAGACTCAAAGTGAGTCTCCGACCGTTTTCCACAGTTCCACAGTTTTGAACTATGAGATCAAAACCAGTTTCAGCAAGACAGTGCCCCTGTGCACAAATCCAGCTTAATGATCATATGGTTTACATGGGTTGGAGTGGATGAAGCTCTGACTTCAAGCATTTTAAATAACTTTGGGATGAATTGGAACTTCGTCTGAACTCCAGGTCTCCTCGCCACACCTACATCAGTAGCTGACTGTACAAACACTGGATGAGCACAAATCTCAAGCACACTCCAAAATCAAGTGGAGGTTATTATTAAATGGAGATGAAATGTGGAATGGGATGTTTCAAAAGCACATGCAGATCTTATGGTCAGGTGTCTACAAACATTATTTGATATAGTGAATTTGAAAGTAAATTACAGATATTGGCTGGATAACTGTCATTTGTGGTTTTTTTCATGGCTGATTTCAGAAGCAATAGACAGTTGGGGTGTTTACTTGTTTCTACTGCTTTAAAAATAATTTTTTTGTTCGTTAAAAAATCTAAATTGCAGTAGATAACTGTGGTGTTGGTTTTATACTGTATGTTCCATAGAGATGCTTGATGCCATACAACAGTTTATGAGATTGTCATTTTATCAGCCCTGATAAGCATCATCTGTGTACATTCCTGGGCAAATTAAAAGCATATAATGCAAAATATGGAGCTTTTAATAGGCTTAAGAGGAAATTGTTCGTCAGAAAAATGTGAAAAAATGAAACAAATGCACTCCTGAGACGTCCTTGTGCCACCATTTGTTTGTTTTCGTTTGCTGTAGTGTATAAAAACTTAAATTCTATGGTTTTTATGTGCAATTATAAAACTTGAACTTTTGATTTTTTTTTTTTATGTAAAATTCAACATATTTCTGTCTATCAACTGTGTGAAGCTCATCATCACTGAATGGGAGAAAACTGATTTTTTTGTTGTTGCTTTGTTCAAAAACCGTTTGCAAGACGTCCGCAACAAATTATTTGTATGGAGTTGTTTTTCTTTGATTTCTTTCCACGTGTCAAAGAAAAAGCAACTCCATACAAACTATTTGTGTCTTAGAGATGAGATCTTTTGTTATCTTTTTCATTCTTTGCTTATTTCCAGATCAGTGATAAAAGGGGTTTATATTTTGCATTTTTTTTTCCTTTTCAAAGGAGTGTCCAAAATGAAAGCAGTAAAGGAAGGCTGCTACATTTTAAGGGTGCTGTAATAGCTTTGTGTAATGATCCGAATGGAATAAATAGCCATGTTTAAATTATTTTTGCAAAAATAAATAGAAAATGCATAGAATAGGAAAAAAAAAGTTCCTGCCACCCCTATGGGATCATAAAAAACGAGGTTGACAAACTTGAGAATGTTGTAATTTAAGTATTTAATATTTAATTTAAAATCCTTTTTTATATATATGTATGTACTGTATATTGTCCCACACAAAGCGCATTCCTGCCTCATGCTTGTTATTTCCAGGATCCATTGCAACCCCCGAAGATGAATAAAAATGAATGAATGACAATCTAATTTTTAAGCAAATAAATGTGATGTAAATGTAGATACAAATTCTCAGGTTATGACATTTAATACAACTCTGGTTCCTTGCTGCTTGTCGGGTTGAGTGTGTGCGGTCTTCCAGTGATGTGTGTCAGTGGGGGCTTTTCTACGTCAGAGTGTGTGGGGGATTTTTTTGTGCACTCTGTGAGGTCCTTTTAAAGTGTACAAGGTTTGGAGACGATGAGATTTTGAAGATGAAGATTTTGTGTGATGAGAGACCAACAGCATAGGAATAATTATAGGAGAAACCACAGCTGGACTTTTCGTTAAAGTTTTGTACACATATACACACACGCACGCACGCACGCACACACACACACAAACACACACACACACACACACACACACACACACACACACACACTTATACATGCACTTATACACGAGGAGATCAGAAGAATGTGGGTCACTTAATGGGACTTTTTTTCAAGCTGTATTTCATTCGCTAAGGAGATTATACTCCCTTTTTTTCATGAAAAACTACAGACCACACACACACACACACACACACACACACACACACACACACAGGACAGAGATCTGAGCTTTCTTGTGTGTGTGTCTGTTAGCTGGTCTAATTAGCTTAATCAGTTTGTTGTATTATTTTAATTATGATGTGTATGTGATATTTACATCATACAGTGCTGAGATTGCTAATTAAAGCTGGCATGCCATCCATTTTACACATGCCCACACACACACAAACCTTTTTTCTATCCTTGTGACATTATTCAAATTTCTGCTACGTAATAATAAACCAAACAATAACTTTGGCAACGAAAATAAAAAATCTAGCTTTTTTTAATAGAATTTGTTTAACACACACAAACAAACAAGTAAATTCCTGGTAAATAAGTTTCAGGTACAGGGTCAAATCTGTCAGGTGGTCCAATAATCTCACTCCTTGTTAGGACCCTGGACCTCACAGAGATATAAAAATAACATTCCCCCAACTTATACACACACACACACAAACACACACACACACACACACACACACACACACACACATGTACACAGTTCTCTTTCTAAGCATTGAGTGTGTTATGCTGTGTGAGCAGGTTGACAGTGTAAATAAATCACTGACAGCAGAGTTGCATAGGAGGATCCTATGAAGACTGTGTGTGTGTGTGCGAGCCACATTGTGGGTATGTTGGGAGCTCTGTGTAAGAAGCAGCAAGTAAGTGTGTGTGTGTGTGTGTGTGTGTGTGTGTGTGTGTGTGTGTGTGTGTGTGTGTGTGTGTGTGTGTGTGAGGTAATGAACGATCACATGAGGCAGATCAGGGTTATGACCAGTAGAAAAAAGTATTTTTCAGGCAGGAAATAAAAATGTACTGCTCTCAGTCAGTGTTTAAGAGCTGCATGTTGCACCAGCATCTAATGTGTTCATTCATTTTACAAGCCCATTCCTCAGTTGACAAATAGCACAGATGCTTTGGAAATTGCTGTGGTATACGAAGGACAAAACAATTCAGGATTAGCTGTTATTGAAAAAAAAAAGGAATTTCTGTATGGTAAGAGTAAATCCAGTACAGGTCAGACCACTTCACAACTCTGTTTCTGATTTTACCCATAACAGCACGACCCCAGCATGTTTTATGTATATCACAGATAAATGTCTTAGTGTTTGGAAAATTTACATTTGAGCCCTGATCCCTCTGGGACATATATTCACTAAAACACACTTTAAATTGTCTTCTTGTTCTTCTTCTCCAATTTCTATGTAAAGTACAAAAGTACAGCCTCAGTTCAAACCTAAATTGTGATATGAATGTAGGATTTGGGTCTGAAGGTTGTGTTCAAATCCCAGCACTAAACTGCCACTCCTGGGCCCCTGAGCAAGGCCCTTAACCTCATAGCTGTTTATTAGTATGAATACGATAAATGTATATATACATATATAAAATATTTTATTTCATTCTATTCCATACTATTCTTCTCTTTTATATATATCAGGATCAAAAGCAGGGCCCTGGAGCTGTGAGCCATCGTCGCTACTGGCTACACCACCACACTTGTTGTTATACAGTATACAATGTAATTAAAATTTAAATGCGAAATTTACCATATTGAGACAGTAAATACTAAATACACACATACACACGTGCGTGCGCCCTCACACACTCATAAAGACTAAAAGAAGTGTGGGCCCCTATGCAAGAAAAGCCGAGCTTCTTCACACCGGTGTGTGTTTCGTCTCAGTGGACATGACAAGTGTGAGCATCACGCACGCATCTGTGTCTCTCTGTCACAGTGGCATGGATGTGGCACCGCACACACACGCCTCCTGACAGGCCGTGGGTCCGGGCCACGTGTGGAGATCAAGCCCTCCTGCATGCAGATTGTGTTTAAATTATGCGCACCGTGTCAGGTTGTTGTGCTGGCCGTGACACGTGTCACCGAACCGCCGCGTCTCAGCTCGTGCTAACGATGCGTGTGTGCGCGGCCTGCAGCCAGCTACCCCACCCCCGCCCCATCAGCCCCACCGTGTGTGTGTGTGTGTGTGTGTGTGTGTGTGTGTGTGTCACAGACGGAGTGTATTCTGAGTGTCTCACGCAGAAGAGGGTAGACGGACAGCCGTGTCTGTACCTACTGGATAGGGGGTGGTGCTCTAACGAAAGGATAAAAACCAAACCTACACACACACACACACACGCACGTACGCACGCACATGCACACACAAATTGTCAGTCTGTGCATGTGTGTCCAGTGTATCTAATTCAGTGTAAAGCTTCTGTTTTGTACAGGTTACTGACAATTGTAGAGAGAAACGCACACTCCGCACACACAGCATACAATTTTTTTTCACAATCATTTGGAATTATGATCAAACAATGAGGCCAATGAAGTATAAATCAATATATCAACCAATTCGTTTTGGTTGGACTAGGATCCGGATAAAGTACAATGTGTCTAGGATCCTAACACACATAAACACACACTTATATCATTCTTATATTTATTTCAAATCTTCAAATTTCTGAGATTTAAGACACAAACAAGCAAAAGGTCGACGAACGGCACCGAAATGTGTATCCAAACCTTTCAAAATGCCCAAGAAGACTGAACATAGCATACTATTTCATATTTTTTTTCAAATTCTATTCAAATATCATCTGCCGTTAACTCGTTCATCACATGCAAATCGAAAATAAATACGTTTAAACATGAGTTAAAAAGCTTTAAGGTAGAAACAAACCATAAACAGCAGTTTTCGAACTGTAAAGTATATTTCATTTCGGTTGCAATGGCTTAGTGCAGGAAGAATACAGTGCTAGTGGGATTGCCTGACCGAGACTGAGTGCAGAAACGTCTTCAGATATTAGTATCACTAGACACTTATGGCCTGGACGATGGAGAAAAAGTGCAACGACATCCCTGTTCGTCCCTTACAACACGCTAACCCTTCATTCACGCTAGCAAGAAACATGGTACTGATGTTTTTTCTCCAGCTTTGTTAGCGGGTGTGGCCTGTCCATTTTCTATGAAGAAATAGTACCTTATGTACACCATAACCCCCATAACTTGATGGCCACTGATCAGGCATAACATTATGACAACCTGCCTAATATTGTGTTGGTTCCTCTTTTGCTGCCACAACAGTCCGTCGAACATTAAGAGCATGAACTTCTTCAGCAATTTGAGCTACAGGAGCTCGTCTGTTTAATCGGACCACACGGACCAGCCTTTGCTCCCCACATGCATTAATGTGCCTTAACTGCCCACGACCCTGTTGCTGATTCTCCAATGTTCCTTTCTTAACCCACTTTTGATAGACACTGACCACTGCAGACCGGGAACAGCTCACAAGGGCTACAGTTTTGGAGATGCTCTGACCCAGTCATCTAGCTATTAAAATTTGGCCCCTTGACAAACTCGTGCGAATCCTTACGCTTGCCCATTTTTCCAGATTCTAACACGTCAAATTTGAGAACAAAATGTTCACTTGCTTGTCTAATATATCCCACCTACTAACAGGTGCCATGATGAACAGATAATGAGTGTTATTCGCCACGGCTTGCTCATCAGGGACAAATTCACACCATTCACCTTAACTGTTGATTTGTGTAAAGCTGCTTTGAGACAATGTCTGTTGTGAAAAGCGCTATACAAATAAACTTTACTTGACTTGACTTATTCACTTCACCGCTCAAGACGTTATAATGTCATAATATTATGCCTGATCGGTTTATATGCTTAAGGTTGGATTGCTGCATGGATTTTGTAAAGGAAATAGCATGGATTTATCTGTCACTGCATCAGAACTCGTTTGCATAAACTGTAGAAAATATCGTACGAGGAATGCAGTGGTCATATATTGCTTTTTTCACTCGCTAGTGTGAATGTAGGAGAACAAAAACCAGAGGGTCCTCCGATGACTCAATGAGTCAAACGGCATTCTCTATTCTTTTCTTCACCTCGGCGACATCTTGGCCATTTCCTTGAGGCTAAAGCCAAGGTGAGATTCCAGATGGTTAATGTAAGCAGAAGGAGTCTTAAATTTCGAATCGCACTCTCCGCAAAGGAACAACGGATTTCTGGAGTCTAGGTTCTTCAGAAACTTGGTCCCGCCTGTTCTCCGGAGCTGGTACTTCACATTAGCAAGCCAGTGGGAGACGGTGGGCATTAAAAGACCGGTGAACTTGCAGATTTTCACACGTTCGTGGGGACAGAGATCGGTTACAGTGTAGCAACCTTCCGGCGTCTGTCGCAGACTTGATGCAAACTCAGCCTGAAGAATGAGAAGGTGCTGAGGGTTCCAGTTTGACTGGCGACCCTTATGTTTCTGCACAAACGTAAGGTTCTCTGTCATATCCTCACATGAGCTTCCATCTATGTCAGATTTTGCTAAAAGGCAAGATGGAGTAGAGGACTTGGGAGTGAGCTGACTAGTGAGGCTCTGCACCATGTCTGAGATGTCCATTAGGGCATTTTCTCGTAGGTTTAGAGAATCTGACAGAGGACAGAATCTTTCATTAGTTTTGCTGTTTGTAACTTTGTGGCTGCTGGGATTAATAACGCTTTCTTGACTGACGCTTCCAGGGCTGCTTTTGCATTTTCTGAGATCTATAGGCTGGTCAGTGTTCTCGTAGAACTCTGCATGAAGCATTCCATTTTGCTCATTAGATGAAGAATGGAATGCAGTTTGGTCCTCCATCCTGTTGCTAAACTTAGATAACACTGAAAGAGAATCAGAGGAGGACGTGACTTCCTTAGCTGTTTTGGGAAGATGTGTGTTCACAACTAATTGTAGTGAACTAAGGGGACTGATGAAAGGCCCCTCAGATGAATGATCATGAACCATCTTTAAACTGTGGCAATTATCGATGGGTGATTTGCATAGTTCTTGACTATAAATCTCATTCTGGCTTTGAACTGGCATCTCCACAGGTTCCACTTTGCAAAAACCTCCATTTTCTGTTGCATCAAAACCATTTTTGTTTTCTCTTGGTAATGGTGATGTTAATTTGGCTGCATCTGCACTCCCCATCCTTCCTTCCCTCTCTTTCTTCCCCAGGGTCTTTCCTGAGACCTTGGCCACCAGCTCTTCCATGGTAGATACACTGTTCCTGAGTGACAGGGGCACTGATTGTCTTGAGGGGGAGTAAATTAATAATCCAGGATCAGGTTCAAGTGGGTTGCTGTTAATGACCGCCTGCACATTTTGAACCCCAGGAGGAAGTAACGATGTCTTTGCAGCTCCCTGAAGTTGATAAGCGGCGTGGATGCTGGAGTATCCTCCCCAGGTAGGTGTTCCTGTCTGAGCCTTATTGATGGCACTAGACACTGTGTTCTCTAGAGACTTTAGAATATCCAATCCTGCTTTAGCAGTCTCCTCAAAGTCTTCCTCTCTTAGGTACTTGTTTGGCATGGAATCCAAACTGACCTCTTCCATTTCCTCCTTGATCTTTTTCTGCACAGGTTCACTAACATCTTTCAAATCCTTCCTGGCCTCTGAGCCAGAAGACAGCGCAGGGGACACGGACTGGAGTTTAACAATAGGAGTTGTCGGAGGTAATGGAATTGACTGTATTCTTTCCTCAACACATTCTTCCAACACTAGCTGCTTTCCTTTCCTCAGTGTAGTGTTGGTGACCTTCAGGAAGTGACCCGTGAGCATCATGTGGGCTGTGAGTTGCTGCAGAGTATCATGCGAGCTCCCGCACTCCATGCACTTTAGGATTTGTGCTTTGCGTTCCTCAAATTGCCACGTGTAGCTTGCACCGTTCTGGTATCCGTAGCGATTGTTTGGTGTAACGTAAGGATTAACAGTGGCCTTCATCTGAACCATTGAAGCCACTCTACTGGAGCATGTAATTGACTTCGGGGAACACGGTGATGTTGAGGAATCATGAAATAACCTTTTTTTTGCTGCTGGCACCAGTTTGTTGGCCAAGGCTGGCATGGGCTCCTTTAGAGGCACTTTCTGGTAATGCTTAGTCTTAATCATGTGGACACTTAAGTCCTGTAATGACTCAAATGAGTGGCCACAGAACATGCATTTTAGCACTTTCTGGGCATCGTCTTTGCCCTC
The DNA here is from genome assembly GCF_946808225.1 of Silurus aristotelis. Taxonomy (NCBI): domain Eukaryota; kingdom Metazoa; phylum Chordata; class Actinopteri; order Siluriformes; family Siluridae; genus Silurus; species Silurus aristotelis. The sequence continues at coordinate 15,881,720 of NC_139595.1, read as the reverse complement.
CATTTCCAACAATGAACGCTTTCGTGGCTTGGACCAGTGTTTGCCGTTATTTTCTTCTTCTTTCTCTTGGTTGTCATCATGGTAATGACCAGTATTGCTCATGTGAACTGTAAGACCTACTAGTGTGTCATATGCAGCACTGCAGTCCTTGCATTTAAACTTGCTAGCGCCGGTCAAAACCGAGCCATAGAGTTTGTGGTTTTGCCGGTAAAGCTGCACTGTGCTAAAAAGGCTCGACTCTGCTGCTAAGTGCTGATGGGCTTGTTGGAGCGTTTTGGCAACAGCTGCCTGATGCCAGTCATATACTACTCCGGCACCATTAGAAGCTTTGCCATTATTAACTGTGCAGCCGTTCGAACTGCCTTCTGCCCTTCCATTAAGGATACCTCGATTGTGGTTGCTTGGTCTGTTCATTATGAAAGTGGCATTTGTACTCCCTACGCTAGCTGCTCCAGATGTCGCTGACCTGGTTTTCATGATATTCATCACAACATTAGACCAGGAAGCATCAGAGATCAGGTGCGCACACACGCCTTTCGTTTGCGCCAGGTTATCCAGAACGCCGTTATTCGAGCCTTTTAGCGCCTCGTCCTCTTCGTGTCCTTCTTTCGAAGAAACACTCTTAAAATCAGGAATCTGATCGCTTGCGTCACTGAGTGGGGAAAGATAGCCAGTATCTGGGATGGTGAAATTACTATTAGGGGAGTCCTGGAATCTCCGAGACTCTTTCGCGTCCTCTTCTTCATTGTATATGCACTCTCCGTCGTCTTCCAAGACAGGGCTGTCACCTTGAAGTCGCTCTTCTTCCAACGTAGCTGCTTCCATCTCGACCAATGGAAGGTAGGCTGAGAAAATGAGAGACAGAGAAAGAAAAATCAGTCCAAGTAAACAATGTATTAAAGCAATTTCTTGTTTTTGTTTTTTTTCCTGTAGCTTTAAGGCACGCAATTTACGGTTTCATTAATTTTTGCTACATTTATATTGTTGCCCATAAAATCACCTCATACATAATATCCTGAGCTTTGACAAGTGCAATAAGCAGGAACATAATTAGCACACGCTTTGACTCGCTAATATGCATGCATAATCAATGACCATCGCTTCTGGTGCTTAATCCATATACACAAACTAACAAAAAAATGTCTTGAAAGAGCAAAAGAGACAGAAAGGGCGATGTGTTGTTTCTTGTACTACCTTTTCTTCGACCGGCTCTATGGTGATACGTATACGTGTGTGTGTCTGTGTCTTAGCATCAGTCTCTCCTGATGGAACAGATGTGCTGATGAAACTGTTAAGTACACCTGATGTAGTGTTGCTGGAAACACTGACTCAAGGTGCCAGGAGTCTTGAGGTGATTCGCTGGTAAATATGTTTTTATCCCCTTATGTTTACACGACTTTATAGAATTTCTTGGAATCTGGTAAAGGGTTATGCTGTGTTGCATGACGTTTAAATAAACGCATGAGTAATCTTATAAAAACACACACACACACACACAAGTGTGAAATAAAATACAGTTCAAGGTGATGGCTAAAACAGAGCCATCTGCAGTGGTCAGACATCACCTGTCACATCTCTCTCTCTTTCTCTTTCTTTCTCTCTCTCTCTCTCTCTCTCTCTCACACACTCACACACACACACACACACACACACACACGCACAATGCTGTCTAACAGGGATGGATAAAATTCATACAATTCATAAATTCATATTCATTCATGGCATAAAAGTTAATAATGTGATACATTGATTCAAAAAATGTCAATCGCATACAAGTAGGCATTTGTATTGCGATGCAACGTTTTTAACACATTTGCATCTATAACAAACTATTTATTTATATATAAATATTAGTAGATGCACCACATTTATATTATTTAGAAAGTGACCTATAATTTGTAGATATTTTATTCGTAGTTTGATTTCTCCTCGCTAAACGGCATCTCAAGCGCGTTCCCGGAGCACCACTGCTGCTACGTGAATATAACGTGTTACAACACTGCCGAGACCGAGGCGTGTCCTGAGAGTCACACAGCATATAGATTAACATGGCAGAGGTAGAGCTGCATCCTTTCCTGTTCCAGCAGTTCCTGGTTTTATTTCATCTTTTTCTTTTTGCACTACAAAGGCTTGTTTGTGAAAGGGCCATGCGTAAGAATTCAGGAGACACTTAAGTACATATATGATTTGCTGCCTGATTGATCCAAAGAAATAAAAGCAAACTATTTGTACCATATTGAATTGCAAAGCATAATTTATTTTTTTTTCATTGCATCGTATTTCATTGAATCGCATTCTGCTGAATCGAATCGAAATCGGATCGCATCTCATGGGTAGCTGCTTCATATGTATCCTTAATGTATTTAAATAATGTATAAATTAGCTATTTATCGAAATTCTATTAGCATTGGTTGGAGTTATGGACATGTACATCCGCACTGTCTAAGCAAACTGTATTATAATATCTAACAATAAACTACTTTAACGATATATCGACGATTTGTTTCACTTCCTAATTACACTATTACAGTTATGACTAGAAGAAAAAGAGGTGGGAGAAAGACGGATGAAGTGAGAGAGACAAGCAAAACGATTATTTGTGTATTTGTGAATATATGACCTTGGAGTAATGATGATGAAGATGATGAATGTGTGGATGAAACTCCACTGAGATGCCGATTTATGTGAGAGTATGTGTTTTATGATGCTTTCTGTGTTACATCACCGTAGAGAGAGATGGGTATTATATTTCACCTCCAAACCCAGAGGAGCACGCTCCAGCTGAGACACACACACACACACACACACACACACACACACCAATTACACTGTCCCTAACAAGCTCATTAAGTGATGTCCTGTTCGAATTTCAAGTTTGGAAGTCCAGGCAAAATTACAGCTTGGTGAAACCACAGCAGAGCCCGATTTGTGTTGTTCCAGTTCAACATCACTTTCATTAACGACATAAAAGAAGTAACCGGATGCCAGTGTGGTGGTTTGGACCAACCAAACCCAGCACTGAACTCAATCCTAATACATAAGGCATTCAAATTCATCGACAAACATTTCTAAACAAATCCAAATCCTGCCTAAACAAATTGAAAAGCCATCCAAATCAAGCCAAAAGCACACCAAAACACAATCCCTACTCATGCCAAGGTATCTCAACCTACACCTCGACACAGCCACAGTCACGTACAGGATTAATCCCTCCATCTCACCATCAAGTGAAATCTTTTCATCTCTGATTACACCTAAAAGCGCGAGCCACAACTGTAAAAACACACACTTTTAGAGTGTGATGGGATTATTGTGTGAAGTGTTTTGCATGTGGATATCATTCACACACGCACCCCCCCCCCCCCACCAAAAAAAAAAAAGAACAAACACCAAAGGCAGAGAGCGAGAGAAAAAGACAGAGGGAGACAAACAGTGAGACCAGTGAGAACACCAAAGAGACAAAGAGACAGAGAGAGGTCGAGAAAGCAAGACAATAAACACATGCAGAAACACTGTTTGAAAACATGTAATGCAAAATGCATGAGATCTTATTGAACACACACACACACACACACACACACACACACACACACACACACACACAGCTTTCTGTTTCCATCATGTAAATGTGTAGAGCAAGCATCAGCAGCCACAGATGTTGTGGGTTGCATAGGGCTCTGCCTGAATGCCTACTGATAAATGTTCAATTACCCTCTCATTTACAGCCATTCACACACACACACACACACACACACACACACACACACACACACACACACACACACACACACACACACACACGGTAGCAATAATAATAATAATAATAATAATAATAATAATAATAATAATATTAAAAAGAAATTGCTATTAAATCCATAATAATAATAATAATTATTATTACATTTATTATGTTATTTAATATTTTTATAATATAATATAATATTTATAAAAGTATTAAATTTGTTTTTATTACATTTTAAGGATAGGAATTGAATAATAATAATAAATTATTTTAATTTAATAAAGAATTAATTATTATAATAATAATAATTATTATTATTATGATAAATTCCTCTCCTTAATTGAATGCAAATAAAAAAAAAAATTCTTTTTTGAACAAAATCTAGAACAGAATTATAAATGTATAATCTGCTACATTTCTACACCCTCGGTGTTCAAATTCATGTTTCATTTTATTAAACAGTGCCTTCATATTCATATTCATTATAATCCACTATAGAAAAACCTTACTGATTCGGCTTCTCATGTAATTAAGTTCTTTAACACAATGATTTGCAGAAGACTCGGGACCTAATTTCAAATTATTTTCGCCAGAAATATCGTATGTATATATACAGGATGTATTGTAGGATAAACTGGAATTTTATGCACAAATAAAATATTTACAAAAAATGTTTTTTTTTGGTTTAGACTATGTTTTATCTAATTTAATGTAGAAAATTATTTTTTAGGAAAAAAACCCAACATTTTATAAACTAACATGTAAAACGTGTTTGATTTCAATACCGAGTCAATTTCGAATATAACGTGGGTTATAATGAGCAGTTGGAATAGAAGCTGTTATCTTATTAATATTATAGTTTCATTATTATATTATCATTATATTATTAATAGTTAAAAGTGATTTTAAAACAAGATGAGAGAAAGAAAAGGAAGAAGAAGAAGATTCATGGACCATCCTGTATTAATTTTTTTTGCACAGAAAAATAATGAACAATAATCTGTTTTTTATGTTTATAATAGATGTAGATGTATTAAATGAATTGTCCTGCCTGCAAAAGTCTCTGCATTCGTTACATTGAGCTGCATTGATATGTGCCTTTGGTCCAGTGTCGGATTTTATGGTTGATCTAAAAGACCTTCATGTTTATGTTCTGTAAGGTATATTTAATGCACACACAGGAGTATGAGCGAGGCCTGCTACACGAAAGCTGGAATCCTCTTTGTTCCAGATATTACTGCACATCTAGTGTCGCACGTGATTATTAAAAGTTTTCGTTAACATTTCCTGTCGACTAACAGGGCCGGAATAGAGGTGCAATATGCATACTGAGGTGTGTGATCATACAGGACCATATTTTTCAATGATCGTCAGCCCAAATAATTTCACACGAGTTTAAAGAAATCTCAATGTGAGGAGATTTAAAAAAAAAAATTTTCTCTGAACAAAAAAGTCAATTTATGCATCAAGGCTACATTTTTAATTTGCTTATTAATAGCAATAATATGTTACTTATAACACCAACGATTATAACAATAGACGTTGATCAGATGATTTTGCGACTGCATTCGTAATATCAAGGTCAAACTAAAGAGTATCAGGTCCTTCCCTTATAATTGTCTTTCCACTCATCACTTGGTCTCGAATCTGGAAATTTGCATAAAGCCACACTGTCACAAACACGACACTTTTTTCTGTTCTGCTGAAATTAAAATAGAAATTATAATTCTGTATAAGTGTATTTCCCCCCAAAAGCCTTGTTTTTTTCATGTACTTCAGCATGGTCTCAAACTTGCAACCAGATTTGTATCCAGAAACAACAACAAAGGTCAATATTAGGGGTAAGAGTGCAGGTTTACAGCTCATACCTTTTCTTACAAATTAATTTATATAAAATGTAATGAAATGCAACCGCAAAGAGCCGGTGCTGTTGCTGTTGTTGCCCTTGTTCACCCCACCTTCCCAATCAAACACCACTTTAATCATGGCTGTGAGGCCATAAAATCTAAAATGGAATAAGGTTTGCACAAAAAAATAATAATATATGGACAAAATCTAAGGGAAAATCTATAATAATGTTGTATGTTGCTTCATAATTTATGTTTGGAAACTTTTAATTCTTTCAATAAATTTAATATAGAAAATTTTATTAAATTTCAAGTTTTGACTTGGGGCAAAAACTAGGCCCGGCAAAAAAAAGCGCAATTTATTTTCAGTATCTGAATATAACACAAAAAATTGCAAACAACATAAAAAATGTAAGAGAAATAGCATCGAATTGATTTCGAGCAAAACACGTGCCAATTCCAATTTATAGCTAAGTACATTTGTGTTTTACTTATATTTACTTTATTTACTTATGCACTTATTTTCCTGTTTTACACACAAACTTGAAGAATTCTATCTATCTATCTATCTATCTATCTATCTATCTATCTATCTATCTATCTATCTATCAAATACATAGAAATACACACACACACACACTAAGAATTCTATCTATCTATCTATCTATCTATCTATCTATCTATCTATCTATCTATCTATCTATCATCAAGTACATAGAAATACACACACACACACACACACACACACACACACACACACACACACACTTACACACTAAGAATTCTATCTATCTATCTATCTATCTATCTATCTATCTATCTATCTATCTATCTATCTATCTATCTATCTATCTATCTATCTATCTATCTAAGTACATAGAAATACACACACACACACACACACACACACACACACACACACACACACATACATACATACATATATATATATATATATATATATATATATATATATATATATATATATATATATATATATATATATATATATATATATATATATATATATATATATATATATATATATATTGACAGTAAGGCGGTGTGTACCTGCAGCTTTCCTGGGTTCTTTCTGTTTTCTCCTCGCCATCCTTCCCTCTGTGCAAATCTTCTTATGTAGGAATCACGACAACGCACACAACACACACACACACAGGCTCACTCTTTAAGTCAACGCAACATAAACAAAAGCAAGAACAACCAAAAAAAGTATAACAAATCAATAAAGCAAACTCCACTAAAGTTCACTCCTCTGTGCGTAAAGCGCGCTGCGCTGCGGTGCTGTGCGGTGCGTAAAGCGCGCTGCGCTGCGGTTTTTTTCCTCATCCGAACAGGATCAGCGCTTTAAAACATCTCACATGGGATCATGGCAGACTGATTAAGTGTCATCCTCCTCCTCATCGTCCTCCTCCTCATCAATGTCATCATCAACGAAGAGGGAAAAAAGCGGACAAAAATGAGGACTCCGCCACCAACCGGAATGAAGGGGAGGGGGTAAAAACTTTTAGAGCTTCTTTTATCCGCTGGTCCTTTAAACGTTGCTATATTAGACCAATAGTTTACAAATATCCTTTTATATATATATATATATATATATATATATATATATATATATATATATATATATATATATATATATATATATATATATATATATACATATATAGAAATAGTGTTAACTGCGGTAACAACTGAGTGTGTGTGTGTGTGTGTGTGTGTGGAATCCGTGCTAATGGCTCAGGTTCGCACGTGCACATTTACACTCATATACACACACACACGCGCACAAACACCTCGAGCCTTTCCCTGAGTTACACTCCTCCTACTGCTTATTTATATTTACACCGACTTGAATATATTTATGTATTTGTATTGGTTTATTGGCCTCAGATGGATGATTTGTATTAAATTCTGGGTGTTGATTTACAAGCCAACCTGCTTGATTAAAAAAAGAAAAAAAAAAATTGCAAACGATTGTGGATTGTTTTATTAAAATATGAATGCATGCATGCATATAATTTTGGGGGTTTGTGTTTTACCAAAACAGAATAATAAAAAAAAAAGATAATCAAACCCTGTGAACAAGTGTCCTCGCCACATAAAGTGCATGTGTGCAACCTGGTGCAAACAGTGCAAAGACAACACAAGACAGTTCAAGACAACACAAGACAGTGCAAAGACAACACAAGACAGTGCAAAGACAACGCAAGACAGTGCAAAGACAACACAAGACAGTGCAAAGACAACACAATGACAGTTCAAGACAACACAAGACAGTGCAAAGACAACGCATGACAGTGCAAAGACAACGCAAGACAGTTCAAGACAACACAAGACAGTGCAAAGACAACGCCAGACAGTGCAGGACAACACAAGACGATGCAGGACAACACAAGACAGTCTAAGACAACACAAGACAGTGCAAAGACAACACAAGACAGTGCAGGACAACACAAGACAGTGCAGGACAACACAAGACAGTTCAAGACAACACAAGACAGTGCAAAGACAATGCTAGACAGTGCAAAGACAACACAAGACAGTGCAGGACAACACAAGATGATGCAAGACAACACAAGACAGTGCAGGACAACACAAGACAGTTCAAGACAACACAAGACAGTTTAAGACAACACAGGACAGTGCAAAGGCAACACACAAAATAGCAATATAGCAGCAGTTCAGGAAAGATGTGCAAAAATGGCATTTAAACAGTTTGTAGTTTGTAGTAATGATGTGCCTGATTTAGTCTGATTTATATTAAGTTTGTAATCTTGTGTACCAGTGTAGATTTATTCATTGCTAGAGACTCAAAGCACTTTTGTACGTTGATCTGGATAAGGGCGTCTGTTTAATGCCGCAAATGTAAATGTACTAAAAGTTGCATGATTGTATACAAGCACACGTTTCCACTTAAGGTGCGAAGTAACATAAAGCAATATTTGTAATAAATTTTACTATCAGACAACCATCTTTTACTGGACACGTATAACCTGGTTGGTGCTGTAAAAACCTAGAAACCAAGAAAACCTTCCAGCTACTTGGGGGTTCAAAGAAACATATTTGCATATGCAATTAGAGGAAGCAGTGAGAATTATGTGGTTGAATTGGCCATCCAGATTTCCTGAAGCAGCAAAAATGTATGTAATGTCCATCAGGAAGGGCTTGGTGCTCAGGTCTAACAGAAGAGTCCTTTTTTGACAGATGAACAGTTGGTCTGAGAATCTGACAGCCACTATCCAGTTTAGCATAGGGCACTACAAGCAATGCTTAGCATGCGGTTTGGCACGGAACACCTCAAGATAAATCTGTTGATGTGCACAGGGAAGATTGACCTTGACCAGAAATCCTAGGTTCAACCAGTACAATGTCTTCAAGGACAATCTCCAATCTCCATCTTAGCAGCAGAATGTGTAGTTTTTGTATTTTTGTTTGAAACTGAGTAGAAAAATGCTCTCAGCTCCCAAGACCTAGAAATCTCAGTTTGAGATTTCAAGATCCCAGAATTCGGTTCAAGATCCAGATCTAAAGGAAGAAATGACTCAGTTTTTCATTCCACTTTGAGAAGCAGCTTTGCAAGGGAATGAACAACGTTCTCCAGCCTCTGACAAATCAACAGTGGAAAACCAAAGTCTTTCTCTTCCATCTCAGTAGAGAGTAGAAAATGGAAATATTTTATTTCTTCAGTTTTGGTGATGTTCAGGGTTGTATTTTAGGTCTCAGGGACAGTAGATGTATTGCATACGCTGGCTGTGTGGAAAAATTGCTGTGCATTTCTGCAAAAAATTATATACCTTTTTAATAGTAATTATGCAATATACTGATTTTCAAATCAAATCAAATTTTATTTGTCACATACACATACATACAGGGTACGACATGCAGTGAAATGCTTTTGACGACGGTCCAGCATGAGGAAATAGAATGGGGAGAAAAATAAAACAAAGAAAAAGAAGGCAGATAAATAAACTATAAAAACTATATATCGAATATAAGAATATATAAAGTATATCTAAGATGTATATGAGAGAAAAAGATGTATATACAAAAATATGCTTATGGCAGTAAGCAGTAAAACAGTATACAACAGTAAACAATAGTAAACAATAGTAAACAATTAAATAAAAAAATACATTAAATACAATAAAAATTAATTTAAAAATAGTAAACAATTTGTTTGTGTTATTTTATTGTATTCCCTGTTTGGTTGCTTTGTTGACAGGAAGAGGAAGTGAGTTGGTCCGTTACAAGAGCATAGGGACCTTTATTTATTTATTTATTTATTTATTTTTTAAAGACCACAAAAATACAGAACAAACTTTTGTTTTAATAAAAACAGACTATTTAAATCTTAAAATGTTTGTTTTGTTGTATTACTTTAAAAAGCTAAGCTAGCCAGGCTAGTAAAGATGGTGCAGGAACTGCGGCTGTGTCTCAAACCGAATCTTGTATTAAACTAGTGGACTATTTAGTGAGCAAGGGACAGGCGTCGGTTTGTTTATTTTGGACGTGACAATATATCCATATTCCGGGACTGGACTGGGAAAGTTGTGCGTGTGTGTGAACATGTCTGTTTCACTGTTGTGTAACCGTGTGCTCGGGTGTCGAAATGCTTTTAATACATTCTCACGGCGTTTTATTATCGACATGTCCTATTCACAACACTTCATGGATTATAAACGCTCGGCAATCCCGAGCAGTATGAAGAAGATGATGGTCACCAAACGGAGCCCCAACTTTCGAGAAGCCGTTTCCGTTCAGATACTTCCGGTTCCGACCCCGAACAACCACGAGCTGCTCATCCGGAACCGGTCAGTTTCCTGAACCTTACACAGCTTAGCATATGAACTTCATTCTATACTATACAAAAATGATACAATTTCTGAAATTGCAAATGTCCAGGTCCAGATTTATCCCTGATTTACACAAAAAAACATAATAAATAAATAAATCCCACCATTTCCCCCTATTTATACATTTTCAGAAATTAATCTGACCATAAGAGGTATATACACTAAGCAGGACACCACACACATTTACACACACTCTACTAATACAGGCTACAGATACTGTGATTTGTGGTGAGAATTGGGAGAAGGTGGAGAAGAGCCTGGAGAGGTGGAGAAAGGGGAATGAAAGTCAGTAGGAGTAAGACAGAGTACATGTGTGTGAATGAGAGGGAGGGCAGTGGAGGGGTGCGGTTGCAGGGAGAAGAGGTGGAGAAGGTGGAGGAGTTCAGGTACCAGGGGGTCAACAGTTCAGAGTAATGGAGAGTGTGTTAGAGAAGTGAAGAAAAGAGTGCAGGCAGGGTGAAGTGGGTGGAGAAGAGTGATAGCAGGAGTGATTTGTGATAGAAGAGTATCTGTGAGAGTGAAAGGGAAAGTTTATAGGACTGTGGTGAGACCTGAGATGTATGGTTTAGAGACAGTAGCAGTGAGTAAAAGACGAGGTGGAGCTGGAGGTAGCAGAGCTGAAGATGTTGAGGTTTTCGTTGGGCGACGATGGACAGGATTAAAAACGAGTTTATTAGAGGGACAGCGCATGTTTTGTGCACAAAGTGAGAGAGATTGAGATGGTTTGGACATGTGCAGAAGAGGGACATGGGGTATATCAGTAGAAGAATGCTGAGGATGAAGCCACTAGGAAGGAGGAATAGAAGAAGACCAAGGAGGAGGTTTATGGATGTGGTAAGGGAGGACATGCAGGTAGTTGGGTTGAAAGAGGCAGATGTAGAGGACAGAGGGGGAATGGAGACGGATAAACCGCTGTGGCGACCCCTAATGGGAGAAGCCGGAAGAAGAAGAAGCCTACACTATCCGGATCAAATTTGAAAACAAAGTTTACGTCTAAAAAAGCTTCGCGTCCACACTTGTTTTCAGTCGTTGCTCATCCACACTAAAACGTCTGATAACACGTACGTCGCTGTACTGTGCATGCACAGATCGCATGGTGTGGCTGGGATTTAAACTCATCACAATTGGATCCAAGGTCTTTTGCCTTAACCACTAAGCTTCCACCTCCATATGTCCACTTCATTTGCAGGTTATAATAACAGCAAAAACAGGTGTTTTTGTCAGGCATTGACAAAATCTTTGGCCTTATAATGTAGGGAATATTATCATTGTAGACTTCTATAAAATGTGAAGTTAAAACCAAGATGAAGAACTCATAGTTTCTTGCTGTCATTTCTTTTAGATACGTCGGGATAAATGCATCTGATATTAACTACTCAGCCGGCCGTTACGACCCCTCCGTCTCCCCTCCATTTCCAGTAGGTTTTGAGGGTGTAGGAGAAGTGGTGGCGTTGGGTTTGAGCGCCAGTTCCCGTTTCGCAGTGGGTGACACGGTGGGATATTTAAACGACGGCGCGTTTGCCGAATACACGCTCGTCTCTGCGGGAAAAGTGATTCCTTTAAAAGAGCCACAACCGGAAGCATTAGCAGTGATCGTGAGTGGAGCAACCGCCCTCATCGCCCTGCAGCGTCTCGGGGAATTAAAGCACGGGGAAACGGTGCTGGTGACCGCTGCCGCCGGAGGAACCGGACACTTTGCCGTCCAGTTTGCGAAGATGGCCGGGTGCCATGTGGTGGGCACGTGCTCTTCTCCTGAGAAAGTGGAGTTTCTGAAGAGCATCGGTTGCGATCGGCCGATCAACTACAAGAAAGAGGACTTAGCCGCAACGCTACGCAGGGAGTATCCGAAAGGCGTGGATGTGGTGTACGAGTCAGTCGGGGGCGCCGTGTTTGACCTGGCCGTTAATAATTTGGCTCAAAACGGGCGCCTGCTGGTGGTGGGCTTCATCTCTGGTTATCAGAGTGAGTCAGGTCTGCAACCTGTCAGAGGAGCCACACTTCCTGCCAAACTCCTGCAGAAATCAGCCAGCGTGAGGGGCTTCTTCCTGCCCCACTTCCTGTCAGACTACAGCGAGTGTGTGCTGAAAGCAATGCAGATGCAAGAGAAGGGGAAGCTATTGTGCGCCATCGATGATGGACAGATGGACAAGGAAGGGCGATTTGTGGGGCTGGAGTCAGTCTACAGAGCAATAGATTATATGTATGCCGGAAAGAACCAAGGCAAAGTGGTGGTGGAAATTAATCCTTAAGACACCTGGAAAAAAAAAATAAATGGGTCGTACAAAGATGTATATCTGGGAAAACCTTGTTAATCCAATGAAAAATATAATCTAAGTCTATAAATAAAGAGCTTGTAAATAATGCATTTGTGTGCGGTTTTATTTGATGGAGCTCAGGCAATAATGTGCCTTCTTTAAAATACAACATCTACTAGCAAAGAGGTGCCCAAATTCTTTCCTATGAAGGGCCATGGGCCAAAAGTAAATGTTGAATTATAATTGCAATAAATGGACATTCGGTGCAACTCGAATGAGAACGGGTTCCCTCTTGAGTCTGGTTCCTTTCAAGGTTTCTTCCTTATGCAAGTTTTTCCTCGCCACGGTCACCACCGGCTTGTTCATCAGGGACAAACTTACACTTATAAACTCATAAATAATCTTATTAATTTTTATTACCACATTATCTGTGTAGAGCTGCTTTGAAACAATGTTCATTGGTAAAAGCGCAATACAAATAAAAATGAATTGAATTGAAGTTTGGCTAAAGTGGATGAGACAGAGGGAGTCATGGATGTAAACATGACTGAGAACAGAGACATTCCTGATCACCTGATCATTATCTTTTCTCTGCTTGTGTTCTATAAGGTGAATGTTCAGCCTGGATACATAAATCTCTACAATCACACTCCAAAATCTAGTGTGACATCTTCCCAGAAGAGTGGAGGATATTATAACAGCAAATTGGACCTAAATGTGAAATGGGATGCTCAAAAATGCACATATGGATCATATGGCTAGGTGTCCACAAACTTTTGGTCATTCATTTTAGTAAATTTGATTGCCAAGGTTGTTTGTTGTTTTTCCTCTCTCAGTCTGGAAAGTGTGTGTGCAAGTGCATTTGTGTGTGTGTGTGTGTGTGTGTGTGTGTGTGTGTGTGTGTGTGTGTGTGTGTGTGTGTGTGTGTGTGTGTGTGTGTGTCTCGACTTGTCGTCGCTTGTTTCCTGCTCAGGTGTGAGAGAGCTAAACAGGTAGAAAAAAAACAAACCCCTCACTCTTAATGCACTCATACAAACACACTGAGTCTGACTCTGAATCTATCCCCATATACAGACCGTGCATTTTAGCTGATATTAACGCTATCTTTAATTTCCTGACGGCCGAGGATAGATTAATGCTAACTCCGAAGTTACACAAGGCTTCACTAATAGGAAAGGTAATTACTGGTGCACATGCGAGGCAGCTGTGTGTGCCCTCCATGCTCCCGACGCTCCGGGATACCCAGAGACCACACAGGCCATTATTACCTCTTTTTAAACGCCTGCTGTGTTACAAATTGTAATTTGCTCCGCATTAGCTTTTACTGCTGATGCTTGCGTGAACTTCCGTCTCTATCTAGTGCAACCCTGTCTCTTTTCTTGCGTCTATTTGTTTATCTTACATCAGTTTTTCTTAGACAGTAATCAGGAAAAAATGAAAAGCCATGAAAGCCTTGTATTTCTGTTCTTGGCTGGGTTTGATGTGTGCTTCCATTGTTGTAGCGCATCCACCCACAAGCTTTGACGTGTCAGGCTCTGAGATGCTTTTCTGCTCGTCACCGTTGCAAAGAGTGATTCTTGTAGTTGCTGTAGCCTTCCTGTCGGCTCGTCTCCAGTCTCCTGTTTACGTTCATAGGCTGGATATTTTTTGTTTTTCGCACTATTGTGTATAGGGACTGTTAATTGTGAAAATCCCAGGCGATCAGTAGATTGTCAAGCCAGCACATCTGACACCAATGGTCACAGCCACCAAGCTCCATTTTCATGTTTCAGCTAAAAACACAAGTTTTTCTGCAGGTATTAGCATGATTTGATGTATTGTGCTACTGCTACTTATGCATATATATATATATATATATATATATACTTACGATGCATACATAACATCTCTACATGAAGTAGCTGATATTATATCCGAACGGCTGAATAAATAAACTTTATCGAGTCTCGGTTCTTGAGATTTTCACCTCTTCATTGACTCCTGCATATGAGCTCTCAATGGCTCTTTGATAATGCCTAAGGATACAACTGCCATATACATAAAATTGAAAACGGCAATATAATTAATAATCGAATAAAAAAAGCAAAATCTGTGCATCAACGTAAAAGTGTTTAAAAATGTGGTGCATCAGATTAAAGTTGGCATTTGTATTTACAATCATTGTTTTTAACATATTGCAGTGGATGCGTTTTACTTTTATTATTTACAGTGACCAATAATTTGTGACCGATATTTTATACGTAGATTGATTTCTCCTCGCTAAACAGTTTCTCAGCACCACTGCTGCTACGTGAATATGACGTGTGGAGACCGAGGCGTGTCCTGAGAGTCACATAGAACAAAGATTAACAAGGTAGAGGTAGAGCTGCATCCTGGAGACAACCTGGGGCCAATTATTAGAAGTCAGAAGGCACTTACCGTATTTTCCAGACTATAAGCCGCTACTTTTTTCCCACGCTTGGAACCCCGCGGCTTAAACAATGAAGCAGATTATTTAAGGATTTTTGCGGAACGGGTTTAAGGTGAACCAACGAAATTTTATATTAAATCAGTTGCGCACAGCATCGGGAGAAAAGCTTCACCGATGGTGATTTTTTTTCAAATGCACGACGATGCCAAAAGAAAAACTCCCGAAAGAAATTGTTGTGAAAGGAAGGAGGAAGACAGTGAACAATGACTTTCTTGGTAGGCTACTGTTTAGATACAGGTCATGTAACAGACACTGTCTTTCATTAAAGCCGGTGTAAAGTTCATTAGTTTAAGTGTAGGCTTATAGACAGGTGCGGCTTATTTATGTTCAAAATTTAGTGGGTGCGGCTTATATTTGGGTGTGCTTAATAGTCTGGAAATTACGGTAAGTAAATTTATAATTTGGTGTTTTTCTAAACCAAAGAAATAAAAGTGCACTGTACCATATAAAATTGCATAGCATAATTTTTTCCATTGCGTTGCACTAAATTGCATTGTGTTGAATCCAATCGAAATTGTATCGCTCTGCATCGTAATAGGGGTGAATCGTATCGCATCGCATCCGTAGCTCCTTCGTATGTTGCCTATGCATCGAGATGCGAATCGCACCAGCTTCAGTTATTGAGATGCACATCCCTAGTACACACCGAAAAGGAACATTTCTAACACTTGGTATTCTGTTATTATATTCAGTGTTATTTTTAATAGAATAATCTGTGACAGGTCACTGTGTTAAAAGGCTCAGAGACACCACAGTGTGTTAATGAAGTCATTACTGTGTGTGTGTGTGTGTGTGTGTGTGTCTCTGTGGGCTTCACAGGACGCTCGCATTACCGCACCTTCACACACCAATTAATGTTACAGCAGCTCCAAACGGCAAACAGCGCACACCCACACAAGTATAATTGGCCTTCGGTTTAAGTACACAGGAGGTTGGTGGTTGGGGCTGTCATAGCACATATCCCATAATGCCTTGTGGTAAGCAGGCACAGTTAAGAAATCTAAGTTAAAACGGGATATTGTTATGTATTAATTCCTGATGTCATATCAGTTAATTTACGCTAAACTCAACACAAGGGGGCGGGGCTTTAGGGGGTCGAATTGTAGACGTGAACATACAGTCATATAAGTCGTACTGGGACGTGGCATTTAGCAGCAGTTTGAATCGATGCAACAGCTAAAAGGATGGCAGTTTTTATACACATTCACTTTTCTATTCACCCATCCATTGGATTATATGTATATTAATCAAAATACTTACCTATCTATCCATCCATCCATTCATTCATTCATATATCCATCCATTTATGTATATAGCAATCAAAGTGCTTATTCCATCCATCCATCCATCCATCCATCCATCAAAACATATTTGCCAGTTTTTTAAATAAAGGTAATAGAATTACCATTTAAAGAGTCTTTTTTCTGAAGCGGTTATGTGAGTTAATCTCGTATATTTATAGACTTTCGAAAATGTGGCTGATGAACTGCCATTTAAGTAAAATGACTTCTTGCTATGAAAGTTGGTGGTTCTGATGTTTATGCAATAAAATTAGCACACTGGCTTGTGTTAGGCCGAAACAGCGAGAGCCAAGAATAATGGGAAACTATGGGTCGATCTCCGACAAGAAACTACACTTTTACAGTGTGTGTGTGTGTGTGTGTGTGTGTGTGTGTGTGTGTGTGTGTGTGTGTGTGTGTGTGTGAGTGTTTGAAGGTTTACCGTAAAGGTGGACAGGAAGCAGAAGGAAGCAGAGTGTGACATGTGTCAGATCTCAGAAGGGGGGAGATTTCTCTCTCTCTCTCTCTCTCTCGAGCTTTTCTCTCTCTCGCCTTTCTCTCATGCACACACACACACACACCTACACACATTTCACCTTGCTGTCGCAGTTACTCTCTTTTTCCTTTTTTTCATCCAATTTGAGAGTTTTTAAAGGTCATGTGATCGAACAAGGTCAACAAACAAACAAAAGAAATTAGGACACAGAAGTGTGTGTGGCTCAGAAGGAGGTTTTTCTGTCAGTAGGGGGGAGAGGACATGAGAAGAAGAAAAGCGCACACAAATATATACAGTATATACACACACACACACACACACACACACACACACACACACACACACACACACACAGAAATCCGTTCTTCCACTGAAAATAAGTGATTTACATAAAACCACTGACTTGTACTGCACTGTTAATTATTCTGTTATTTATATATTATTAGCATGATGGTGTCACTGTTGAACTTTAACCTCTAAATAGAGTGCAGCGTAAAAATCTTTTAAAAGTTTGAAGGATAAAACACTTGCCGTTGCTGCTTCTTTTTTACCAGTGACATTGAACACAAGCCGTGTTCATCCTGCAGCTCCTCCATCCATCCATCCATCCATCTATCCATCCATCCATCCATCCATCGTAATAATGTAGGTTACAGAATGAGGTAGCAGAGAGTGAAACAGGTATGAAGACAGTGAGACAGTAGGTGTTGGGTGGTTTGTAACTCCACCTCATTAGTGAACATGGTAAGTGTTCACCTCGTTAAATTAACACACACCACTGAAGGCAGAAGACACACTGTCTCCAGAGAGAGATGCAGAATACTTCTATAAATTGACCATGGTTTGGTTTTAGTGGTAGATTTAACCCTAACCCTGATACGAGCCACTATTTATACATCTACTGTACATCTGTAGAGATCTACACACACACACACACACACACACACACACACACACACACGAGATAGACAGCGCGATTGAGAGAGCGACCGTGTGTGAGAGCGACTCGGACTCACAGACAGGATAAAGAAAGAGCGGATGGAGAGGAATAGTGTGAATATAATACAGCAGTAATGGGGGTCTTCAATGGAAACATGAATATACATGATTTATGCTAATGAGGAGTGTCTGTCTGCACCAGTTGGCTCTCACAGGAACATTACAGTAATGACTTCATTAAGGAGAACTGTGTCTTTTAGAGGCTAATTGAGAAGCTGAAACCCTTAACACCCCCCACCACCACCAAACACACACACACACACACACACACACACACACACACACACACACACACACACACACACACACTCAAGCATTTTATTGTCTCTTTTTTTGGGTTGCTTTTGAGTTTTGGGACTTTGATGTCACCCTTGTCGTCATGGTGATTCCAAGCTGCGAAAGCAAAGGGTTAATGAGACCGGTGATTAGAGGGACACGCATTCACAGGCTCAGGGTTACAGCACTGAGAACTGTAATTAGTCCATAGAGAGTCAAATAAAGCCATACAGGGTGGCTGTCCCTGTCTATTGTGTTTTGCTGTGTGTGTGTGTGTGTGTGTGTGTGTGTGTGTTAATGCTGATGAATGTCTGAACCATGATGTAACCTTTGCAGCATGTTGATGTCATTAGGTTGTGGTTTGAGTGATGTAAATGCTGGTTGGGGTTAAAAAAGGATTTTAAACATGAATTAATGTATAGTATTATAAGAGGAATTTGGGACTAAATGTTGGATGTAATGATAAAAAAAAAGCACGTACTTATGACTAACAAACCTTCAGCAATATAGTGTATTTCTCCATCACTTCAGTGTGTTTCAGCAGTGAGGCACATTTATGAATAGAAATTTTAAACCACACACACACACGGTTTACTCATTTATATGTTTATTGAAATTTATGTCCATTCTTTCATCCACCCACTATCAAGCAAAATCTACAAAAAATAGCAGGAAAATCCGTTTGTTTCGACACAATGTATGTGTGTGTACGTGTGAGATGTGTTGTGTCCCGATTTTAACTGTTTCAATCAGAGCAAACTCCTCCCAATGCTCAATGTACATGTACACTGAATGCCCTGCCTTCTAGTTGCTTTGGCATCTGGCTTCACCCCCTTGGATCAAACAAGGGATTTGCATGGCCGCTCCTACTGTGCTTTGAGCTTTAGGTCTGGCCTGGTTTTGCAGCTCTCTGGATCCACCTTCAGCCTCAATCAGCTTAAATGCCTACAGATCTATTGATTGGCCCCAAGCTATCTAGTTTCTTACAACCCCTTGAAACTTAAGTTCTGGATTTGACCCCATCCCCTTGGCTCTCTGAAGCTATCCACATATCCCCACCCTATCCAATGGTGCAAAACATAAGATTCATTGCCGGTTTTTAATTTCTGTGTTTAACTACATTGGTCAAACAGTCAACAATTTTAAATTCAATACAGAAGAAGTATTTATTTTTTTACGCATAATGATGCCTCAAAATTAAATAATAATAAAAATAATCCTTGACATCACACAACTGCAGGTTGTACTTCAGGTTAGGTGATAATATGTGGGTGGAGCCAAAAGGTGTGTGTAAAAAAAAAAGGGGTGGGTCTTAACTCTTCAGTCCTGCCTAAATCATTCCTGAGCATCTTGTTTAAGGCTGACTGGATCATATGTGACCTGAGCCTCACCGGACTGGTTTCCTGAATCATCCACAAGCCCTACTTCCTGTCCAGACACCACCCCTTCGCTCTGCGCGTACACGTCCCCTTCAGCCACCTCGGTCACAATGTAATGCGTTCCTTCGTCGTTCACGATCACTTGCGTTAACCCTTCTCTCATCATCAGCTGGCTGGCCGCGAACTGTAGGACTTCGTCAGGGGCGTGGCCCAACACCCGTACGACCTCTCCGTAAACCTGGACCGCCTCCTGCCCCTCCCCCTGGGCGTGTACTTGTTGTTGGGTGGTTCTGATATCCTGCTGCGTGGCGCCGTCCTGCTGGTCGATCTCAGACACGGCGCACAGCAGAGCATCTAGTGCGGTAGACGGCGCCGTCCCGTCAGGATTGGCTTCGTGCGACGCTTTCTCTGCCATCTGCAACGTTTGCTCCGCCCCAGAACCCGACGACTCCACCAGGACGTAGTTTTTGTGCGTGTAGGGAATGATGGATCCGTCCTGCGTAACCTGCAACAGCTCACCGTTGACAGAGGACATGGCCAGAGTCTGCAAAGTAGCCGCTGCCGACTCCTCCAGCTCCGCCTCCTCCATCTCGGTGCCCTGCAACTCCGCCTCCTCACCATATCCCTGGATGATAATGACTTGCTGCAAGGTTTCGGCTCCTAAACGCCCTTCGTCTGGCATGAAAGGGGCGTCGGCCTCCACATATGTTGACCCCTGCCCTTTGAGCCGGCACTCAAACGACTTCGAAACGATTCCTGGACACACATACAGAATATGAAGTCGTTTATAGGAAAAGCATGTATAGTAGAGTGCTCTAAAAAAGTCTCAGATTTTTTGTTTTTTTTATTTCGTTGCATATTTGTCACACTCAATTGGACGACAGTGTTTTAGTGCAACGTAAATTGAAATAAAGTTTGAATGTTTTGAGAATAAAGTTGAAATATTTTCATAATAAAGTCAAAATATTTTGAGAAAAACGTTGTAGCCCTACAAGATCAGTGTGTTAAAATTGAAGAGAAATCGCAGAGAACACGGGCGCACTCGACATCTACGACTTTATTCTCGTATTGCCATCGTACAAACGTTTCGGATCATCAAGAAAATTTTTATATTACACAAAGATTAAATGATGATTTAATTGGTTAAGGGGAAGAAAATCCCAACTTTCTGTGCAACTATGTACCGAATGCAATCTTTGTTTAATGTGCGGACCAGTTTAAATCTTATTTCCCTCATGAACATATTAAGTGGCGAACTGCAAGTTTGTTTAGTCTCCGCCTGGCACTGTGGCTACTCGATCCGTACCGGAAACACGATTTGTTCTGTGCATGAGCGAACATTCCGATTTTGTTGTGCGCACGCGTGAAATCGCTGCCACTTCCTGTCAACGTTTTTTATGACAATCTAGCAATATGGACTCTTTTGCATTTAATGTACAGCTTTAAAGAAATTTCTGACACTTCCAAATGTGAACCACAATGAACGAAGGATGGATGGAAGGAATGAAATCATTTATGAATAAATTAATTAAAAGAATAAATAAATACCGAGGAACGTACTGATCCGTGAGTTCTGTTTACCGTTACACCCCTATTGTACAGAATATTTAAAAGAAAAAATAGTGAAAAGATTGAAGAAAGTCAGGGGAGTTCCTTCAAACACATGGGCACCGGTAGGAAAAACACCGGCAGCTCTTTCTCTCCATCTCACTGTCTGTCTGTCTGTCTGTCTGTCAACTTCTACTTTGTGTGCATAAAACGCTTGCGTGTGAAGGCAAACTCGGTTGCACGAGGTGTCACGCTGACGGCTGTCAATCACACAGACTGACGGAGTTTAAAGATAAAAAAGTCAACACAGAATGACAAACACACACCCAGTGGATTCGCAGCTGTCAATCATCCAGAGCCGCAGTATACACACACACACACACACACACACACACACACACACATGTTCACAGAGGTGCCTCTCGTTTTTTCCTTCGGTGTCTATGTGTGTGTGTTGAGAATGAAAGGCTCCGTAAAAACACACACACCTACACACACCTACACACACCTACACACACCTACACACACCTACACACACACCTACACACACACCTACACACACACCTACACACACCTACACACACCTACACACACCTACACACACACACACACACACACACACACACACACACAATACCAACCTGCTCATTATGAGCCCTTTTTAAGGCAAGATGAACAGATGAATAAAGGGAAAGCAAAGCAAGTGGAAGTAGGTGACTAAATAAACAGGAGTGAGTGAGTGGAGTTAATGTGCTACCTGCATGAAGGTAAGCGAGGTCAGGGTTCTCGATATCGATGTGTTTGTCCTTAAGGTGGTTACGGAACTCGGATGGCGAATTGGTGCAGAAGTCGCAGCGAGGGCAGTTGTACATCATCACACCCTCGTGTTTCCCCGTATGAAGGATGTGCTTACGGATGTTCTCGGCACAGTTTGACCTGAAATTTGGAAGTTTAGTGGTCAGGAAATGGGGGGAAAAAAAACGGATGTAAGGATTGTAATTGGAAGTTACCTGTAGTCACACCAGGGGCAGCGATACGGTTTCTCCCCCGTGTGAACGCGTTTGTGTCGGGTCAAATGCGACTGAGTAGTCGAGGCAAAACTGCAGAGGTCACAACGGAACGGACGCTCACCTACACGCACGTTGAAAAAAGGAGAGTCACTCCGGGGTATATGTATGAAAGATAACGTATAGGGATGTGGACACGTGTTACCTGTGTGTTGGCGCCGGTGTTTAGTGAGAGCGTGACGAGTTCCGCCAGCGAAACCGCAGAGATCACACAGAAATGACTTTTCACCTGAAATACAGAGAGTTTAATTTAGATTTGACATACAAACCACTCAAAAAAACTTAAAAAAATAAATAAATAAAATGAACACATATAGATTCCTATTGAACATTCACTCTGACCAACACATTGATGTATAGCCAACAATACAATACATTAAACATACATATGAAGCAGCTCCTGATGCGATTTAATGCGACGGGGAAAAGAAAATTTGTAATTATGCAATTCACTACCGTACAGATTGTTTACTTTTATTTCCTCACTTTAAAACAGACAGCAAATCATATGTACTTAAGTACCTTCTGACTTCTAACTCATGGGCCTTTTACAAACAAGCCTTTGTAGTGCAAAAAAGATCAAATTAAAACCAGACTTTCCTGTTCTGTCTAAAGGAAGTTACAGCTCTACCTCTGCCATGTTAATCTATATTCTATGTGACTCTCAGGACACGCCCCGGTCTCCGTGTTGTGATACGTCAAATTGATCTACCTACAAAATATTGGTCACTTTTTAAAAATAAAAGTATAGCATCTACTAATAATTATATATAAATTTATATTTTTTACCAACGGAAATGTGTTAATAAATGGCGCATCGCGATACGAATGCCCACTCATATCCTATGCACTTTTTACACAGAGGAATCACGTTGTTAACTTAATGAAATTAGCCTCCAGTTCGATACTAAGCACACCCCCTTACCAACCCTTAATATTACTACACCTCAAATGCAAACCGTAACCCATAATAAAAGAACCACACCCACCTATAAAGTAATACTTGTTTAAATTCTATATACATTTCTGCTGAATCTCAATGATTTTACACAGTGTAAGATGGAGGTAGAAAGAGTGTGTGTGTTTCTGTTTACCCGTATGCGTCCTGTAATGGTCCTTCATGGCCGAGTGTGTGAGGAAGGCATAGTGACAAGATGACCAAGGGCATTTAAAGGGTTTGTCTCCAGTGTGAAGCTTCATGTGGTTATTAAGGGCCCATTTCTCGCTAAAACTCCGCTCGCACAGTTCACAATCGTACTTCCTGCACACGCGCACACAAATAAATCATTAAACACAACTATAATATAGTATATAGTTATAGTGTAAAATATATATTAAGTAACAATGCATTGCAGTGTCTAGTGTCCATTGAGACTGACTGCAGATATAGAAAGAAAGAAAAATATAGATAGAGAGATTGAGAGAGAGAGAGAGAGAGAGAGAGAGAGAGAGAGAGAGAGAGAGAGAGAGAGAGAAAAGCCGTATACATGATTATGTGTATGTGAAAACGGTAAGCGCCGATTGGTTCAACACCACTGATATGGCCATATAATAAAGCAACAGTGAGTAATGAGCTTAATATCTAAATATCACACACACCCCCAAACACACTGCTGAATATGCAGCAAATTAATGCTCATTGTGTTTCATTCCAGCGATAATCACAGTGTAATAAACACGCTATATAAAAAAAAAAAAAAAGGGTTATTAGCGTAAAATCATTAAGGTGTAATGATTTTTCAGCTCCCACAATCCGTTGCATTAAGGGTCAGGAGTATAACTGGGACTCGGGTTTGTCATATTTCAGAATTTATATATACCTCTGAAAACTGTCACCCACAAACATACACATATCTTACTTGTGTAAAAATAGCCATCGGTTTGGGCCGATGGATGGGCGGATGAAAGTACACGATGCTTTTCTATCACTCTCTGACACACACACACACACACACACACACACACACACACACACACACACACACACAGTCCCCTGCTCACACACTTTCTTGAACTCCATTATTTCTGAATCTGTATTTAACATTCAACCTGTGACAGAAGGGAAGTACCACTGTTCCCGTTGCCATTTGTTGATAACACAGCGTGGGACAGGAACCTTTTAGCACCATGTTGGTCTGAAACCAAATTTACCCGCTTGGTCACAGGAGATCAGTGTGACACCCATGACCTGGGCGACTGAGAAATCAGCAGGAGGACTTCTAAAGGAACAGGAGGATGATATCCTGCTAACTTTGGACCTAACCAGTACTTCTGAGGTCTAAGAAAAATGAAAAATAGGAGGCTGGTCCCAACCCTGAACAATCCTGCCACCAACAATGCAAGTAGGTGGTGCATAGCTTCAATAAAAATACCCAGATATACGTAGACTCATGCAGGTCTGTGCGACTGGTTCCACTGTTCATCACAGTTTGAGGTGGTATCAAAAAGTTTCAAGACTTTATTTATCTACGTTTACACACTGTCACTGAAGCATGTCTGGCACCTTCTGCGATTCATGCTGAATCAAAACGGCAACCTTTGAGCTGGATTGTCATCTTCGGAAAGAGGGCGAAGTCCACAGGAGCCAAATCTTGTGAGTATGGTGGGTGTGGAAGTGAAATCATGTCGTTCCTGATGAGAAGCTCAGTGACAGGGTGCGCACATGGTCAGAATAGCAGAGGTGGTAACGCATATGGTCAGAATAGCACAAGTTGCTCAGCTTTCAATGTACAGAGGATGTTTGTCACACCTACTTATGAAGGTCGGTGCTCCCTGTGACTGTGCATGCCTTGTGCAGCCTTGTGCTGCCATCTGTTGGCGTGTTACAAAACTAGTCAAGAAAATTTCTGATACCACCTCATATACAATGATCCGGAATTGGGGTACCTCGGTGCTGCGATGTTTAACAGAAGACCATCACCAGCAGTTCCCATCTATTATCTCACCACAATTTCAAGTTACCCCTTGAAAACCTCAGCAGGGATTTGCAGGGGCCACTGTCTCTTTGCATCAATAAATTCTCCTGATCTCCAATTACCATATTGACTACCATGGGCTACTACTACTATTGGTTATCGGCAAATATCCA
The DNA here is from genome assembly GCF_946808225.1 of Silurus aristotelis. Lineage (NCBI taxonomy): Eukaryota > Metazoa > Chordata > Actinopteri > Siluriformes > Siluridae > Silurus > Silurus aristotelis. The sequence continues at coordinate 15,856,399 of NC_139595.1, read as the reverse complement.
TACCGATAGTTTTTCCGGGTTGCGTCTGCTGCTGGAGCGGCTGAGAAGTCATTAAACAGTACAAAAGAGGCGAATCACTGATGCCACGTGAGGTTTGTTTTAACACGTGAGACTGCAAGCTTCTTGAGGGTGCTAAGAAAAACTGCCTGCTGCCAACCCAAGAAAATGATACCAGGGCTTAAGCAATGGGCTGCCAAAGCATCTGTGACCTCCTGAGGTCACAGCAAAAGCAGAGTGACCCTTCTGTAACCAAGTTGCAAATAGCTGTTATGTGTCTTTCCACAGTTGGTAGGATATCTCATATTTTACCAGATAAAATATTCAGTGTGTGTTCATAATACATTTTTTGCATACATGAGAAATGTGTGTGTTACCTCTCTTTTGGCTGGCCTAGTCCATGTTTTCCCAGCAAATGTGTGTTCAGGTGTTTCTTCATCACGAAAGCCCACCTACAACAAGATCAGAGTGTGAAAGAATGTGTATGGGCAGGTTAAAGAAGAAGAACCCTTGATTTGTGTAATATACAATACAGCACAGTAAAATTCTTTCCTGCTTTGTATATCCCAGCTTGTCCCAACTGGCATGATACAGAACCTGAAGCAGAGAGCATTAAGGGCCTTGCCCAACAGTTGCAGCTTGGCAGTACTAGGGCTTAAATCCCCAACCTTAGAGCTAACACGTTTCTCAACCTCGTTCTTTCAGCACCACTGCTGCTACGTAAATATGATGCATTCAAACACTACGAAGTTTGAGGCTCCTAAATTGACATGGCAGAGGTAGAGATGCATCTTCCTGAAGACAGAACTGGGAATGTCTGGTTTTATTTAATCTATATTCTTTCTTTTTGTCTGTTTGAACCAAGGACATAAATGTAAACTATCTGTACCATATGCATCGAGATGTGAATCGCATCGGCCTTAGTTATGGAGATGCACAAGATCCCTGTTCTGTTCTCATGAGTCGGTTAGTTATCATCAATTATGTTTATCTCACACCGATAAAAACTCTGTGTTTTGGGTTTAAAATGTTTACACTTGTCCATTGTGGGCACTTAAAAAGGCAGACTAATACAACAATATGTATGACACACACAATATTATTATGGTCCAAATGAACCTTGGTTAATTGAGCAGTGGGTTATAATTAAAGCAATAATGTATGTATGAAGACAAGCTCAGCAGTGCCAGGCAAGAAAACGTACATCGACAAACCAGAAGTTACTCTTCAAAAAAAAAAAAAAAAGAAGAAAAACACTCATCAGTGCCTCTGTGGCCTGAAGCTGGAATGAACATCATCGCTTTCAGTCAAAGAATGAATAATTCATAATAAAAAGATACCGACTCACCCACAGAGGTGACACTTGTACTCTCTCATGCCGAGGTGTCTCTTCACGTGATTCCTGGCATCTCCGAGTTGGGCCGTTGCAAAATTACAGATCTTACACATGAATGGCTTTGAACCTATAAATATACATACGTACTAAATAAAAAGTAAACACGTGTTCAAAGATTTAGACTAAAAAAAAAAATTGTTTTTACTGTATTTATCAATTCACTCATTTATTTACTTTATTCTGATTGAAAGGTATGAGGCAGTGATGCACCCAGGATGGGACACCAGTTTATTAGACTGCACAAATATATTTACACTGTGGGGGCAATTTAGTAGGGGTGTAAATGTACAAGTATTCTTACTGAACCGTTTTGGTACAGTTCCTTACAGTGCCTCACACTTCTTTACCCTGGCTACCCGCGCCGTACCAGAAAGATGATTTGTACAGGGAATGCGCAAAATCGCTACCACTTCCTGTCATTGCCAACGCTTTTCCCAAGCAGGAATTCCCAAGCAGGAATTTAATTTCAAATTTTAGAAAACTTTAACTTTCTTTCGGCTTCTCCCATTAGGGGTCGCCACAGCGTTTAATCCGCATGTTTGATTTGGCACGTTTTTTCGCTGGATGCCCTTCCTAACACAACCCTCCCCATTTATCCGGGCTTGGGACCGGCACTAAGAGTGGCTGGGGTTGGGGTTGGTTCCCTGACCGGGGATCAAACCCGGGCCGCAGCGGTGAGAGCGCCGCATCCTAACCACTAGACCACCAGGGAACTGAAATTGAATCGTGATTAACACCCCTAAAATTTAGCGTAGCCAATTTTGGAAAATGGAAGGAAACTGGAAACCCAGACAAACGAGACAAAAGTCCCAGACAGAAAGCAACCCAAGGTCAGAATCGAACCAGGGACCCTGGAGCTCAGGGGTGACAACGACCTGCACCACCATTCTCTTGACAACACATTGTATTGTATTGTATTGTATATAGTAAGAAGGCCGAGTGTGTACCTGTGTGTGTGCGGACGTGAGCGAGGAAGGCCATGGAGTTGCTGCTCTTGCACACCTTGCCGCAGTATTTGCACACGTTCCCAGGGTTCTCCTCACGTTCACGGTTGATCTGCTCCGTGTCCTCCATCACGTACTTGTTGACCTCGCGCAGCAGCTCCTCATGTTTCTCTTTAATGTGAAAGAACAGCTCTTGCTCCGAGCTGCAGTGCTCATTGCAGCGCACACAGCGAAAGATGGTGCCTCCATCCGGCCGCTCGTCCACGCTTCCGCGCTCCGTCCGCACGTGCGCCGAGCTACTTAGGTGCTGCTGCAGGCTGCTGTCCGAGTGAAACGACTTCCCGCAGAGCAGGCAGTGAAAGGGTTTCTCCTTTGATGAGTGTTTCATCATGATGTGGACGTTCAAGCCGCTAAGCCCCTCCGCCAAGAAGCCGCAATCGCCACAACGGACCCGCGTGCTCACTTCTTGTCCCTCCAACATTTTTAGCATCTTCGCAGCCTGCTGGAGGGATATGTACGCCTCTCCTTCGTCTTTGTCGTGCGGTCCACCTGCTGGCCGTTTTAAGGAAAAGACGCACTCGTCAAACGCCGTCGCTCTGCACACGCGGCCCTCACTGGAGGGACTTTCACCATCTGTCTCGCACACGTCCTCCTCTTCCTCCTGTTCCTCATCTTCTTCGTCATCGTTATTGTATTCCTCGTCACCTTCCTCTGCGTTTGATGGAACAGCGAACTCCGAGTCCTTTGAGCTATTTGTGTCTTCACCGGACTTCAGCTGTGGGGTCCTATTCAGCTCTTCCTCACCACCACTTCCTTTTCCTTCGTCATTTTTTGCATCATTAACACTGGAGGCTCGTTCTGTATCTGTATTCGAATGCTTGTTGTGTGGGTGAGCGTTGTCAAGATTTTGCTGAGCGTTTTCTTTGTCGGCGCCATCCGATAGGTTCCCGGATTCAGCTTGTCGGCTTGCATTCTCACCGAGTTTCTCCGCATCGGGTTGGTGCGTTTTGTTGAGGTATCGCTGCCGTTTGAATTTGTGTTTCTCGGTTGCAGTGTGGCGGGACATCTCTCTGCGGGTCACTGCGTAATAACTGCACGCCAAGCACACAAACTCGAAATCCCGGGTGTGCTTGCGGCGCACGTGTAGGGCTAGCGAAAGCGCAGAATGAGCGACGAAGTAACAGTGATTGCACGAGTACACCGAGTCGTACTTGGGTTTTTTGCAGGGAGGGTCACTTCCGGTTTCCTCTGCCTCGCCTTTTTGTTCTACATTTGCTGTTTCCTGCGTTTCAGCGTCCGGTGCGTTGGGCGTTTTTTCACCACTCTGAGCAGTCTGCTCTGGATTTAGTGTGATTACTGCCTCCTGTCCGTCGCCGTCGCTCTGCACGCGTTTAATATGCTTTTTGGTTTCACAGTGCCGGTCCATGTCTCCTTTGGTCACGCACGAGTAGTCGCACAGTTTGCAGTGGAAGCCGTATAGGCGGCTGTGTTTGCGCCGGATGTGCACGCTCAGGTTTGTGGGATTGGATGCCACGAGGCCGCAGTGACTGCAGCTTATTACCTGAGATGACTTGGGCCTTCCGCGTTTCCGTTTGTGCGAATCGCTAGCGTCCGCTACCTCTGATGAAGCGCGTTCGGCGGGTTCCATCTCTTCAGCGTCCTCGGTGGCACACTCGCTGACGCCTTCATCGTGTTCGCGTTGCACGTCTGCGCTTTTTGGTTCGTCCGATAAAATGACGAGCACTTTTTCAACGCACTGCTCGAACAGCGGGCCGATTTTTTTCTCTGCCGTCAAGTTGAGGTGTGACTCGTCGCTCAGGTGAGCGTTCATCTCCTCGACCGTGCAAGTGTAAAAACTGCAGCACCTGCAGTACAGACGCTCAAAACGCTGTGTTCCACTGTCGAGCTGGTCTATTGCAGGTATACCAAGTATACCAGAGCTGAGCTGCTCTACAGTGGGTGTCTCTGTACTGAGCTGCTCATTAGGGGCTGCTACAGAGCTGAGTGGATCTATAGGGGTTACACTAGAGCTGTGGTGGTCTATAGGGGCTGCTGCAGAGCTGATTAGATCTATAGAGGCTACACCAAAGCTGTGGTAATCTATAGGGGGTGCTGCAGAGCTGAGTGTATCTGAAGGGGCTACACCAGAGCTGATGTGGTCTATAGGAGGTACTGCAGAGCTGATTGGATCTATAGAGGCTACATCAGAACTGCAGTGGTCTATAGGAGGTGCTGCAGAGCTGGGTGAATTTATAGTGGTTACACCAGAGCTGAGCTGGTCTATATGGGGCGAGTCAGTGCTAAATTCTCCAGTAGGGGGCGTTGCTGATTTTGGTTCATCTGTAGATGATTTCCCCTCCGCAACCTTTTCAGCTGCACCTGTCGCACCCTCAGATTTAGAGCTATTGTGTTTCCTCCTGCAGTGGATTTTCAGAGCAGTAGGAGTTTTAGCCACAAAATCGCACTCACGACACGCACGCCCGTTATTCTCCTCTTTAGGGGCTACAGTGTGAGTGCGTTCACTTGGACTCGGAGTTCCTTTATTTTCACCATTATCGTCTTTATTCTCAGGCCGCTCCTCGCTCGTCGCTTTCCTTGATCGTAACTTCCTCTGCAAACGATCCATGTCTTCAGTATTAAGAAACCATTTCACAAAGCAACTGTAGGAGAGGCAACAAAAGAAACAGTACACAAGTCATTCAACACAACTATCGAACGGCAAATAGTTAAACTGGTGCATGTATTTATTTTAGGGTTTAAGTTTTGCTGCCCTCTAGTGTCAAATGGTCGACCTGGCAGAAAAAATATAAAAATAATTTTTAATCCAAAACTGTCCAATTGCTTTGGTGTAACCAAGATAAAAACGCACCATGTCACACACCATGTCAATGTCTTACACAACTCATTTCTAATTTTATGAGTCTTCTGGAACTGTGTGATTGAAGTATCATGTCAAAACCAACCTACCTACTGTGTGTATAGTTTGAAGCCATCACAAAGTTCACACACATCACACACAGCTCCGTTATACAGACAAACTTGACTAAGTTTTTTTTTTTTTTTGCAGTCTTAATAGTTTCCAATTATTTTTCTCTAAAGATTTTTCTAATTTTAAAGCTGGACTGTGTGGTTTTGTACTCATTCAGCCACAAGAACATGAAGATGAGGATCTCTGTGGTTGAGTCAGTGTTCCAGTTTCATCCCTTCGACTCCAACCATGGCAAACCATGTCTTCGAGATTGAGCCTCAAGTAAGGAAACTGAATGGCTACAGCAATACAAAGATGCAACCGTGTTTCTAACTTTGTGGCAACTCCAAAGTGTGTGATGTTGGGGTGTCCGTATACTTTTGATCTCAATTGCATATCTTCATTTTTCATGCACACGATTATTCTCCGCTATTTGCATCAAAAATATATAAAATTTTTCTGACTGCACAACTGGATTGTACAGAGGTTCTCTTTTTTTTTTTTTTTGCTGGTCGGAAAACCACCATTTAAACAATTGAAAATAGATCTGGTAGCAGATATGACCTGTTGGTGCTTCTGTGTGAGACCCCATGCCCCTCCTCTGCACATGTCCACTCCTAATGAAAACCTCAACATCTTCAGCTCTGCTACCTCCAGCTCCACCTCCTGTCTTTTACTCAATGCCACTGTCTCTAAACCATACATCACACGTCTCACCACAGTCCTATAAACTTTCCCTTTCACTCTCGCAGATACTCTTCTATCACAAATCACTTCTGTTATCACTCTTCTCCACCCACTCCACCCTGCCTGCACTCTTTTCTTCACTTCTCTAACACACTCTATATTACTGTGCACTGTTGACCCCTAGGTACCTGAACTCCTCCACCTTCTCCACCTCTTCTCTCTGCAACCGCACCCCTCCACTGCCCTCCCTCTCATTCACACACATGTACTCTGTCTTACTCCTGACTTTCATTCCCCTTCTCTCCAGCGCATATCTCCACCTCTCCAGGCTCTTCTCAACCTGCTCCCTACTCTCACCACAAATCACAATATCATCCACAAACATAATAGTCCACGGAGACTCCTATCTGACCTCGTCCATCACCACTGCAAACAGGAAAGGGCTCAGAGCCGATCCTTGATGCAGTCCAACCTCCACCTCATACAAAACTCCTCTCTCCACCCTGTCGTACGCTTTCTCTAAATCCACAAACACACAATGCAACTTGCGTTCAGAACGTGAAGAAACTCTCTTCACCTCCACTACACTCTTACTGAACTCCTCCTTCAGGATCACCCCTACACCATTTCTCTTTCCATCCACACCATGAAAGAACGGTTTAAACACCTCCAATGTTCCTGTTCTTACTTCCTTTCCACTTGGTCTCCTGTTTACACAACATATCTACCTTTCTCCTCTCCATCATATAAGCTACCTCTCTCTCTTTACATGTCATACAGAATACACAGGGAAATTAAACAGGAAACAAAGAAAAACATGATTATGCATGGCCTCTTAGAACTTCTATAGGTTTGACCTGGAAACAACCAAGATATTAATCATATACAAGGTCCAATTTTGACCATTTCTGATGATTTTAGATTGAAGAGGAAAAAAAACAAAACATAAAAAATCAACCCCAGCTCCCATGTCTACCAGGACGTTTATGTAAAACGCAAACGGTAGTGCAGTTTAAAGGGTGTATGCGCTTCCTATTGATACAAACGTATGACTGGCGTAAGATCTGTCCAATAGAAACGCCGGACGCGATGCCGCTTTACAGTAGGAAGCGCCAGAGGCGGGGCTTTGGAGTGCTCAACGCTCCGAAAACGACGGCAGCGCAGAGGCCCAAAAAGGCCCCGAGTTGCGACCTCCGTTACACACGACTTTGCGGGCCACAAAACGACGCAAATGCGTTTTCGAACAACTACCCGCAATGCGGAAATATTCCGCGCTGTTAAAACCGCTACCAAAAAGCAAAGTTCCCCTTTAGTTTACCTCAAATAACTCCGACTTCACCGAGTCCGCGCTTCTGAGCCTGGTCACCAGCGGCGTTCCGTAGTGAAGCCGTGACGTCACAAACCCGAGTCCGCTGTAGGGGTGGGGTGCAGGGAAACAAAATGGCGGAGATCCAAAATGGCGGCGAGTTTCCTAAAGAGTGGTTGATGACATTTCTTGTAGTTAATTTAGTTACACCTGTTAATAATAAATAAATAAATAAATAGGATCATCACAAGAGTTTAATTCAAGTTGAGTAAAAGGAAAATGTTTTTATATAATTAATTGGGCCTGATACACCACTAGCAATACTGTCAACAAGGCCAACTCTCAGTTGAACATGATCAGGTTCTACAATCCATGCAGTGGTAAAAAATCTGCAGTGGTCTACGGAAGTCCTATGAGGCCATGCCTTTTCTTTCTTGTTTTCTCGTGATCATAACTTCATTTTCTTGTGATCTCAAAATTACATTGTTTCCTTGTGATCACTAAGCGTATTCGGCATAAGAGCATATTCCAGAAGCACATTTTAGAATGTACTCTTATGGCCAATACAGAAAAATTAAGTACTAGTCTACAAAAAACAATGTTTCTCATGTCAAGATCACGAGAAAAATAAGACGTGATTATGTGAAAACCACCTTTGTTATGTCGAGATCATGAAAAAAATAGAGTTGTCATAATGAGAAACATTATAACTATAATAATATATGAGAATAATATTATAATGCATGACCTCTTAGGACTTTCACAGTGGACTGATTAGTTATAGGAGTTCTGAACAAAATCTCTTTACGTTTAATGCTCAGGTGACTTCCACATTGGCCAGATCATTGCAATTCTGTCTGCAGTAGATCTCTGCTTCACACCATGCCCTGATATTGAGTATGAAATATATCTGTTAGAGCTGTTATTCCTGTCTGTGGAAACGTTAAACAATTTGGAATGTATATGTATGACTCAAACTTTTGTTTCCTAGACAAGCAACAAAGACGCACATATGAGTAAGATTTGTACTGCGTAGAGCGATGCAAAAAGTGTAAAAGCTACTTCAGTACAGTAAAGAATTACATTTACTTCATTACCGTAATTCGTAACTGTACTGAAGTAGCTTTTACACGTATCTGTACTTTATTGAAGTATTTCTATTTGGAGATACTTTTACTTCACTACGTTTCAAAGTCAAATATCTCACTTTTTACTCAACTACATTTTTTGTTCCTTTATTATTTAAGAGCGGATAAAAACTGCTCAAACACACCACTGATGTGCTGTGTTTTTCTTCCTGATCAGCCAGGACACCACAAGAGCATCTTAGATAACATTGGAGGCCCCTTCTAAACATCTCGAAGACTTCATTTTAGTTTGAGCATGATAACACGTTCTGAAAAATAAGGACCAGTTTCATTTTTGTTATAAAAGGTCACAGAACTGCTGTATGAGGCATTGGAGTTGATGGAATTGATTTTAATTGATATAACTTTAGATATAAGACTGCATTAGTTTAACAGAAGACCGATTCATGTTTTTGATTTATTTCAAAATATTATGGAATCATAAAAAAAAAACATGGCCGATTGTAATTTAATATAATGGTATAATGCAGCATTTTGTTTTCAGGTTTAGGCGGCCATGTTAGAAAAGGTTGACTTTTATTTTGACAGGCTGCGTTAAGTTGTCACACCGGAAATGGAACAGCTGGCTTGGCTGTCTCGGCTGACTTTCAGGCGATCTTTATAATTGTATAGGATTTTGAGGGAGCGGATTGACAGCGTTCAGGGTGTCCGGTAATTGCAGCATGTTAAATATTAATCTTTAATCTTCTATGTATTGTCTGCGTTGTGTGTTGATTTATTATTAGTTTATAACCAAGCAGCGCTGAACTCGCCTGTTTCCTGGCTATTATAGTGTTAGCTTATCCCAACAGAAAATAATATAGCAAATATTAGCTAATTATTTAGGTATCTCACGATCTTCAAACAAACTACTTAACTTTAATGAACTGAAATCTGTCATGATTACTGATTACTGAGCGTTATGTACATGAACGTTGGCCATAATGTCAACGGTAAGGGCTCTAAAGCTGTCAGAAGCGGCTCGATTCCAAATTAACGCTCCATCACTAGACACTACCTACACCGACGTGCTTCCAGAGCTCCGTCACGCGCCCTAATTAGTGCCTTACATGTAGATTAGGGAGTTATTTGGGACTCGGTTAATGTCAAGGCAATGTTCTGGCAGGTCATTTTGTCTACTCAAATGTAATTTTTTCATATAGAGTTAAACATTTTTTTTGCTTCTTATTAGTGTCAGAAATATGAAAAAGTAGAAGATTGTAACAAAACGAAGGTTAAATAAAATTGAAAAAATGAGAGTCGGATTCGATTCCGATTTCAATTCCAGGTGTTAAGAGTCGATTCCTAGTGTTGAGAGACGATTGCAGACAAACAAGCTACATTTTTTTTTATTACTTTTTAAAATGAAATATAATAGATTCGCGAATGCTTCTTGCATAAAAGAAATCATTTTAAACCGCCCTTGCCTACCTTACAATTACCTTACAATTTGGGTAAAAATCGACTCTAAAACATTGAGTCGATTCCTAGTTGACTCACTGAGTTGAATTCTTTTATGCTAGAGCATTAATGAAATGTACATAAAAAATAGGAGCTGTTTTTTTTTTTTTAATACACGCTTTTAGCACATCCTGATACCGTGCACTATTGCGATCCAGTGTACATTTTTAAACAAAAATCAATTTGGCCATTCATTTTGAAAAACAAAACCCTAATTATGATTGCATTGGGGCAATAAACATCTTGCATCTTACAATATGAAAGTGTATGCTAATCAACATTTCTTTTTGTCCAAGCTCACTTTCGTCTGGTTTGACAGAGAAGAATGAGTTCAAAAACCGAACGCCGAGGAATCTACGTGGATCAGGCGGCCCTGCTCTGCAAGAAAGGCTGTGGATTTTTTGGCAATTCAGCCTGGGGAGGTCTGTGTTCCCAATGTCACCGTGAGATAAACCAGAAATCACGGGCCAAACAGATCGAGGAGGACTATGCATTAGCAGAGAGGTGAGAGTGAATAAAGTTTAAGAAGGGAAGAGGGTCGAACAAGGAATGTGTGTTTTTTTAATACTCATTATTATCCTGAATCCTGAGGATTCTGGGTAGTGTTTACACTCGTCGCTGTCGGTCGAAGCGAGACTGACCAATTGTGGGTGTCTGTGAGCTTTTGTATGTAGAAGAGGACCGAGCATTTTCTTCCATGTCTGTTACTCTGTCCTGTGATACATTACTTCATATAGATGTACCTCTTCACACGGTTCTGAGGAAGCACATGTAAACTTTCACCCTCACTGGTAGCTTGCCAGTGCATGAGATTTGAATAAGTGACCAAATTGGTGAGAAAAATTGGTGAAAACTGGAACATTGCATAACCACAAACCCTCATTTGCACATTCTATTTATATAACGTGTATAACGTACTGTCCACACATGCCGTTTTTGTGAATTTACTGTGTTTAAATTTTTTGTTTTGTCAACCAGACTGCAAAGAGAAGAAGAGGCAGCTTATGCCGGTAGCAACCAGGGGGCGCAATCAGGGAGCTCGTCCACCCGGGTGGGCAAACCAGAAGAGAAAAGGAGCAGTCAAAAATCACGTACTGTTTCCACTGGGAAGAAATTTTTCCACACGTTTGCAAAGACACCCCTTGGAAGAGGTAAGTCTTTGCGTTTGTATAAAAAAAAAAAATAAATAAAATGCAGTGTGTGAATACCATGAGTTCTTGTGATTAAATAAAGATAAGATCCTGGGTATTGGAAATGAGGCATGAAATGAAGATGTTCACTTTTGATAAAAAGTCTATGATTTATGTTTGAGCACAGCGTTAAAATCGTATGACTCATGTCTGTAAAGCTGTAATATCTTTAAGGGACATTCTGTTCACTTAAAACAATGGGAGATGTGATTACACATGAATTCCTGTCCGTTAGATTGGATTACTTTTAATTCTACCTTATCTGCCTGACTCAAGTTCTTAAAAACTGATCTGCAGTACATTTAAAGAACGAAGGGCCTCAATACCCTGCTGCTAAAACCACACCAATGTCACTATGAAACTTTTACAAAAGTGTTTGAGACTCGTATGTGGAAAAATAGAGGAATAAAAACACCACCAATAACGACTGGGATAGACTACCAAAGACTAGCAATTTGCAGTTTTTATTTACTAAAGAATGACACATTTGAATGAAGGCTTGTTTATAGTTTTGTTTTATGTTGGAAGTGGAAATAATTTAGTTCCTGAGTCAAAAAAAGCCACAAAACAAAGGTTACAGAGAAACCACAAAGCATACATATCAGTCCTGAAGACTTTCCAATAGTGGAAAACCTCTATCACATAAAAAACATTTTATTAATGATTATATATTACTTTTAAAATGCATAGACACAAACACAAAACAGGCGAACACAGTCAGATAACAAGCCAATGACAGGAAAAGGGTAAAGAGCAAACACATTAGCACAAGCGGTTTTTGCAAAATGGAGAATATGGGACAGCTTATTTGATTTAAAAGTGCCATTTGCTTTCAGATCCTGATTTGCCTTTTCATTCAGGTCCATGTGAATGAGCAGTTACCACAGAAACAACATATTAAACCAAGTGCGCTAACATAAACCTGTGATTAGTCACGCAGCGGTAATTAGACACACAGAATGCGGTATCATTGTATTTAAATGCCTTAAGTGACTCATTGACCAGCTCTATCTCAGGGAATGATGTTGGATATGTTTCACGCCAGTTCACTTGTGGTATCAGCTGTTCTTCGAACAGATTGTTGCTTTGTTATTCCGATTCAATCACGCTGCATTCCCAAGCACGATCACGTGTGAAGTGATAAACACGACGGGTCAGTCAGATACTGTTTCTTTAACAGTGTTCTTACTGGAGGGATAATGTTGGACATGTGTTTTTTCTTATCCATTCAAGAGCTGTAAGGGAAAGGGTGTGTGCACCCAGGAGTTCATGCTCTTACACTGTCAGCATTCTTTGGCTTTTAAGTCGAATTGCACTTTGTTTCCTGGCAGGAAAAGATGTGCAAACGCTTATTTTATTTTCTATGAAGCATTTTTTTAATCGGGGTCACATAAATTCTCTGTCAGAAGTTTGGAAACTTCTAGGCTTTTATTGTTTTTGAGACACACGCACGTTCGTTTTGTTTTAATGAAGCAAACTATCACAAGGTCACAGAAGTTTGAAGAAGCTAAATAGGAAGCCAGCAGTGTGTATATCTGTATAACATCTGAATATTTATATATTTCTTTGGTCAAAGTAAATCTTCATACCATTAAATGTCCTAGTTTGTTGCATATAAATGAAAGGAACCTTCAAGTGTCTCTCAAATCCCATAAAATATTAGGTTTCCAAACTTTTGAGAAGCACTGTAAGCGAACGACATCTGACAGCATATTATACTGACATTAATATTCATTTGTTATTTTAGTGTGATTTCAACCGTCGAAAAATCTATTTTAAGCTCATTATGTTTGATGCATTATTGCCTGATGTGCTATCTGAAACATAGAATATAGTGGTAATGTATGACGCAATATACGATTAACTACTTTTTGTTTCCCCTCACCAGATGTCAGTGTTCCCAGCCAGCCAGCTCCCACCACCTCCATCAGCAAGCAGCCGGTTGTAGAATCAGATCAAGCTTCGAAACAGTTCATCGATTTCCTGAAGCCTATGCAAAAACCTGGACGTGAAGTTTTTACACAGTGCCATGCTTTCGTTCACAGCGTGGCTTACAAGAAGGTACTTAAATTGTACTTTACCGTTTTTTTAAGAAGCAAAGTCTGTATATAAATTCTGTGAAATACAGTGCAACTATGAATATGTATGTGTTTAGTGTGGATTTAAACGTAAAGTGGGTGTGGCCTAAACTGGAAGCTGTTTGTTATTTGCAAAGTTTGTACCTGCCAGATTCATAGCATAGTATTATGCTACCATGACCCTGATCAGGCAGGTACTAAGGATGAATGAATGAAAATATAAATGCAACATACAGCACTAAAAGTTTGAATGCAAGCTTCAAATCTCGCAACATGAGGAGATATTCATAGTCAATAACGAACACGGTAACATCTTACGAACAAATTCATGGTACGAACTCGTCCATAAGGTGGGGATCGTCTGTACGCCGCTTACACCAAAGCATTGCTACACTAATAACAGTACCGCATGCTAACACAGTTTTGCATCATAGGTGCCATTTTTAACTAACTAATGTATGTTCCCAGTTGAACTAGAATGCATGGTGTTTGTTAGTCAGGTGATATACACGAGTTTCTCCTGCATTGTTTTTAGGATCTCGGTGCAGAGGACCTCTCAGAGTCTGTGCAAGACTTTTACCAGAACCTGGCTGATCGCTTACACAGCGTCTTCAAAGGTACTCGAGTACAGGACTAACAGAAATGTACAGCATTAAGACCTATAAGGGTTTATAAGTGATGAGATTGCGAATGAGATTTTACATGATTTTTTTTGCGTGTGTGTGACAGGAAGTCCAGAGCGAGTAGAGGCAGTAATGGATGAAGTAGAGAAGTACATAACGCTGCAGTTGTACGAACAGTCGTTTTGTCCTGAATCCACAGATGACGAAGTCAAAGATTTGGCAATTCAGAAGAGAATCAGGTAGACAGATCAGAGGAGAGCAGTAGCCAGTCACCTACTAATACCTTTAGCAATTTGTGTATTTGAAATCGAATTAAAAGCGTATGTGTGTGTTTAGGGCTTTGCACTGGGTTACAGTTGAGATGCTTTGTGCCCCAGTAAAAGAGGAAAACCCTGCAGTGTCAGACAGTCTGGACAAGGCCATTACCGGTAAGTCTGTTTTTACCACCATTTAGTGGTTTTCTTCTTTGACAATACAATGATTTGACAAATGCAAACCACTTTTTTAATTGTTAAACAGCAACGCATTGTACCTTTTATCCATTTTTAGCTACGTTTAATGTTAATGTTATCACTTACTTTATAGCAGCAATAAACAGTTTAATACTCAGCAGATTCTCTCTCGTTTATTTACTTTGTATTGAAGTGATAGCAGTCTATTGATAGCTCTATTCATATCTGCTTTATAATGATTGAGACTGTTACGTCCTCAACCTTAAGGCTTTTCCGAGCAGAACCTGATACGGACTCTGGAGACTTTTTCCCACCAAATGTTTGTAAAAATGTCTCCTGCAACACTTTTTAAACCTGTGAATGTGAAACTTGAGCCTCACAGTTTTCCTGGAAGTGCATTTGTGTAAACCTGAGGTTTGCTTTGCAGCAGAACACTGAATATTATTAGATTCCTTAATTGCTTTGCATTGCATGTTACGTTTATAAGATAAGCACCTTTTATGCTTTAAGCATGAGTGAAGGTTCGGGCTGCAGACTACTTATTGCAGCTAAAAGAAGACCAAACAGTTTTATTGGTTTTTTTCCATCTTTTTTTTGGAGGAATACTGCTGTAAAAACGTATTTTTTTAAATTTATTTTTATTTATTTTTTATTTGTCACACTTAAATGATTCAGATCATGAAGCAAATCTAAATATTATACAACGGTTAACCAAATGAATACGAAATGCATTTTGTATACGATGATTTCATTCATTAAAAGAGGAAAAAAAGCTGTCCAAACCTACCTGACCCTATGTAAAAATGTAATTGCCTTTAAATATAATAATTGGTTATGCCACCCTTGGCATTAACAACTGCAATCAAGCATTTGTGATAACTGGCAATGAGTCTTTTACATCACTGTGGAAGAATTTTGGCCCATTCATCTTTGCAGAATTGTTATAATTTATACACATTGAACCATGAACGGCTAGTTTAAGGTTATGCCACAGCAGCTCAATCAGATTTAAGTCCGGATTT
This sequence comes from Silurus aristotelis, assembly GCF_946808225.1. Lineage (NCBI taxonomy): Eukaryota > Metazoa > Chordata > Actinopteri > Siluriformes > Siluridae > Silurus > Silurus aristotelis. Next base: position 15,841,148 of record NC_139595.1, on the reverse strand, counting down.
TGACTAGGCCACTCCAAAACCTTAATTTTTTATTTATTTATTTTTTGAGCCATTCAGAGGAGGACTTTCTGGTGTGTTTCCGATCATTCACCTGTCACATACCCCAAGTGTGCTTGGGTTAAGTGGTAACTGGAGGTTATGGAATATAAGGAAATAAATATGAATATATAAATGAATAAATATAATTATATAATAAAAAAAATTATAAATAATAAATGTAGCACTCTGTGCAGCATGCGGTCTCACATGTAAAGACAAAACGCATGTGGTGTTTGTGTTTCGCCACTAGAGGCCGCTTTTAATATCAGCAGACCAGAAACCGGAAAACTATCGATATGGATTTTTGCTGATGGATTTTTGCTGACAACTTTTGCTGTAGTTTCGGCAATCAACTATAGGTGCTGATTAATCAGCAAAACGATTAATCGTTCAACCTCTAGTGGTAACCCAACGTGTGTGATTTTGTGTGCTTGGGTTATGTGGCAAGTCTGGGTGTGTGTTTCTGCAGGTTATAGAATTAGGTATTTAGATTTTAGAGATTTTGTTTTGGGGTGATCCATGCAAAGCCCCACTGAACAAAGCACCTTAATGCTTCCTGTTGCAGATATAATCGAGATGGACTCCAGGCATGTACCGAGGGATAAGCTGGGTTACGTCACCAGGTGCAGCAAGCACATCTTCAGTGCGATCAAGCGCAGCAAGAGAGAGGCCGCCTCAGCTGACGACTTTCTCCCAGTTCTTATCTACGTGGTGCTAAGGGCCAACCCACCCCGACTGCAGTCCAACATCCAGTACATCACGCGCTTCTGCAACCCCAGACGCCTTATGAGCGGAGAGGATGGATATTACTTCACCAACCTGGTGAGCCTTTGAACTTTGAGACGCTTGTAGATTCTAAAAAAAGAACGCTTTAAACGGGAAGTTAGTTCTATGATAGATTTTAGGAGGTGGTATCAAAACGTTTCAAGACTCACTCTGTTTACACGAAAGTACTTTATTTATCTACGTTTACACACCATCACCTTCTAAATAGTCCCCTTGCACACCAATACAGCACTCCAAGCGTTCCTGCCACTCTGAAATATGTCTCGGAAACCTTATTTCCTAAAGCATGTCAAGCACCTTCTGCGATTCGCGCTTGATCGTGTCAAAAAATGGTGACCTCTGAGCTGGATCTTCATCTTCTGGAAGAGGAGCCACATTCTGGCGAGTAGGGTGGGTCGGAAGTGAGATCGGAGATCGAATCGTTCTCCAACGATCATCATGCACAAGTTGCCAAATGGTTTCGACATTTTAGGGGGGTTGAGTTTGTTGGAGGTCTTCCTGATCTCTCGCCGTCTTCCCACGACCTTCTTCCGCTCTTGAAGCAAACGACTTAAAACACCTTGTATGGCGCGTTGCAGTATCGCTGTATGTCGAACGTACGTCACGTCAAAAGGCTCTGTGGCAGATTTGCCCAGTTTCACGTGGAATTTCACGTTTGCTCTTTGTTCCAACTTGCTGTCAATGATGAAATCGTGGTCAAAAAAGCACCAGTTAGCGGCAAGTTGTCTTAAAACTTTTTGATACCACCTCGTATAAAGAGAATTTTGACGGCAGTTTTTCACAAACGTTGAGCGTCCGATTAAGAAACATATTAAAGGGGGCATGACTGAATCTCTCTCTCTTTCTTACTTAGTGCTGTGCAATCGCTTTCATCGAGAAGCTCGATGCTCAATCCCTAAACCTGACCCCAGAGGAATTTGAACTGTACATGTCTGACCAGGCTTCCCCTGAAAGGCCACAACCTTCTGGAATCTCTTTTCCCTCGTCCTCTTCATCACAGAGTGGACCCAGAATGGGCAGGTTGGAGAATGACCTCATCGATTGGGGCGACGGCGTAGAGGCCCCAGTTCAGGATGTCCTCGGAGGGCTTCAGCCGGACTCTTCCGCTCCTTCCACCTCTGCAATCGACTCGGACAATGTAGACAGCGAGGGGCTTCCTCCTCCTCTACAGCCTCAGGTTTTCGCAGGGTAGCTCTGTCCCAGATCACTCCACCCACTTTGTAACTGTCCTACTGATTGCAGGCTCGTGTGAAGTGGGAGACGACTTCACTCCGTCAGCAATTTGTCTCCTCGTCTTTCCGTTAGTAGAGGATTTGCACATGTTTTATTCTTGTTTTTAATTCTGTTACAGCTGAACGCCACGGGCTCAGCATTTTACGATTTAAATAAAACTCCATATGTTGTGATTGAGTGACCACGTGAGAGATTTTCCGTCACCAGTGACGCAGAACAATCGTAAAACTTCAGTGTGTAGCGTTTAAAAGGTGTTACTTTTAAGCAATATTTAAATCATTAATTGAAAAAAAAATATGTGATCGGATTCAACAGGCTAGTTTACGACAGCGTTTTAGTGCCACATACATTTAAAAAATATATATTTTAAAGATGACGAGAATAAAGAGGTAATATTTTGAGAAAATTAAGTTGTAGAAATACGAAATTAAAGTGGTAATATTGGAAGAAAAATCATAGAATTTTCAGAAATGTTTTGCTGTTTTGCAAAAAAAATGAATGTGGAGGATTTGGTTAAATTCTACTTCAGGTTAGGATTTAGCAATAAGGAAATCGTTTCTCTTTTGGAGCATCAGCACCGAGTTATAATTAGCGGGTAAGTAGGAAACGTAATTTATTCAGAAGAAAAAATCAGACATCGATGGTTACATCTGCGTTCTATTTGAAGAGATGTTGTTTCTCAAGAGACTAAGAGGATGATGATCAAAGAAATTGATCCTAAATGATTCAGTACTTCAGCTGGGGTTCCCAACGCGTTGTGGTGTATGGACTTTCTCATATTGCTACGATTTTATTCTCGTAAATTCGTATTTATTCTCGTACTGCTACGACATTGTTTGTGACTTTATTTCCAAAATATTTCGACTTTGTTCTGCTACTTCTTTATTCTTTATTATGGCACTAAAACACTGTTGTAAGTTCACTTTGGTTCTCATCGATTTTATTTTTTTTTTTTCATGCAGAAATTAGCTCCGCCTCCTGAACCAGACAAAAGGCACATTTAATTTATTACATTTACAGACTATAAATGATTACCCGCCCCTGTAAAGGTTGCGAGCTACACGGTAAGAAGAAAAACGACACCTAAATTTGTGAAGCAAAATTCTAAATGGCCACCGGATATTTCGGATGGTGATGCATTAGATGTGTTATTCTCTAAGTTACTGGTAATGGAAGTTCGAGGGGTTTAAGCTCCGGTATTGCCGAGCGGACATATTTGGGCCCTTGAGCAAGGCCCTTAACCCTTTCTGCTTCAGGGCTGCTGTATCGTTGCTGACCCCAGCTATAATAATAATATAAATATTGGTTGATTCTGGACATTTATAAAGAAGTGACCCAGATTTAAAGAAAGAATAAAAAAAATGACAGCTTTACTAAAGGTTTCTAAAAATTCAAGAGGCCATATTTAATCAGTAAACATGGCTCCTGTGTGACAAAGCCAAGTTGGATTCGATGTCTGCAAGGCAGGTAGAGCAGGTTATTCTGGACCATTTATAATGAACGTGGCCTCTGTGTGCATTCACAGCTCACTGAGTGTCAGCCAACTTCTTATATCTCGAGGTAGCTCCAGTATATTTATGCACATTTTTTTCCCGTTTGCTTCAAGAAAAATTCAGTTGGACAAAAACTGAAACTGTATTTAATGCAGCGTTTTTTTCACTTCGCAATCTTCCTGTTTCTTTCTATTTATAAGAAAATACGAGTTTGTAGAATTAAAGTATTAATCAGGGATGTACCATCTTCTGTACAGACGATTTGAATTTATGCAGGATTTGCTCTTATACACAGATTTTGTTATTTATTAGAGTATGGATTTTGTTTATCCGTATTGTGGTCTTGCAGTCGATTTTTCTTCCGTGGATTATAACCACAATTGAAGCGGTTCGAAATGAATTCTCGCGTCGTGTCGTCCGACATGCGCACCGTGTATCGTGTTCTAATGATGTAGTTTATGAGGATGCACTGTGAAAAGGTTTCATTTAGCAAACACACCAGCTCATTCCCAAAAGTGCATGTCATATAGTACAGATTTTTCTTTTCGTTTTAATACACACTACAGCTTAAATCCCACATTCAAATTGTTTCTTTTTTTTTTTGTATTAGGATTTGCTGAAACAGCAGCCCAATAAATTTTGTATCAATGGCTTGAACTTTTGCCACTTCCTGATTTGTGTTTTAAAAACTCATTTGCATATATGCATAACCGTTTTGCATATTCTGCAGTATGGGATAAAGAGCAGACTTTTTTTTTTTTTTTTTTACGGTTTTTAAGTAAACCTTTTATTTAAAATTTTTATTTTTACATTCTGGGAAGATGAACGCCAAATGCCTCTTCTTTTATTTGTTCTGAGTATGCTTTAAGGTCTGTGACCTGAAATGCTTGATGATATATGACCTGAACTGTAGTTTAAAAAAAGGTTATAGGACTGGGCATGGTTGTATTTACTTGATAGTTGTAGAGTGCATTAATATTCTGTAATGTGTGCATTAAAATTCTGTAATGTATGCATCTGAAAACTATGATCTGTCATTGACGAGACGTTTTTCGCCACATGCATCCACTGCATATATTACTTCAACGTTGTTTATGCAGTGAAATCTTTACAAAACTTGAGAATTAAAGCCTGAGAAGAAATGAAAGAATAAATTGTGTGGGGTTTTTTTTATTTCTAATGTACTGAGCAGGCATTTCCAGCTATTCTTTCACTTAGGTTGTACAAGGGACTATGTGTTTTGCTGAAGCTAGCTTTTTTCTTTCTGTTACGGTAAAGGAAGAGATGCTTTTCCTGTTTTTGTGCAGTTGAGCCATAAAAATAGGGGAGTTTCTGGATCTCTTTCAGACAGCTTAGGTGAGATTTTTAAAGCAGATCGCAGATCCAAGAGCAGCGAAAGCGACAATTATGACCTTCTTCCACAACGTCATCGGTGAGTGTGTGCGCAAAGATGTCTATCATGAGCAAGATGTTTATAATGAGGTTTGTATTGACACATTTTTTTCCTTACTTTCTGCAGTTTTTTTAACCTTGCTTTCAAGTGTCCGGCTCGATGGTACGTATTACGACTTCGTAAATATGGTACAGTGGTTACTAAGCATTAGGCGAACTATTTAAATGAGTTTAAAGTGCCAAAAGAGTGATCTTGCGAGTTATTCTTGGTTTGATTGGGTTAGATTTGAGTCACTAATTCCTTCAATTTACAGAAATAGACCCCACTCCACCCCCAGTGAAAGCCAAAGCTACAGTGAGTTTGGGAGACCACCATTTCTTCTCAGGGCAAGATGTGGAGATGACTTGCAGTGTCCCACATGACCCTTTGGCCAGTTGGACGTACGAGTGGTTCCACGAGGGTAAACTCGAAGGCTCCTCAGAGGTGTACCAGTTAAAGAAGGCACGAGTCCTTCAAAGTGGAAATTATACCTGTAAAGGACAGAAGGCGATAACAGATTGGCCGTACACCGTGGAGACGAATTCAAGTGACCCACTTGATATAAAAGTTGATGGTAAAGATACTTAAAAATGTGTTTGAGTGTATTCTTTTGAGCGTAGAATTTTTTTTATATTATTATTTACACTCTCCTCTAGGTGGATGGGCTATTTTACAAACCTCATATGAGCCATTGCTTATCCAAGAAACAGCAACTCTGACCTGCCGTGTCCGTGATGGTGCCTTCCTGTTAGATGCTATCTTCTACAAGGGTGAGGTGGAGATCCAGAGGCAGAAAGGCAGCAACCTGGTGTTAAGCAACCTTACACTTGAGGATAAAGGCATGTACAAATGTACGGCCATGTGGCTTGTGAACCAGGAATATCAGTCTTCCCAGTCTATGCCTTCTCTTTTGAATGTATTAGGTAAGACATAAAAAAAAAAAAAATTTGATTCCATGTTAACAAAATCCTTTGTTTCTTGGAGGCATGAAAGTGCTATGAAATGTTGCTAAAATTGTGCAGAAGCTCGTATTTATTTAATGATCTCATGACTCGCCCAACATGTCTAAAATATAACATGCCAAAACTTATCTTACCTGTTTAACTACAGATAAATTGGAGACTCCTGAAATGAAGTTTGTCTCAGGTCGGGGTTTGGTAAGGCGTGGCACCAAAGTGAGCTTCAATTGTATCACCAAAGTAAATGCTAGAGAAGCAGACCTGAATCTAGAATACTTCTATCTGAAAGATGGCGTGCGGCTAGGACCTGCTTCAGCCCAAGACACGTACGTCATCTCATTTGTGAGCAAAGATGATGCTGGAGCCTACACCTGCAAAGTCCGTATAAGGTCCCTGAATTTGGAGAGGTGGAGTAATAAGCTCTCACTTAGGGTCTTGTAGTCCACAAAATGTAAGTTTCTGAAGGTTTTCTTTTTTTATAATCTGACACGGCTGAATATTTTAGTGCAGGTTCTTAATTCATTATATTTGATTAGATTATAATTTCTATTATAGGTACAATCTGTCAGCAAAGAAATATGTGCTAATTTAAAAAAAAAGAATTATTGGAGAATTTCCATGTTTTACCCAGACGTTGACAACTAACTTGTACACCTCATAGTGTGTGTGTGTGTGTGTGTGTGTGTGTGTGTATATATATATATATATATATTTGTATATATGTGTGTGTGTGTGTGTGTGTGTGTGTGTATGTATGTATGTATGTATGTATGTGTGAGTATGTATATATATATATATATATATATATATATATATATATATATATATATATATATATATATATATATATATATATATAATAAATATATAGGATTATGAAAAATGGTCATGCTTTACCAAAATCACTGTATTCTTCTTAGTTGCCAATAGAGCCATGATCCAGACCAGGAACAGGCAAAGCAAGACAGCTGTTCATCTTTAATCCAAGTTCGTAATGGTTTTAGTATATTCCTATTCCTTTGTTTTCTACCTTTCTCATCTCCCATCCATGTTATCACAATTTCGATCCTCTAATATAATGTGTATGTTTTATACTAGATTTCGATCATGCAAATTTTATTTTGATTTAGTGTAAACCTTTACACAACATTTCATCATCTGCAATTTTGCAAGGAGAGAGACAGAGTTTGTTTTTCTATTTGATTTTAATACACATGTATGATTGGCTGATTTTTAAATCTGGGAAAAAAAAAAAAAAGCAATACATTTTTTTCTTTATAAAATGTATGTGTAATAAATGATTTTGTTTTACAAGCTATCAATAAACAAATGGACCTGCTTCTACAGCATATAACAGGCTATTAAAGATAATAAAGTAATACACAAGGTTCATCATTGGTGATGTACAAAGATAATGGTGATCATTGGCGTATAGTAGCTTTGCTCAAATTGAATAACAAATATGGGGTTATACAGCATATGTTTGTAGATGACAAACTTCTGATTATTTCAAGTCAAGAAGCTTTTATTTTAACTAATGCCTATTATAATGCATACAACGCCCAAATATGGACATACTGGTTATGTTGTATGGTGTTTATCAGAGCTTTGTTTGCTTATTTTATTAAATAAATTCACAAAAACAATATAGTCATATCTGACTAAAAATAGCAGGAATCGGTATTTGGAATATGTATAAGTATATATATATATATGTGTAAGTGTAGCCTGATAAAGATATAAACACCAGGTTACTTATGGTAAGTAGTCATAGTGTTTAAGTGGTGTGTGTCAGGACTGGGATCCTGCCGGACCCAACAAAAAATGTCATGGGAGTGGCCGTTTTTCACATTCCCAAACACAAGGGTAGGCGGCATGATGGAACACTGCATTTGTTAACATGAGAGCATGTTAGATGCAGTGGTTTGCGCACTGTACAATGAATTCACAGCATTTATACATTCATCCTTGGTAACTGTTTCCTCCTGGTTCAGCTATATATGATTAAAAGTACTGTTTTGTTTATATTTTGGGAAATATCAGAGGTATGTAAAAAAAAAAAAAAAAAAAAAAAATCATTATTTTGCAGGATTGGTCCAGAGAGTTTGCACGAGCAAAAGGGATTGGTCAGAATTCCTTCAAATGTGGTTAGGAATAGGATTTCTGTATCTCTGTATTTCAATCCTACAGTTAATGGTTATGTAGATTTCAGTGCAACATCTGACTGTGATTTGTCTTGATGTCAATCAGGATAGAGCAAAAACCCTGAAAAGGTGCTGTCGTCTTCACTGCTTGAATAGGCCCCATTCCAATCCCTAAGGGTCTCCACCCACACCTGGTCTCCAGCAGCAAGCTTTAGAAGCACCAAGCTGGAGGCCTGGTCAATGTCCTGACCCTGAAGTGCGTCCCGCGACCTCAACTTCCGCACTCCATTCACAACCAAGGACGCACGTAAAGGCTTGTTTCTTACAGTTATCTGGTAGGAGAAGACATAAACCCCTGGGTAGGTACAATTAAACTTGCTAGTGGCAACGTCGTAATGGTTTTCTCCATTGTAGAAGATCTTGTCAAAACGCACTGGAAAGCCCGAAGGTGGAAATGACTTGCTTGGGTAAAGACCTACACTGAAGGCAGAGCGTATTTGGCCCACTGTGTCCCCTGACGTCCCTTTGATGCCTTGAAGGCCACGTTCACCACGCTTTCCTGGGGGACCTCTTTCACCTTTAGGACCTCTTAGACCTCTGATACCTTGAGCCCCTTCAAGACCTCGTGGTCCTGGCTCCCCCTTGATTCCCGGGTTCCCAGGTTCACCACGCTCTCCAGGTATGCCAGGGTTTCCATGCATTCCATGTAGCCCTGAAGAACCAGGATCGCCTCTAATCCCTGAGGGCCCGGGTTCGCCTGGTTCTCCTTTTTGTCCTCTCTCGCCCAGTAGTCCGCATTCTCCCCGTTCACCCTTCTCACCTTTGTCTCCAATTATGCCTTGTGGTCCAGGCGGTCCGTCTTTACCTGCCTCACCTCTGTCGCCCTTAGTTACGTTTTCACTAGGCTCTCCTTTTTCACCTTTTGCACCTTTGAGTCCTGGCATACCACCTGCACCTTTTTCCCCTTTAAGTCCAGTATCACCTATATAAAGTTAAAAATGCAAGTAATACAGTATATCTTCTTGTAATAAACATGTTACATGTATCTTATCATCAGAATAATGTATGACATATACCTTTCTGTCCAGCCTTCCCTGTATTGCCTGGAGAGCCTGCAAATCCACTGCTTCCTTTCTCACCCTTTTCTCCTAAAGAATTGTTAGTGGGTACATGCACATTGTCACAGTATGATCTAATATATCATATTAATCATAATTGTCTAACAAAGATTATCTGTGGTTGCAAATGTTCATTATTACACCTGCCCTTTAAGGTTCTCACCTTTGTCACCTTTCAATCCTGGTGTCCCATTTGGACCGATTGGTCCTATAGCCCCTTTGAGTCCTGGGTCCCCTTTTTGTCCAGGAGGTCCTACACATAGATAAGATTAGCCTAGTTCATGTTTAAAGTAAATCATAAAAGGTGGTACCAAAATGTTTTGAGACTAGTTTTGCAACATGCCAACAGATGTCAGCACAAGGCTGCACGCAAAGTCACAGGGAGCACCGACCTTTATAATCTAGTGTGCCAAAAGACATTGGCCTGTGTACATCGATAGCTGTGCAACTGGTGCTAATCTGACCTGTTCTGATTCATGTATACACCGTCACTGAGTTTTCCTCACATGTAAGTTTCACTTGTTGGAGGGCAACGTGATCTCACTTCCGCACCCACTTCGCCCTCTTACCAAAGATGAAGATCTAGTTTAAAGGTTGCCGCTTTGACACCCTCGCGGTATCCAGCGTGAATAGCAGAGGGTGTTTAACACACTTCGAAAAGAAGACTTCCAGGACACATTTCTGCTAGGCAAGGGGTCTGTTTTAAAGGTAGTAGTGTGTAAACATAAATAAATAAAGTACTTTCTTGTAAACAGAGCTAGTCCCAAAACCTTTTGATAAGTTTCACCTTGCAAGTTCACGAGCTTAATATACTCAAGTTATCTTTAAAATAACCAATTGCTTGCTTCAAATGGTGATTGTGAATCTTAAGCTTGGTATGACAAGTGTTTAATAAACTACAAACACAGTGTGTTGCATTATATATCCACTAACCTGGAGGTCCCATGTCTCCATTTGGTCCAGCAGGTCCACGCTCTGGAGGGCAGCACTCACAGACGTTGAGGTAACATTCTGTATAGTCCAAAGTGTAGTTATCCTGCAAACTGTTTGGTGCAACGGTGGTGTCTGGGTGGTAGCCCACATATGCATTAGCAGGGACTGTGGTACTAACAGAAGAACCACGGTCTTTCGCCTTGGTATAATCCACTATTCTTGCAGTGACTGTGGATTTGCCATGTGTGGTAGTGTGGGCCAGATCTCGAGGAGGCTTTTTGGTGTATTGGTACTTGGGCCGTGGGGTTATTTTAATGGCATCGCTCATGGGTGACAAAAGCAGTATAGTCACTGCCAGGATGACTGATCGAATGCACAGTACAGCCATCTGGGATCTGTGCATAATGAAAAAAATAAAGAATTTTCACAATTTTGCTTCAGTAAATTCCAAGAAATGACCAACCCTTATTTATCTCTTGCTAAATTTAAATGCCCACTGGATTTCTGGCTCACAAAAACCCTGACAGGGTTAATTATTTGTCCTAGTGAGTCATCCAGAACAATAAGGGCTCTATATCTATAGTTATCGCTAGGTTAGCTAATAAAAAAACTAATATTTCATAACTTTTTAACTAAAATATTTTATTCAGGCTAAAATGTGTGGTGCAATAAATAGTGAAAAACAAATATACATTTTGTTTTTATGCATGACAAAATTAAATCCACAGATTTTTTAATGTTGATGTAATTATTTGCCTAATTCAAAGCAAAATAAAACGTGTAAAAAATAAAACGTTTTTAATAACACTAGAGATTGAGCTCAATGACAGAGAATGGGAAGTAACAATGAATACAAGTACTTCATTACTGTACTTAAGTAGATTTTTCTGGTATCAGTACTTCATTTAACTATTTATTTTTTGGATATTTTAACTTTTGACTCTCATTCATTAAATTTTTTACACAAATATCTGTACTTTCTACTTCTTACCTTTGTAAACCAGGCTCTATAAACTATTACTTGAGTTTTAATCTATTTGGTGACGTGAACAATATTTTATCTTCACATTGCGTGCCTTTTCAGCCCATCAACCTATTTCTTGTCGTTGCACGGCTTTTTAGATTTCCCACTGGTTTATCATTTCCCCACTTTTACGCACCATAGCCTACGAAGCTAACAACAAGCAATTCAGAAGGCAGCAATATGTATGGGGCTAACATGGATGAGATGTTCCTGATCACCTGATCATTATCAGCTTTTCTCTGCTTGTGTTCTACATGATGGATGTTCAACCTTGAAAACATTTAATAGGTAACATAATTAGAAATTCTTTTATATTAATACATTAATATGACGTGACGTCCAGCTTACCAGCGTGACACTAAAACAGGTAATAAACTTGAGTAAAAAGTGTAGTCAGTACTTCAACTTTTACCATAATCTTAGCAGAGTATCTCTGATACTTGAGTAAAGAATGTGTGTACTTTTGCCATCCCTGCTTAGAGATTGTAATCTCAGCTCAATGAAAACTCAGTTGTATAAATCGATTAATAGTTAAAAATTCTCTCTGTATAATGACATATGCTGAAAATGTTTGTTGGGTTTTGCTGATATACAATTCTGAGATTATACATTTAATTAACAATATTGAATATCCAATAACAATAAGGTGATAATGGGGACCCCAATCCTAATGCCCCAGAACTGGCCAATGCAGAACCCTGTAACAGTGGCCAGGTTTCTTTACCTCTCATGTGTACCATGACATGGGATACAGCACCCTCATGAATCACTCCATCTAGTAGAAAGCCAAAAAACAAGAAAAAAGACACAGGCTGCCAGCTGGAGTCAGGGCACTGAGACTAGTCATTCAATATGGGAAGAATTTCTTCAGCACTTTTATCAAACCCCAGTGAACGACCAGGTGCCAAGCTTTAGGGTTTAAGCAGCAATCGTAGGGATTTGGACACTGGATGAAAACGATGTTATGTTACCAAAAGCAGGCTGAATGATTTATGCTGCTTCATTTTGTCATTGAACTCACAGCTCTATTGTCCACATAGACATTATACTGTAGATAATGGAATGAATGGTTTGATAATTATGTCAATCTTATGCTGTGTCTCAGTATGGTTCCCACTGTGGTTCACCACCTAAAAAGGATTTTGGACTAAAGTGTTAGAAAGTGTCTCCACCACCATTATCAAACACCCACTGAAGTAAAATCAAATGAATGAATGGTGTTCCTCATTCCATTATGGTTCAAGGGACTTTATGCTAAGGTGCGCCGAAACTGTCCCTTTAAATAATGGTCAATTACATTTAATATACCAGCATACCCTTACATGGATGCTTTACCTATAATGGTATACCATTGCTTAAGGCAAAATAGTCGATAATGCTGGTGCAAGTGTATCGGATTGAGTATTATAGGTGGAATTGTAATAACACCCCTGTGTGCCATTCTTTGATGGGCTGTCGATCATCCACCAAATAATTTGTGTTTATTAGTGGTTCTATTTTCACACTAAAGCACTGGGGGTGGGGTACAGAGGTGGCAAAAGTACACACATCCTTCACTTAAATAGAAGTACAGATACTCATGTTTTAAAATACTTAGGTAAACGTTAATCTACTGACTACACTTTTTTATTCAAAGTTAAAGTATAAAAGTTAGGGCTCTGGTACAAGTACTCGAAAAAGTAGCCGTTACTACTACTACAACTTAAAGTACCATATAATAATACATTGTTTTTTTTTTAATACTCCAAGCAACATTGACATGGAGAAATATGGATGCTTCATTCAAATGTATGTTTTTATTAGAGAAACCAAACTCAACATTAAGCATGAAGACAAAAAAAAAACTTATAAATGTTTTAAAGTAATTATGGGGGTTAAAGTACGTAAATCATCCGGACAGCAAACAGAACTTTTGATATGTTTCCACACGGACGGTTAATGAGGTGATACCAGAGAAACTGTACCTCTTCTAACTTTCATACAGATTACATAATCAGATAATATTTGTATTCGATGTGAACTGGTTTATGTAAAAGAAATTTTGAGCTTTCGATACATGTATTTATTATGTCTGTGAGGCAAGTTTTCACTGAGATTCAGGTTGTTTGATTTATGTGTTTGTGAGGGGAGATGACAGACATCAGTGAGTGCTTCCTGTCTGTTTGTTTCATTTTACAAAAGCACAGCGTTTTGATGTTATTATGAGTGTACACATAAAAGGAGACCCTTTACAGATTTGAAATATGTATTTATTTTATCCGTACGATAAAAATAGACAGTAATTTAGGTTAGTTTCGGCGTTATCATGAAAAATGCCACAAAACGCGTCAGCACGTTTGTCGACCCCCAGAGGGTTAATTGTGTGAATCATGGTGGATTTTGGTGTTTAATTTGAGACTTGGCACATAAATCAAATGTTTACTAATTAAAAATAGTTTTTGGTGGAGTTTAATTATTTATTTTATATCTGAGTAAAGAAAGGACGTCGTGAATAAATGTATGTTTATATACTGTATATATATTTTATAAAAATTAATTTCAAATTTTGTTACCTAATGAATGTATCCAGGCTGAACATCAACCATATAGAACACAAGCGGAGAAAAGATGATGATGATGGTGATCAGGAAGGTCTCTGTTCTCAGTCACGTTTACATCGCTAATTTCTTGTTGCCTTGTGCCTGCTCATTGTTTGATACACCAGTGATAGATAAAAAAATATTACAAATATTGCTGTAAAAATCTAATGTGAGATTAAAAAGTTGCCAAAAAAAAGAAATAGTAAAGTAAAGTACTGATACCAGAAAAATCTACTTAAGTACTGTAAGTATTTGTACTTCATTACTTCCCACCTCTAGTGGGGTATACATTCATTGCAACAGATGGGACACGGTCAGTAATTGTTATACCTACAAAGTCATCTAAGGTCTAATTTTAACTCTTGGCTATTCCTCCTCTCTGTTTTTTAGATCTCAGATTTACCCCATGTGTTAGCTCAGGGAATCAGAGATGTATTCCAAGCTATTTGGTGTTACTCCAAAAAAGCTTTTGCCCAAAAGAGCACTGATAATCTCACCATAGCCTAAACCTGAGCTGTTTCTTTCTTCTTTTTTTTTTTTTTTTTTTTTTATAGAGGAAAGCGCTTATCTAATGAATCATCTGTTCAGGTAAAATGAGCGAAGAACATAATAATGAGTTGGGGTTCAGAAGGGAGAATACATGCAGTACACCATATTACTCAAAAATTCTAATATAGGCAGAATCTCTAAAAATAAAAAAAATCAACAGCTGGGAGGCTAGATTTTCCCTTTTCATCGAAAAAGTGCCATGCAACTAAATTATACAAGATCTTGATACTGAAGAGTCTTTCCGGAGTGAACTACTCCACACTGACCTATTGGTATTACTCCACTATTCAACAGCCTCAGCCATTGTGCTCACTTTACCTTCCATCCACTCAACCCTTTCACTTAGCAAAGGCCCTCAGCTTGCCCCCTGGCCACCCCATACCCCTGAATTTCTCAAGCTTTGAGAAGCTGTGAGACAGGGAAGAGCCTCTATCACAATCCAACCCCAACAACCACACAATCAGTCGCAGCTAAGATTCCAAGAAGAAATTGTTTTAATCAAGTCTTCGAATGCAAAATTTAAACTTGGACAAAAACTCTGCTTTAGGTGTAGCTGCACTTAGCATATGTCTGCATGTTTGCCCTCCTTTCCCCTTTTGTAAAGGGAGGGCATGTCTGCCATCTGAGCCCAAAGTGTGTTTAGCCTCTGGTAGAGTAACAGCTCAGGCTGTGCTCGAGTGGTAAGCCCTTAATGGGGTTCACTATGACCCTGTAAAGAAAGGAGTAGCTGTTGAACCATTTGCCTAAAAAGCCTCATTCTACTTCTTTATCTTTTTTCATCTCTCTTTCGGTTTCTCAGGCTCTCTGTCTGATATATATATATCCTAATTTGAAAAGCTTTAAAAATGCATTTGTATATACTATAGGACTGTCTTTCTTGTGTTAAAAAAATAAAATAAATAAATAAATAATACAATAAAAAGGGCTCACAACACAAGGGGAAAAACTATGCAATATTATTATTATTTAAATTATTATTATTAATTAATTAATATATGCAGTATATAGTTTGAATGATCAATGTTGTGAAGGTCTCTCTCTCTCTCTCTCTCTCTCTCTCTCTCTCTCTCTATATATATATATATATATATATATATATATATATATATATATATATATATATATATATATATATATATATATATATATATAAAATGTGTGTGTGTTTGTGTGTGTGTGTGTATGTATGTATGTATGTATGTATGTATGTATGTATGTATGTATGTGTAAAAATATATATATATATTTTTTTATAGATAGATAGATAGATAGATAGATAGATAGATAGATAGATAGATAGATAGATAGATAGATAGATAGATAGATAGATAGATAGATAGATAGATAGATAGATAGATAGATAGATAGTAAAACTAAATATTAACACATTCACAGTTAAGACACCAAAAATACAACTAAACAACTAAAGATATACAAGTATGAAACAGCTCATCAGACATCCAGATTTAATGCTTGTTAGTGCCCTTTTCAAATGTATATGTCTGAACAGAGAAAAGGTAATATCCATGCACATCTACATTTACTCTAATACATATGCTATGTTACAAAACAAATGGAGGAAGTTGCTCTAAGACTGTATCTGTCTTAAGTGATATACCACCATCTTATTCATGGTAAATGCTATTCATTAATAAATAGCATTGTGCACAATTAATGAATTATATAATTAACTAATATTGTATATTTATTATATTATTAACTCGTGAATTAAAATCTGACCAATATTCAAAACACGTCCAAAGCAGCTTGCGTTATTTAATTATCAATTTGACCTCTATCATTATACACAATCTGGTCTTAATCCCAGAAATAAGATTCCCTAGAAATGATCTTTTACTCAGAAAACTCTAGAAAGACGATTTACCAGATGTGTCAAGATTGTGCTGCCTGTGATTTTCCTTCGAGTTCAGCTAATTCCGTCTGAGTAAACACCAGAATCGAGAGACCAATTTTTGGAATCAGGATTCATGTACTGGATATAAAGCTATACCTTTTACAGGAGGAGTGTCACCCTCTTTTCCTCCCTCTCTCTACTCAGTGTGACACACACACACACACACACACTTGCCAGAAGTGGGTGGACTACGTTGGTTCTGGCCCAGTGATTTGCAGTCACCCAGACTGAATCTGAACAAAGTGCTGTTGCCGAGAGTGACCCAGAAACCTGACCCAGGCCCACCGAGCACTGTGCACTTCATTCACCTTCTTATCCTCCTCTTCTCCCACCCCCCCCACCCCCCCCCCCCCCTCTCTCTCTCTCTCTCTCTCTCTCTCTCTCTCTCTCTCTCTCTCTCTCTCTTCTGCTGTCTGTCTCCATTATTATGTGTAATGTATTGTCTCTAAAATCAAAATAAGGAAAAAACCAATCTGTATTTTAGTATTATTTACCATTGTGCCATTTTCCACAGCAAATAATAATAAAAGATACTTATTATTATTATTATTATTATTATTATTATTATTATTATTATTATGGACAATCTTGCCAGGAAACACCAATATCCTTCTGCACAAAGACAATGTCACATGATACATTTACAGATGTGGCATTCAGACACTTCACTTGTCAACATGTCCACATGATGTTTTATTTGACACTTGATTCATTCTTTATTCACGTGACTTTTACGTGCGTTTATTTTCTTATTATTTCGTTTTACTATGCGGAATATTATGTGGTTTTATGTATCAACAATTATCATATGGACATCACTTATTGACTGACATGTGCACATATGTAATATATAGACGTCCGTGTAATATTTTTGCCATATATCCAAAAAAACCTTTTGAATCCAAAATGACCATGTGGCAGACTATAAATTTATGGACCTTTAAATTGTAGTTTGCCAAATTAGACATTCAAGAGACTAAATCTAACTTTATATTACATATATATAAAAAAATTTTAAGATAAAAGCAAAATGTTGTTTCACTCTTGGGTTAAATATATTTTTACCCACTAGAGGGGGATATTGGTTAGACTTTGGTGATGAACGCAACCATATCCTGTCCTCTTTGGGACATTAGGAACACCTACAGAAAGGGGGAAAAAGTGTCTGTAAAACAAATAATAATACAATGAAGAGAAAGCAGAGCAGCTCAAAGAGTTACAACACAAAATTCACTTACCTTGGGAACACTAGGTATAAGATGGGAATGCACCCTGTATGGAATTCCAGTCAAACGCTGGGCACTGCACACACATATTTTTGGGAGGTGAGAAGGAAACTGGAGAACCTTGAGGAAACCCATTCAGACATGAAGAGAACATGAGAACAGTTACACAAACACTAACAGAAGATCAAGATCTCACCAGGGACCGTACACTACACGGGGCAACGCTGGGCAGCTCGCCAGCATAAAGTACTACAGTATTTACAAAACAAACTGAACAAAAGAACAGGACAGCTTTCAGAAAGACCCTGATTAAAGGAGAACATTACAGTGATGAATAAGAACAGAACAGTCTTTAAAACAGAAAAAGTAAAAACTGTATTTTATGACAGTGTACATTAACCTAAGATCCCGAATAATAATCCCGAATGATCTGCCTTTTATTTGTGCTGTTTATATAGGCCCAATAAAATGTATCAGGTTGCTGGTTAAAATTAAAGAAGAGAAATCACAGAGGCATGTCGAGGTGACGGTCAGCATGTTTACAGCAATTACAACTTTAATCCCAAGCCTGTGTGGCTTTTTTTTTTTTTTATATCCAATTACCTCACCTTGATCATTGTATCATTGTAGCTGTGGGTCATTAAATTACTGAGGTACTGTATAACATATACTGCATGTGACAATCATCACATGATCAAAGCAACAGCAAGACGTTTGCTTAGGATAAGCGTGTAAATAAGAGTTATCAGATCATAACAAATATTTGTCTTATATGGGTGGTCTAAACAGCCAGAGATCTTCCTGCATTCTATGTACAGATTCTCTCTTTTATTGTCATTTCAACCATATATAGATGACGCATTGCACAGTGAAATGAAATTGTATGTAGCCTCCTGTGCTACATACAAGAACAATCACAGAAAACACAGGGCTAAGGACTAATAAGTGTCCTCGCCACATAAAGGGCATGTGTGCAACCTGGTGCAACACAAATACACAAAACACAAAATAAATAAAAAAATAGCTCTGCCAGTAAACCTGTTGTAAACAGTTTATGGTAATGAAGTGATGTAATGTGAGTGGTACTGAAGACATGGGGAGGTAAAGTGAGTACGAGTGTGTGTTGAGTCTGGGTTGTACAGATCAGTCACACAGTTCACATGTTCACATTCACTGTCCTCTTTCTGAGAAGACTTTGTCACAGGATCCAGCGAATTTGTCCTTTTGTCAGTGGATTTGGCAGCACAAAAGCCACTGGTTGTTCTTTTTGAGAATTAATATGATTGAGATCTTGACTAAATTTGGGACATCTGGTAAGATGAGCTCTTCCTGAAAAGGCAAATATTTCCACCTTACTAATAAATGAGCTGGGAACATAACATTTGGATCGAAACCTTAAAGTGCAAGGGTTGAAGGTTGTACCAAGAAAAAAAGGGTCACCGTGTAGCTTTCGGTCAAAGGATTCAGAAAGTGGGGTGTCAGGTTGCCTTTCACTTAACTCAGCTCAGGTGCTATTTTACAGGCCAAAACCTGTAACCTGTTCAAATTGGTTGCAGTTCTTGGCGTATTTGCGATGAAAATATGAGAGAAAGGAGCAGGAAAACTGAGCTCAAAACAAGTGCAGCCAAATTCTCTACACAAGCAAAGATTGAATTCATGTGACAGCAGGGAAAATGTTAAAAAAAAATTCAAATCAGTGACAACAGAAGGAAATTGTGGGGGTTTTTTAACAGCAGTGCTCCTCCAATAATCACAGAGAGGCAGTTTTTTGAGGGTCCCCATCAACTCAGCTTGGGGGATTTATTCTGTATATAATAGCATTGACAATATCATCAATCATTTCATTTTTTTTTTTACCTGTATATAATTAATTGTATAAATTCCTTGATTATCCTCATATCTAAATATCATCAGTATACACGCAGTGTATAATTCATACAGTTACATTTTTATATTCTCTACACATACATATATTGTGCCTTACACACATCCTGCACTAATATAACTTCTCATATACTGTATGTTCACATATATGATTATATTCGTTCTTAGTGTACTTGCTCACCAGCTCCCGCACATTTATACTTCGCCCAAAGCCTTTATATTTATTTTACATTTATCCGCTTATATATTACATGCTGTACATATATTTGCATATTTATCTGCACTCGCATGCATAATTCTATTTATCAGAGACAGCACATTATAAATCTACTGACATTGTAGAATAATGCAGGGTTTTCCATATCTCTTGATCACCATGGCCTCATTTAAAAGTTAAGGTTTTCAAATATTTGCCTTCAAGATATATTAATAAACTGTTCTCACAGCGTAATACACAGTTTCAGAGACAGAACAAATTCATGAGAAAGCAGTTTCTTTCCTTATAGCATTACTGGGATTGAAATGACATACACTTTCTTTCAGACCTTATTTTTTTTAACGCAAACTCATGGTACATAAATGCTTATGTTGAATGAGGACTTCGAAGAAAATCAAAAACTTCCAGAAGTATTTAGGCCACTACATTCTTAGAGGTCCAGATGTTTTGTTTACATGGACACAACTTCCTGTTTATAATATAATCGACTATTTGCCTGTGATGTATTACACAGCTCCCATTTTCTGACACTGACAAAATACACCTTACATATACTGTCATTTAAGAGACTGTTAGTCTGAAGAAAAGAAGTGAAAATGAATAGTAAGAAAAAGAGTGTAAGTATTATATCTAAGAGGACATCCTAGTGAGTAATGTTGGATACATGGTGGGGAAGTAAAGGAGGAATCACACCATCGAGAGATTGGGGAAGGAAGCCAAGGCGAGACCAACAGCCACTCTGAAGGAGTTGAGGTGCACAAGACAACCATTTCATGTGTGCTGCATAACTGAGGTTTGTGAAGGATTGTGATAAAAAATAAAGCATTGCTCAAGGTGAGCGATATGAAAGTGAAGATGTGGACCAAGTCTGAAATACTGTGAACTTTGACACAGTCACTGCAGTCAAGTTTAGTTGTTATTAAGATCAGGGAAAAGGGTTTGCTTGGAGAACACTGACAACTAGGTGAAAATACATCCTGAATGGGATACCAGCAGACCCCACATGCCCATTCAATCTAAATTTACTAGTGACTAATTTACATACTGCTGAGTAGGTAAGAGGAAACCATAGATCCTTAAGGAAACCCATACAGACCCAAACAGTGAAGCAGGATTACAGCAATGTTTCAGTTTGATCTTTACAGTAACTGTTTATATCTCCATTCAAATTACTGCACATGTGCTGCCCACTGAGAGAGAGAGAGAGAGAGAGAGAGAGAGAGAGAGAGAGAGAGAGAGAGAGAGAGAGAGAGAGAGAGAGACAGAGGGAGGGAGGGAGGGAGAGAGAGAGAGAGAGAGAGAGAGAGAGAGAGAGAGAGAGAGAGAGAGAAAGAGAAGAGAGAGAGAGAGAGAGAGAGAGAGAGAGAGAGAGAGAGAGAGAGAGAGAGAGAGAGAGAAAGGAAGAGAGAGAGAGGGGGGGGGTGGAGGGAGGGAGGCGTTTGATGGTTTTACAGCTCGGGTCGGTCCCGGTGACGTCACGCGCCGTACTGCGGCGGCAGCATCATGACCAGAGGCTGAGCAGAAACTCTGCGCCAAAAACCCGGAGCGCGGAGAGCGACGTGAAAGGAAACGCGACCCCCTGCACCGTCGTTGCGGATTTCTCCGGAGCGTGAATCAAAGCCTCCCACGCACGCACGCACGCAGGCACGCACGCACTCACGCACTCGCTCACGCGCGCATCCACGCACTCATTTACGCACGCACGCATCCTCGTACTCGCTTACGCGCGCATCCATTCACGCACCTGCTCACGTACGCACTTTACCCAGGTGAGAATGAAAAGAAATGTATAAGGGCCAGGATGGGTGTGGTGTCCGATCAAAAGTAGAGGTGCAGTGTGCCTGTGTGTGTGTGTGTGTGTGTGTGTGTGTGTGTGTGTGTGTGTGTGTGTGTGTGTGTGTGCACCTGACATTCCCAGACCGGTAGAACAGCTTTGCGTTTGGACGAAACAGTGTCCCGCGATCAACTTTATCCACCAGGCTGTGCGTCTGAGCGTGTGTGTGTTTATGTCTGCATGTGTATCAGTGTGTGCGCTCAGGCGTGTGTGTGTTTACGTGAGAAGGACTCGCAGAGGTGAGTGAACATCGCCAACTTGTTTCTGTCCCCGTGTCTATTGCGATTCTCACTTTTATTAGATATAAAAGACCCAGAAAACAAAACAGATGTGTGTTAAGAGAGAGATATAGGGCTTTAGACATTTTTTATTTTTTATTATTGATGTGTGAATGTACTGTAATGAGTTGTTTATGTCCAAATAGTTTTACATTTTACAATTTTGAATTTATTCTGCGATATAAAGTGCATACTTAACTATTAGTCAATTGTACTTATACTAATTTGTATATTAGTCAGTATTAGTATTAGTATTAGTATATAGTTGGTCCTTCAATCAATCAATCAATCTATCTATCTATCTATCTATCTATCTATCTATCTATCTATCTATCTATCTATCTATCTATCTATCTATCTATCTATCTATCTATCTATCAGTACCACAGACTATAAATTATTCTATTTATATTCAATATTTGGATCATTATTGACTCGATATGTATTTTCAGAGTGCTTGTTGACTTGATATTTGAGAAGAGGAATGTTCTAGCAGTTATAGGTTTGTTTATGTTGTCTCATCTTGTTTCAGTTGACACAAGTGAACCGTGACACCTGCCTTTGACTCAGACCCGAGCTCGATACTCTAAATGATTAACGCGAATGTCTAATTGACTCGTTAAAACAAGCCCGGATGATGGTTTCAACTCCGTTCAGGACCCCAGAATGAATACAACCCACCTTACTTATTTACACTTATTTACACTCGATTAGAATGAAGAATGAAGAATGAAGTTGGTCGAAGGAAGAGATGTGCTTACAGTACAAAAAAAAAAAAGTTTCACCCGTGTCTCGAATGGCTTAAGTGCTGGTGCCTGGCAAGTGGAGAGAGATCTGATAAAAGAGGTCTGAGTCAGGAGCTTGCAGCGTGGTACAGTAGGATAATAACTAATCGTTTTAACAGTAGTGTACGTGATGATTTGATGTAGCTGCAGGGAAAGGAGGTTCTGTTTTTTTTTTTTTTTTTATTTACTAGATTTTCACCAGAGGATTGCTCTTCCATTCATTTGTTGATTAGCCCCTAGTCATTACTACAGAAGTTCCACCTCAAATTGCCTTCGAGAATCACATCTCAGTGTCACGCTCTCTGTCTTACACAAATACAAATCGCTCTCTTGTTCTTTTTAATACACTGCACGTACTCCATATAACGTATCTTCACATATTTATAGAGTTTGAATTCCAGCCTCAGAAATATGATGTGAGGAATGTTCTAGACAAACTCCATTTGCATAACATAAAGCCTGCTTTGTTTTGTCTCTTTTGGCCTTCATGCTGTCCAGTGCCAACCAGTGTCTGGGAAGGACCAAACCAAAAGCATGGATGTGAAGAACGTGCGAGAATACATGGGCTGGCTGTACTACCAGTATCTCCTCATCACAGGCATCTACGTCCTGGAACCATGGGAGAAATCCATCTTCAATACAGTCCTCTTTACCATGGTGGCCATGGTGGTCTATACTTCCTACGTCTTCGTACCCATCCATGTGCGCCTGGCACTGGAGTTCTTCTCAGGACTGTGTGGGGAACAGCCGGAGAGTACTGTAGCGCTTATGAGCTAAAATATGGACCTTTTGTTTAATTTTGATTTGGAGTTGTTTGTCTTTTTACTCAGGAAGATTTGGGAGTGATAAAAGAAGAAGATGCAATGTGAAAAAAACAAAAGCCATGGCCAATTTTTTATTCCACAGTGCCACTGTACATGATGGGGCAGGACGGGACCCTGAATAATTGCTCATGTTTTGCATGACAGGACCAATATCCCAACCCTCACATATGATTGTTTGCATGTTTTTAGGTTTTTATCCATTTCTCAGATATGCCAGTGAGACAAATTGTCCAATAATTTCTCTTGTAGATGTCAGTTTCGTTTACAAACATGTCACTCTTGTTCGAATTCGTGTTTCTAGTCACGTTCCCTATGCAATGAGGCTCTTAATGCAAAAAAAAAAATCCTCAGTTTTAGCTGATATATGACTTCTAGCAATAGGTCTTCTTCATCATCACACTTTAATGTCTTCTTTTTGAGCATGACACGATATGAAAAGAAGGATTATTGGATCAATTGTCTACCGAACTTTCCTGAACTGTGCATGCGTTTACTTTGAAACTTTTTCACACCTCTGTATTTATATAATGTCTATACATATTTAATCACAAAATACTGAAATACTGAATACTTGGCTGGTCACAGTGTCAGTAAATGATTGTTTCATACGCATATATATATATATATATATATATATATATATATATATATATATATATATATATATATATATATATATATATATATATATATATATCATTACATTTTATACAACATTTCTTAACTTCAGAATTGTATATGCACACAAGACATTTAGCCAGTGAATGTTTTGGGGGTTTTTTAAACTTGAAGTATAAGTTTTTTACACAAATAAAGTAATTTTACAAGATATACGTCCTGGATTTCCTTTATGATGCCAACACGCTTCAGAACTGCAGAGCTAAAAAGTATATCGAATCAACATATGAATCATCCAATCATTCTTATGGGTGCCATTTTGGACTGGAGTTGGTATCATAACTGCACCACGAACACATATTAGAAGTTAGGTGATTGATCTTGCATGCTTCAGAATTTTCAGCGTTGTTACAACAGCAAGGTTCTAGAAGAAATATTTTCCTTCTTAAATACTTGGACTCCTTTACGACACATCCATCAGGTAATCTAATAGATGCAACCAAGGTTTTACCTCAGAAATTCTCAGTAAACATGCCACATTTCTACAACAGGAAGGTTCTAGAAGAAATAATTTCCTTCTAAAATACTTGGACTCCTTTACAACACATCTATCAGGTAATCTTATAGATGCAACCAAAGTTTTACCTCAGAATTTCCCAGTAAACATGCCACATTTCTACAACAGGAAGGTTCTAGAAGAAATAATTTCCAACTAGTACACCTTTTATAAACACCCCACTAGGAATCTTATAGATGCAATCAGTTTCCTACTTGGCAAGAATTCCTTCTAGAACCTTTCTGTTGTAGAAACGCTGTATGTTTATTGGAAAATTCAGATCATCTAGCTTCAAATATGCTTTGATAGTGCAGTTGTGATACTAAAAGCGCTAGAGAATGTTTGTTATAAAACATTACAGTCACAGTAAAACGTGTTTTTTTTAACAAAATTCCAACATTTCATACAAAATTCTACTAACCCTTAATAAACACTAATAGCTAGTACATGTTGATGTTGTTGGTTAACATTTACTTATCAACAGTTTTATCCTGGAGCTACAACTGTAATGTACTGCAAGTTGACCTCACCCTCAATTTTTTCCCCATAAATACAAACAGGTGACTGTTATGCTATAGAAAGCATTGTGCAGCCACGATGTGGTTCCACTCGACTTCTTCGAGTGAATAAACACTGCAAATCAATACAAAGAATCCCACAATAAAACATTTCTATACAGATGGGAGAGTCTTCCAGCTTGACTCTGCAACTATTTACATCCCAAGCTGACTGAATGATATAATGAGTATGAAATTGATGTGAATCCTAAAAAGTCTTTCAAAAGTCACCAGATGCTGGAGACATGATGATAATTGAAAAAGACTTTTGGAACTTGAGATTTTTTGTTTATTTTGCTGTAGGATTTGAATAATAGCAATCGACACATTTAAGTTATTAACCAAAATGGCTTGTCTCAGGACATTATAACATTCAGGTACAATGTGAATTCTGCTATTTTATAGAATTGCGGTAACGTCGCCGGAAAAACATGAAGTCTGAGGCAGATATCTACGTATTTGTGGAAATGTTTTGGCAGTAAGAGAGATCTCTTCGAGCTTTAATAGTGAAAAGTGCAAATATTGATTTAAATATATTTGCAGTGTATTCAAAACATTTATTGTGTACATAATGTGAAAATGAGGACCCAAAGACATAAGACACTTTCTAAACACATCACTAGACACAATAAACACTACATGTATAGATGTACAAGTATAAATGCTTTGATGAAGGTCCATATAATGCTCACTACTCACAATGCTTTGTCAGCATGCAATTTTAAACACACTTAAAGATGAAACGATAAATAAAGCGAAGGGACCATACCAGTTTCTCTAGCTCAGCGTTAAAAGGTGCCCTGAGGGCCCGCCTCGATGAATCTGTTCACTTACCGCTTTCTTTACAGTTTCCTGAGGACCCAGTGCAACATACTGTATTTTACAATGCGTTTTAACAGACAAACATTGGTCCACATGAGAGGACCAGTGTTCAGTCATGGTAATCCTCATGCTAAATTCATAGACAGAGGCAGAAAAAGCATAAACACAGATACACTGAAAATATTAATATATAATCGTCGTGTTTGAATTTTTCAAGGAGGATGAGATTAAATGGCAGGAGTGACAGTCTATTTGGTTATTGGGGAAAAAACATAATTTGCCAAAATAACTTTTTTCCTTTTCAACAACACAATACATTAGGTCTAAGGTAAAAGTTTATATAGCTCCACTTGTTATAAGGTTTGGATTAAACCCGTTCAAATCTGATTGATTTTAATTAAAGAAACTATAGAAACTCAATGTATTCATAATGATGGATTGTGGCTTCCTGTAACATAATTTCTTTTAATTTCTTGAACCTTCTGCTTATGTGTCACAGACTCCTAGGTGTCCCTAATCCCCAATTTAAGACGCATTGATTTTAAACTGATGAAATTTTTTAATTTGTCACTTTTCTTAACATGGTTTCTTTCCTGTTAAAATTAAATCTGGTGGTGCAGCAGAGCAAAAAATACTGTTGTCTGCTTTGGGACCTTTGGAGCCTTTTTTAGGATCTCAACAACTACATCCACAATATTTGCATGATCTTTAAAAGCATAGTATAAGTTGTCAGATTGGGATTCAGCAAGATTTTATTCCAAAATAAATATTGTATTTAGTATATTTATAACGGAAATGTAAGAATTGGTAATATGACGAGCGAGAAAGTTACGAGTTGAGGACCCTTTGAGGGGTGATTTGAGATTGAGCCTTAAAGATACCAGTAGTTTAAGGAATAAAGCTCCCTGGCCAGTTTCCACTCACCGTTAGTGCCATGATTTCATAACACTCAGAAGTTTTATTGAAATTATGAAATCATCTAATAGTTAAAGTTCTCTGTTAATGAATTAAAAGGTTGTCAGCAGGACTGGAAAAAAAGATTGTGAAAGTACTGATAGTGTGTCAAAATATGAATTTAGATTCGAAGTAGCTTGTCGAAATAATATATATATTTTTATGCTTTTACAGCTATTTGAAATCAAAAATGATAATATAATTAATAGGTTTCAGCATTAGTGCTACTCTGGCAGTGACAAATAAAAGGAAGTAAAAGCATTATATTCAGATTATTCATTAAACCCTTTTATATGTTTTTGGCTAAGAGCGTGTATAAGAATGCTTTACATTTTTTAAATAAGGGTAACCCTCTGACCAGATCACAATGGATTTTCAAATTACCATATATTGGCTTGTCCATGGTTTTGTCTGTTACTAAACACCCAGGCTTAGCTTTTTTTTCTTTTTTTTTTTAGGAACACAATAAAGCCATTCTCCTATAGTTGTAACCGGCATCGTGTTTCCTAACAGGCATATTTCGGCTCAACTTAGGAACGTTACAGGATCCAAAACACAGTAAAAAAGTGCTTGTAAAAAAAAAAAAACCATCACAGCGACGGCTCACGACGATGACCTTGGCTAGATGTTTATTCCGCTTTTATCTTTATCGTACGTTCGAGAGACTGCACAAATGGGAAAAAAAAACACTGAACTTCAAATGCTGACCAAACAAACACACCCAAAACAGTCACGCAACCGCCGACTGTGGCTTTAGTTGAATTACATCCCGTTTAGACAAATGCTGTGGTTACACCTGCACATGCTCCATCTAATGCAGACACACGAAAGAAATCAAATGGGTGGAAAACATGTTTATAATTTACGGTAATAATCCATCATTTACAATAATAAACCAAGCCTTATGCAGTAATGGTAACAGATGAATAATGCTATATCAAAGCGCAAGAGTATCTGGGTTCATTATCATGACGTGTGTGTTGTTATTTTTTTTTTTTTTTTTGGGGGGGGGGGGTTGTTAATGCAAAGACAAAAGAAATGTATTTCATGCATTTCTAGCTCCTGATATGAACTACAACTCTATATTCATGAAGCTAAGTATAGGTATGTTGCCAACTCATCTACAAGGGATACTATAATGACTTTCCATGATGCACCACAGGAGATCATTTCAGATGGTTCAATATAGATATAGATATAGTTATAGAATTTTTTGCCACACTTACATAATGTTAATATATTGGGCAATTATGTGCAATAATAATGATATTTTTTGCCATCTGTTTCACTACTGTTAAACATTTCATTTCACTTACTTTATAACTTAATATGTATATACATTTTTTGTTTCAATTTCACTTTAATACATTGTTTTTATTACCATTTTGCGAGTTAGAAGCCCACTAAAAGTTTTAGCTGACTTTTTTATTATATTTAGCCTTTGCTTTTTTGTTTTTGCACACTTTCCAGATAAGAACAAATGAAATCGTCATAAATCTTTAACAAATTTTCCCCTCTTTTCTTTTACTGTTGACTCATTGCACAATGTTTATCATATAAAAAAATGGGTGAGGCCGATCATAGCCGAGGGTTATTTTATTAATTGAGATCAGATTTGTACGTGGTTTGAAATTCACTTTAATGTAAACACTTTAAAAAAAAAAAGATAGATAGACCAAGAAAAATAAGGAATGCACCCAACTGGCAATTTGAGATTAAATCACAATGTGTTAATAGACAATGTTGAAACACAATGGAATATAAAGGCCATTGAACAGCCACCTGATATTCATCTCCAGAAGCCCTGCAATTTCCCTGGCATCCATCACGCCCTGGGTAAACTCCAGCACATTACAACAATAGCATTAAACACAAGAATCAAAGAAAAGCCATGGTGCTGCAAACAGAGACCTGCCCAGATATTAACTTTGGTTGGTTGTTAAAATCTGCTCCTGCTGTACAGTACGTCAACATGGGCATAGGTTACATTAGGTTGAAGATGGTTAAATGTAAAAGAAAAAAAGAAAAAAAAGAAGAAAAAAAAAAGAAAAAACAATAGCATCAAGTTTTATTAGGCAAGTGATAATAAAGTAGAATTTTAATTCCACTGATGAGTGAGATTTTTATGGATGTTGTCGTTTTTATACCAAATAAACAAGCCAAAGAAATCAGTGGCAAGTTGAGAAACACGAGGAAGAAAACTGAGAAGCGCTAGAAGAGAGCTGACACTGGATGTATCTTATTATATTGTACAAGTAATAGTCACGTCAGTGTATTGTTTTAGTAGTCTCTATAGACATAAAGCTTTGACCTTAGTGAAGAACTGCATAACCAGCTACTATCAGTGGTGGACAATAAGGAAGTAAATGTAAATTGTTACTGTACTTAAGTTGCTTTTTCAGGTATCTGTACTTCACTGAAGTATTTTCATTTGGGGAGACTTTTACTTTAACTTCACTACATTTCAAAGTCAAATATTGTACTTTTTCTCAACGACATTTTGAAAATCAGTCTTTTTATTTTAATTTATGAGAATAAAAACAACTGGTCAAGCACGCAACAAGCCACCAATCAGGGTTGAGCATTTCGAACTTGTTTTGACTGGCGCTTGGTGGCGTCTACTGTATTTAGCACAAACGGTTCAGCGTCCATTTAACAGCAGGCAGAACATTTTGACATGAAAAAATGATGAAAGAAACTCCTGACTTGAACTCGCTATAACACTCGTCGATTTTATTTTTAAGTAGTTGAAAAGCGGGTTTTGGGCTCATGATCATTTTAATAGATATCAATCAGTGTTTGACTTATTAATATCATTCTATTAATAGATCGGTGTGCTGAAAGTCACAGAGTCTTTTGACATCAACTGAGTTGATTAAGCAAGAGTTCAGTGACAAAAATTTTTAATAGGAACAATATAGCCATAATAAATCATAGTACTTTGGATAGTGGAGTAAATTTGAAGGCAAATACTTTTACCTAAGTGAAAGTTTAAAGAGAGCACTTTTAATTTGACTGGAGTAACATCATACCTAGAGTATCTCGTGTACTTCGTCCACCACTGGCTAGCATCCTCTGTTCCAGCTGCTAACTTAACCAGTTTTATAATAACAGGAGTATTTTACTTTCATTCCCCTCTTGTTCAATCAAATCCCTACCTAAGGTACACCCACGTCCTCCATCAGTTCACAATATGGTAATGCAATGTAAATCTTATCATACAAAGTCTGATAGTGTTGGAATGATAGGCAATTTAAGGAGCTAAGTCAGATCTACCCTCCAATGAGGTTTTATTATAATGGGATTCATAGAGACTGGTCTTTAAGTACTAGTATAAAGATATGATTTCAACAAATAACACATAATAAAGCACTTGGATGAGCACTTCATTTAATTTACCAAATACTGTATGTCAAGCTTGGGTTACTGACTGTGTTTACATGTTCTCTTTATTGTGGGGTAGTGGTAGCTCAGTGGTTACTCTTTGGACTTCAGAAGACTGGAAGTTCAAATCTGAGCCCTTAACTCACAACTGCTCAGTTGATAAAATTTGAAGTCACTCTGGATATAGGGTGTCTGCCACATGCAATAAATGTAAAATGGGTTCCCTCTGGGTTCTCTGATTTCCTGTGCATTAGAGACGGGTGATGGACTGTTATCCAATCTAGGGTGTTATTTTTACCTCATGGCCAGTGTGCCTGGGACAGACTATGGATTAAAAATGGCCCTGACCACAATAGCTAAGCATTGTCAGCATAGCGGTAAAATGTATCAGGTTTATAAATGATGTACAGAAATCCCCCCCGAATTGCAATTGCCACAAAAATGTTTTTGCTGATTTTCCCGGTCTCTCGCGGAGAGCACGATAGGTAAAAATCTTTTAGGGAATTGTTTTTATGAAGTTTGATGTTGAAATAATGACATTTACTGATAAAGATATAATTATTATAATAAAATAAAGTAAAATGTTAATACAGTACAGTACTATAGAGTTAAAATAGCATTTTTGGGGTGGCGTCCATTTATCGTGGGCGGTTCTTTAACGTAACCACTGCGATAAACGGAGGATTACTGTATAATATAATGCAAAAGCAGTGAAAACTGTAATGTTCATAATTCTTGCACTGAGAATGGGAACACAACATAAACAGATTTTATACTGTAGTTTGGCTTGTCAAGTTTGTTTCTGCTAGTTACAATAATCGTAACAACGAAAACACGTATTCTACAGCAAGGTTTTGGTCATTTTCCCCGAAACACACACATTCTATTGCTTTTATGTGGTTATTTTGAGCTTATCAACCCCAAACAGAAAGTTTGAGCAAAAAATGAAGCCAGGAAGAAAGCAGTAGATATGGAGACGAAAAGCGGAAAAAATTCGGGGTCTTTGTTTTTTTTGTGTGTTTCAGAAAGACCCTGTGGTCACTTTCCCAAGTGGGTTTGGTTTCCCATAAAGGGGGAGGGGATCATGCTCCCAAAACACAATCCTTCTTCTTGAAGAAATCGGAGAGTGCCACAATAATGCTCCACACCTCCCTATCGGCTGTTTGGTTTTTTTTTTGGAATGCCTAGCTGACAAATTAGTTCTTGTAGTGAAACACCTCAACCGAGCTCCAAATGCACGTCGTGCCCGTGACTTCGGTATACGAGTAGTTTGTTTCTTTGAAACTTATGAGTTTACATGAGGCCAGTGCGCCACTATTTTTCTTCCCACAAAAAAAAAAAAAACCTGAAGTAAAGTTAAAGTTAAAGTGCTGTTGAAGGAGGCGACAATGATGCCAGCGCCACAAGATCATGTTTCTGGTAATTGACCAGAAAGTAGTGTGAGGTATTTATAGAAAGAACTAAAAGCCAGAGGGTTGCAACCCAACGCATGCTAGTACTCAGGAATTGTATAAGTACCAGTCATGGATAATCTGACAAACTAGAAATAATACAGCAATTTAAGTGAAAGTCTGGTTTGCACCTGTGCATTTTTCAATCTTTCTACTTTCTCAGAATATCAGTGGAGCATAAACTTCGGCATTGATTCCACCATTGCAGAACCACAATTCCGGGTTTAGACATTTTGAGAGAAATAAATGATGGAGGAAACTCCTGACTCCTGAACTTGCCACATCACCAGTGGCCGTGGGTCACACATGGGCCTGTTTGACTAATTCATATCATTTTATTAATAGATCGGTGTGCTAAGAGTAACAGAGTCTTTTCACATAAACTGAGTTGATTAAGTAGAGTCTTGTGACAAAAATGTTAATAGGAACATTATAGCCATAATAAATCATAGTACTTTGGATACTTAAGTATATTGAGCACTTTTACTGTAGTAATATTGTGTAGCACAGTGTTGTTCTACTTTAACTGAAGTACATGGTTTGTGTACTTCGTCCACCACTGCCATTTCACAACCATAATTAGACAACCAGCTCCACTTGACACCCGAGGGTCAGTTACGCCCATAGGGAGTGAAGGCTAAACTGTCTATTCGAAAGCCACAGAAGACCTGCTATAGCACAAATCCCTGTCCAGTGCCAACAATTTGGAAATTGATCTGACGTTTTCTGTATAAAGAACCCTTAACATTTATGAAAGTAATCAGTGTCAAAGCTCGTCACTCTCTTATGTATTTGGAGTTCCTCTCAAGGTTTCTTCCTTATGCCATCTCGGGGAGTTTTTCCTTGCCACAGTCACCACCGTTGGAGTTCATGGATTGGGCATTTAACATAACGTGTACTCATGGTGCAGTACCAGTGTAAGCAGCATGTGATTCAGCAACACGTATTTCTGGGATTTGGACTTCTCTATGCATAACCTTCTTCACATTGGTCCATGCACTGCTTTCAAAGTGAAAATAATCTGTTAGGAAGATTGATTTATAATCTACTCTGCCAATGTTCCTTCCACTTTCCTAATTACTGCTATTTACATAGTGGAGCAAAATTAGAGCACGCGTTCAGCTCATGGTTCTTATGAGGTGATCCGGCTCTAACCTGCCCCCTAGTGGACAAGTTTAAAACCATAAAAATGGAAACCAATTTAAAGCAAAGAAACGAATATCTGGACAATATGAAATATCGGTTTTGAGAAGATGAATAAGAATCTTTCAAATGAGAACATTATAGGTCCAGAAACATCTTGAATGCACAATAAACTAAACATAATGGTGTTCAATTTGTAGAAGTAAATGATCCTAAATAACAAAATCGTATTGCAAACTGACATCCAGACGCCAATGGAGAATTTTTTATGAAGAAAGTGAGCCGTCATTGTAGCGTGAGCTACAAAACATTTACTAGCACTGGTTCTTCGTATATGTTCACTTCTTGGGCATAACAGTTAACTTGGTGCCAAGATCAAATTATAAGTATATATTTACAAAAAATTAAATACACATGAGGGCTTCATTTGTCAGGACCTTTTTTTTTTTTATTCAGGATGGTACAGCATTTTTCACCACCACACTTCACTCTGATCACATGTCCTCAAGTTAATATTTTAATAGTATTACACTGCTATAAGATATTTGTACTGTGAAAAATTTCTAATAAGCATTCTCGTCTTATCTGAAAACAACAAACCGTGACTTCCACAGAAACACGCCGAGAGCTTCCAATATGGCATTCTGAAGGGAATCCTGCACTGGATGGTTTGTTCATTCCCTCGTACAACTTATGCTAATTATCGAGCCTTCCAGGAGGTGCGCTGAAGCACAAAGGAAAACAAACCTGTCCAGGATTTCCCCCTGGACTGCCGCAGCCTTCTGCCTCACTGCCGGTGTTTCTACTCCGAGCGCTTATTATGCTAATCTAATCAGTCAACATGTCCGCCCCTTCTCCTCCGGTGGCATCGCTGAGACTCAGGTCCTCCATCATCTCCGCCAGCGAGATCCTGGGCGCCCCTTCGTCATCCGTGTCGCTCTCCACAGGAATCTTGGAGGCGTCTGGAAAAAGCACAGAGACGTAATGAGAGCATATATTCCACGTGTGGGTGTACTGCTCCATGCACTGGCTGTAGAACCTCACCTCTAAAGATATTGATGTTCTTGCGTAGCGATTCGTCCTCCTCGAGATCCTCCAAGAAGTCTTGGTATTGCCTGCAAAATGGGTCACGATTAGTGAGGTTTTTTTACACGGTTTTATCTACGTATAAAATAGTCACAAATTACCGGTCTTGGTAAACTCTGACCCGCATATTCATCACATTGACCAATAGAAGATCAATGAATTAAAGAAGAATCAATGTAGAAGACGGAAGCACTTGTAGATAAATAGCAGGGCCGAGCGATCCGTTTTGTCCAACACGGATTTAAAATAAAATGTAAACCTATTCCTGCTGAAAGTCGTGTGACTGCGGATGTAGTGTGAACGGGTTTCCCCTGACGCTTTTTCGTACCGTTCGTCATCCGTGTCCACGCCTTCTCTGTCCCTATGGAGCTCCCTCAGCTTCCAGTTCCTGCGCTTTATTCTCTTCGTCCTGTCGTAGCTCTTCTTAATCAGAACCTACACAAACGGATGAATCATTCCTTCAACAAAGTTTTCTTTCCTCTGAAATGCCTGATTTGATGAGATTGAATTTGGGTCAGAGGCTCTTTTCAGGCTTGTTAAGCATCAGAACAGAAGCTGTCAACAGGGGGCAGTAGAGCATCAACATTCAAATAAGTTTCTTGCCTTTTTAAACCTGTATAAGGTATTAAGCTTGTTCTTACCACATCAGGCACATGGTGAGGATTCATCTTGTTCAAAAATTCATCGTTGAGGTTCGAGTTGGCGAAGTCGTACCTGGAAAGCAAATGCAAACGCGTCTCAGCGTCGGAAAAAACTCCCGCATGGTGAAATCGGACACTTACGACATACCGTACAGAATTGCAGTTGATTGGAAACCATCTGGAACTAAAATGCATCACAGACACACAGGGTGCATAATGTACACAACGCACGCACACTTTCCACAACCTGAACTACAAATGAATGAACAGTGTAGTATATTTTGTAACAAATTAAATCATTGCCACAAAATTGTTGCGACATACCGTATTTAGTTGCATAGTAAAAAAAACGAACTTTATATCCAATTCGCTACAATGCATAACCACGTGCACTGCGTGACATTCGCTATGCGGGGTCACGTTTAGCTGGAAGGCTTTTCGACAGACTGACATTTTAATATCAGTGTTCAAATATACGTTGAATTGTCCAAATAAGCTGTAACCCAATTTTGGCCCAAACCGACTCAGTTCTTTGTCGCATTTTTTGTGTAATTAAAAAATAAATAAATAAAACAGAACAGCCGATGTCAGTACAAAAGCGTCATTATTTTTCATAAAAATATAATGCGCATTAGTGCTGGTTTAGACCTGGATAGGAAATTGAGGCAATAAAAGAAAGACTCGTCGGTAGGCAGGATATAATCAGAAGCTTATCAGCATTCGGTTAAGCACAGCTCAGCGTTCTTCTTCCACAGAACCACATATGGGTTTAGTTTATGAACGACTGGTCATAAAATGAGAAGGTAGCGCAGAAGAACAGTGAAATGAGGGATACCGTTTCTTAACAGCATATACACTTTTGAGCTCTACACAATGGGGACAAACTTTAGTGGACATCTGTCCATAAGATTCCCATGTGGTTTCTTCCACATTGAGTCTCCATTTGCTGTTATAATATTAAGCCACTAGATTTGGTCATAAGGGCGTGTAATCTAGTCAGGTGCTGATGTAGGTGAGTTGAGGAGACCTCGTCAGGTGAGCAGGATATCGCACCACCCCACAGTCGATGTTCCTATAACAACATGCCCCGTCGTGGATTTTCTTTACACCTTGTGTTATAAATGTATGTACGCACGTACCCCAGCACCATGTCTCCGATGTTGAGCAGGTGGCCCAGATGTGTGCGGCAGTGATACTGCTGATTGGTGTCCATCTCGCTGGTCTTCTGAACCCATACTTCAGCCAACGTGTGCTGTTTAAAAACACAAGCATGCTACTTTAATGCAATTCTGCCATTCTGAATGCTTTCTAAAGCGCAATGGAAATCAGATATTGAGAATTGGTTTTGTTCCCCTTTAAAACCTCTGCGAACCCGCTGAGAGAAGAAAACCGCAGAGTGGATCGAATGAATATTACAATTCGTATTGATTTTTCCTTTCTAGAAAAAGCACGACGCCAGCCGTGCCTGATTTGTCCGATAGCTGTTCTGATGACAGCCAGAAATGGAAAAAAATCTATTACAGATTTGCATTTCCTTCTTACAATGCCTAATGTCGGAATATTTCCTTGTTCAAAACCTAACAAAACAAACAGACAAAATTTGATGGCTTACCCTGTTGGACCTCAGGCCAGCTCCTGCTCCTAATCGCTGGTCCCTGATGATCTCGCTGTCCATGACGATGAACTCCTCCAGCTGGCGTGGATTCAGGAGGCTGTTAAACGGGTGACGCCAGTACGTGCTTGCGTCTATCTCAGCGACTGTAAGTGATAAAGCCCCGATATTGTGTTAGTGGAGGTTAAAACAATAGCCATGTGTCTGCATTTTTCATATAAACAACACATGCATGTAGCGACTGAATATTCTGGGCTACGCTGGCAATTCTTACACCATTGATTAAACCCTTAAACAAATTCCCTTCAACACCTGCATCTTTTCTCCCCAAACACAACAGCATCGAATGAAATGAAAACGTTTTGTTTATTTTATTGCAAATGCAACTCTTGGAGCTAAAGCTTTAAAAATTATAAACGGCCCCTTTAATATAAACACTGAACAGAAAAATCCCGCATAAATCCATTCATGTTTAAAGACAATCCGAGTTCATTATAAGCCATGCAGATCAGGATTAAGGCCCGTACTCACGCTGCAGTGTTTTCGGGTCAATGAGGTGCACGGTGCTAGTCACCTGGATGCACACACACACCTGGCCCAGGTTTCCCAGGCTCTGAGCGAAACGTGGTGACAAACACACCACGTTGTCCTGCATGAGAAAGAGAGAGGACGTCACACACATAGGAACACAGATTCAACCCAATTATTCATTCCAAGGATGACAAAAAGAAATTCAAAAAAGGAAAGACTAGTAATAATAAATACTAAAATTACTGGAACTACTAAAAACTGTCAAATAATGTAATGTATTAATATATTTAATATCAGTCAAACACCACTGATTATTCATGTTTTTCCCCACAACTAAACATGAAAAAGTGGTGAAACACTTAATGAAGAATGCATTAAGAATGATGGTGCAGAAGATCCATCAAGAAGCTCGTTAATAAGTTATAAGCGAAACAAGGAGCACTAATTGACCTCTCTGGAGTTCAGAAAACGCGCATTTAGATATTTTTTTCGACAGCAAATGTATATGGAAATTAAACTGTGCAGCAAATAACTCAACAAAATAGGGCCGATAAGATCATCAATAAACAGCCTTTTATTTTTTTTTTTAAGAGAACTTGGTTCAGCTGAACTTTCTCCTGTTCCACAGATAAAACCGTGGTATGATGCGTTACCTTACAGATGGGTACGATCTCGACCGAGAAGGTGCTTTTGTAGTTGTAGGAGTTCGAGTGAACATCATGGGAGATGAGACGCTGCGAGGACTTTGATCTTTGGTACAGACATAAACAGAAATAAATATGTATTCAGCTAAACGAGGACCCTCGTCATTACCTAAATCTGATTTTCCAAAAAAAGAGTGGGTTTATGCAGTTCAACAGGTAAATAAAATGCACGTGTGGAGGATGTGAGGGTCTACTGAGCCAGATGAGCTTCGTACCTGCATGGAACCGTACACTGTAGGAAATCCACCATCTTCTGGGCATGCTGCTTGGAGCCGTAGTAGAAATCGATGCCCTCTACAAATGAGAAAGGGAAAATTACAGATAAAATAAAAAGGGAATATAAATAAATAAATAAATAAATCGGGCTATAAAATCACTACAGAACAGCACACGCAGCATTCTTCAATAACAAGCCGGATGGAGAGGGATTCAATCTGGCCACCACATGTCAAGCATTCGAGGCCTCACCAACCCCTTGTGTTAAGCTCTTGATATCACGAAGTCTCGCAGATTTTTTTCAGGATGTGCTGAAAAACGCCTTTGTGACCGAGAGTCTGGCTTTTAGCTTCCGCCTGGTGTGAGAACACCTTCTGTATAAGAAAGCGATGAAAAATGTGCTGGAAGAAGAAGGAAGATTGTCGTACCGTGGAGTTCCTTGATGCGGAGTGTGTTCTGGTGGACCTTGTGCTTCAGAATCAACTGCTCCAAGTAGTAAAAGGTCTTCTTGTGGACTGTCTATGATGGAAAAAAAGGGTTAAGCAGAAATATATAGTACATTAATAATAATAATGTTTATTAATAAAATACTTTAAAAAATAATATAGATATAAAAAACAGGTAGGAATGCTCATTATATAATTCAAATATATATTAATTCTATTATAATGAAAAAATATTATAAAAATGTCCTATTTATAGAGTATTATACGTAATTACATACTCCATACCTATATACGAACAAAAGTTTGTGGACACCTGGTTATAAAAATTTGTATGTGCCTTTTTGAACTCTGGTTCCACATTTAGTCCTTATTCGCCGTTATAATAATTCTACATCCTACAGGGAAGATGTTTCTCAAGATTTGTTGGAGAAAATACTGATGTAGGAGGCTAGGACATAGAGCTCTAATTCATCCAGAAGGTGTTCAGTATGGTTCAAAAGAGCTCTTGAAAAGGCAAGTCAAGATCTTCCTCTCTAACCCATGTAAAGTGTATCTTCAAGGAGCTGGCTTTGTGCACAGGGGGTATTGTCATGCTGGAACAGGTTTGGTTCTCCTAGTTTAAGTGAAGGGATAATTTAATGCTTTTGCATCCAAAGACATTCGTATGCCTCCATCATTGAGGTTACAGATCAAAAAGAGAAGAAAAAAAAAAAAAGTTGCAATACTTTTGTCCATACATAACGCATGTATTAAAAAAAAATCTATAATACTACTTTAAAAAGAATTTACACTTGGTCCTGCAACTAGTTCTAAAATAAACTGTGCTCCAGCAAATGACAAATAAATACCATCGAATAAAAGAATAATTCAAGAAAATAAAATCAGCAGGTTCTCAGTCATACTAAACAGGCTGCAGAAGAGAATGTGTCGGGTAAGATTTTCATTCGGGATAAATCATGCGTCTAAATATTTACCCTGAGCATAACACGATCAGAACACGGCTCTCAAGCATATGAAAAACAACGCAGGTCAGGAGTGCATGTGTGGCGTGTTAACTCTGGCCTCGGGCTAATAAAGTTCATTGACTGCTCGCTGAAAAAAGGCTTTACTCTACTGTTTCACATTCAGTCAATCTCAAAATGAAAAATAATGGAAAATCTCCAAAGCAGTGGACAAGTATTGACTGAAACATCATGGGATTTTCACTAAGAGCCTGCTCTGCTAATGAGAGACATGAAAGAGGATATGATTTTTTTTTTTTTTGTTTGTTTTGCAGCATTTTAATTTTTTACATAAATTGAAGCGTGTATACAGGTTTTATTTTTGTTTTCAGCCTTGTTGCGTAGAGTCGAGCAGCCTAGATTTCCAAAAACCCCACTGGGACTTTTCAATGTATAGTTTACATCAGTCTTCTGTGTTCGCCGTTTTAAATTCCACTTCCTGTTTCGATACGGTTACTACAGTGGCGTACCTTGTAGCTGATGGTTTCTTTTTTTGCTCAATGAGATGAAGATTATAGATTTATAAATCACCAACAACTATATTCATGTTTTCATCATTCAAAGCTCTGTGCAAATAAGTCTCTTTTTAAAATTTTAACACACAAGGCTTGAAACTTCCAGAAAAAAGAAATTTCCCGTTGCCCCCTATAAGGTCAAGGATCGAACTGGCGTTTACCTTCTGTCTAACTTGCACAACAGCCTTCCAGTAATCTTTGGCTTCCACCCGATGGCAGTCGTCACACATCTGGGACTGAATGATGAAATCCACCACGAACACCTGCTGCAGGATGGCGCCGTTCATGACCTACACACAGGGTATCGGGGAATGACCGGACTTGCCTGCTTTGCACGCTGAAAACGTTATCAGAAGGTTAGTAGCTGACCAGCTCACCTCTTTCTGGATGGTGAGTTTCAACTTGATTCTTTTAGAATGCGGCTCGGTCCACACGAATCCTGCGTCGATGAGCCGGACCTGCTCAAGACAGCAAAGAGAGAGAAAGAGAAAATTGGATCAAATATGAATATAACAACGGATCTTTGAGGACATTTGCGTTTCATTAAATAAATACATTTAAGAAATAAATATCTTGTTTCTTAAATGCAGATAATTTATTGAAGTATGGTGAAATACCTAGAACAGTTAAATAGGATATATCTTTAGAAATATTAAAAGTAAAAAAACCAACAAAAAAATTTAATTTGTGCCTATTTAATCGACTCAATATATATATATATATATATATAAAAAAAGTTCATTACATACATTTATTCTTTTTATATAATTCTTATTCATTTAAACAAGGCATTTTTATTGAAAATAGTTTTCAAAAATGTTAAAATGAATACAAATAATAATAAACGACTAACAAAAAACAAAAAACAAAACCCGACAACCAATTGAATGTTTTGTATTTCTCCACCCTGTACTGAAACTGAACTGAACCGCGACTTGAAACTTGAGGTACGCCCCGAACCGTGAAGTTTGTGTACCATTACACCCCTACTAAAACATTTAAATAACCTTCCAAGAAACACTTCCTGTAAGTTCTTACCTTTGACATCGAGCCCTTTACTTTCTTGAGGCACAGAGCGAGCAGCTCACGGGACTCTAATGCACACTGAACCCACGTCCCTGGAGGCTGCAAGTACCTTTTTGTAAAAGGTGATTGGAAAAATAAAAAAAATCACGTGATTATAAATTGTGTTAAAACTATTACAGGCAGAAATGTCTGAGGTGGAAGCAGATATTAACTTTACGTTGGCAGGGTTATACACTGTATAATTATACACGAATTATAATAAAATTAAATCCACTCGCCTTGCCTCGGGTCTAAATATATCCTTATAACAAGATCTTATACTTTTGAGCTAAATTATCTTAGCAAATGAACAGGACTCCTGGGTGATCATTAACACTGGACTTATAGAAATATATATATCTGGTTTCTTGTTGACTCACTAATCTAACTGACGTTACGTCCATCACTGTTCAAAAAACAAAATGCATATTACTGTCTAATAAGTGCAGCGACTTAAGCTCAATTATTCAAATATTGAAATTAAAAAAGGGACTTCAGTACCGTTCACACTGCTTGCAGAAATGAATGGAGACCTGCTTTGGAATTCCATCAGAGATATCCACCTGGGTCCTCAGGCAGGACACACACATATTGGCTGGGTTCGGGGGAATGGGGATGCCACATGTGCAGCAAAGGCTGTGAACGCACAAAAAAAATATCAGACTGCTACGGAACATGAATTGGTTGTAATGAAAACCACTACCATCATCAGCGTCGGAAAAAACTTTCCACTTTCCACTTGCTCGTTTCTCCAAACATTCAGCTAAAATTCTTCTTGTAAAACTCGCCAAAAGGTGTTTAATGGTTTGGGATTCTTCCCGATCCAGTTCATCCTAGAGCAGTTGAATAAGATTTAGGTGCAGGGACTGGGCAGGCCATTCCTTGATGGATAACACTCCAGACGACGGTGTGCTCTCTTTGCTCGTACGCTTCAGGTATAAGTCTTGTTGTATGGCGAAGTCGGTTCCAATTAGCCGCAGTCCAGATGGAATTGCAGTGTTGAAGTATGGAATTGGAGCCATGTTGGATGATTATTCCTAAGTCTCTAACTTTCCCTGCTCCAAAACAACCCCATGTTTGACTGTGGGGGTGAGGCAGATTGCTAACAAAGTGCTCTTCTCTACTCCATCTGACAAAAGTTCTTCTGTCAGAGCCAGAAATGTCAAAAATGGACTTGTCGGTCTACAGAACTTTCTGTATCATTCTTTCAGTTTGTTGCACAACAAAAGGAGTGTACTTGTGTCTCAAAAATGAGAAATAATAGATGTTTCCAAACGTTTTGTTTCCAGAACTGATGTAATGTACTTACATGTTGCCTTGGCTGCTTGATGCTGGCGCTTGCATGTACTCCATGGCTGTGGAGAGACCACAGTTCATTAGCGACTGTATAATATCTGGACATAAGGAATAACACACTTGGGCTTATTTAGCTATAGGAAAATAAATCAACAATGAGGTGGTGTGACAGTTTACGATTGTAACAATTGATACGATTATTAATCTGTTTTAATTGAACATATCACCGAGCTGCCACTGCTGGACCCTTGAGCAAGGCCCTCAAATCTCTACTAACCCTGTACTCTAACCCCAGTTTCCTGTGATATGCAAAGAAAGAATTTTACTCTGCTGTAATGTACACATGACAAGTAAAAAAAAGGTTCTTTGACTAATATTTAACGCATGGTGTGTATGCCATCGCGCCCCGAAATTTACATTTTGTGAACTCTGTGCGTGTGTATTGCGAGAAGACAAGGACTGATAGGAAATTTTAAAAAAAAATACAGGATGAAGAAACGCAGATTATAACTGTGACGCATCACCCCTTTCTACACATTTTATATGCAAAATAATATAAATTGACCATTGAAAAATTATAACTAGCTGGTTTGTAGTGTCAACATTTTTTTTTAGGTTTGAACAATGTCATGTTTCAGAAATATCCAGAAAAGCATCTCTCCTGCAGAAAGTGTAGTACCACCATGGCCCTTAAATAATAGATCAAGCGCGTTGATATGAGCGTGTGATTCGCCTTGCAGCCGGAACTACTTTCAAGACTGCTTCAACACCTTCTGACCAATCAGATAGTAGAATCTCACAGCGCTGTGGAATGCGTACTTTTTTTCGGATTTTGTGACGGAAAATCAGTTCACGACACTTTATTGCTTAAAATGTATGTTATCTGGACTTCCTCCTACAGTTCACGCTTATATTTGTCCCTAAATATAAAACTCAGCTCAAGGATAGCTGCTAACCGTAACACGCTAATTCTAGGTAGCTAAAAATGACTAACACACTACCGGTTCTGTATTACTGGTATAATTTTCAATATGAAACCACAAAGAAATATTTGATTCTTCATTCCTACCGAATAATAACGCTTTAATCCAGGCACACCTTCAGTTCAGACCCCCGACGTTACTGCACATGTTTCTCCTAACAGCGTGTCTAGATGCACACTTTTATTTTCATACCCGTTTTGTGTAAACTCCTCCTACTACTTTAAGATTGGTCGACTAGATAAGACACCGTACTTTAGGATTGGCTTGTACGATATATTATTCAATTATCAAGCAGATCTGTGAATATATTATTAACGAGCCAATCACCGTTTGGAAGGTGGGATTTGTCTAATACGGGTAGGAAATTAAAGAAGGCGTCCGTGATGTCATGACGGAGCAACATGACAAGAGAGTGGACCAAGAGGCGCCTGATCATAATTACTGGATTAAAAACTGTTTTTTGGGTTCAGTTTGATTCCTGAACGTGCAGATGGATACAGGAAATGTTTTAGACGGTTTATTTGAAAGTCTAAAGTGTATTTACAGGTCCACGGTTCAGGTCAATTATTTTATAAATTCATGGAAAAGTTCATGTTGCTATAAAAGTCCCTGATTCAGGGC
Organism: Silurus aristotelis; assembly: GCF_946808225.1. Lineage (NCBI taxonomy): Eukaryota > Metazoa > Chordata > Actinopteri > Siluriformes > Siluridae > Silurus > Silurus aristotelis. The sequence goes on along the minus strand of NC_139595.1, from coordinate 15,797,694 downwards.
TCTCTATTTAAGGCTCTGGGCTGTGGGTTCAGAGCTCTGGATTATGGTCTATGGGTTTGGGCTCTGGGTTTAGGGCTCTGAATTCTGGGCTTTGAGTTCTAGGCTCTGGATTCTGGGTTATGTTTTCAGGGCTCTGGATTTAGGGCTATGGGTTCTGGACTATGGGCTCTGAAATTTGAGCTCTGGGATGCCAAAATGGAAAAAGGAGATAAAACTAATCCTGTGAACCACCAACCACCATCAAACTAATCAAGACAATGATGGAACAACGTCTTGTCTGTCAAATTTTAAGTAGTCCCAAAGTCAAAAATAATCCCTGGTTCATTTATAGTAAGATTGATTGCAAACAAAAATGGATTACATGGCGGGTGTAAATGAACTAGGCAATATTTAATGTCTATAGAACTTGACCAGCGTTTTCCGGGGCGTTTGCTGGGACGACACAAACCTCATAAATAGCCTCCAAGAAGTCCAGAAACATTTATAATACATAATAATTAATTATGGTGAATATATTATAATATAATATAATATAATATAGTATACCTTCCCGTGGGCTCACCACCTGCAGGAGGGACCGTAAGGGACGGTGCTGTGAGGATTGGGCAGCAGTCGAAGGCGGGGGCCTGCTTAGACTGCTGCCCCCGCGACCCGAATTACGGATAAGCGGGAGAAAATTAATGAATAAATGAATAATATAGTATAATATAATGTGTGTGTGTGTGTGTGTGTGTGTGTAATAGTTTGAGACTTTAAATAAACTGCATAGTTTCAAATCACCAATATAGTGACTTATGAGATGCCTTCCATTATGTAATAAGTAATTTGATTTTCATTCGTTAATACGTTATTATATATAATAATATAGATACACTGTATGTGTGTGTATTCTGTTCTAATCAAACCCAGTTCTGATTTACGTATCGTCAGAAACTCCTCTTCCTCGTTTTAACGTTATGATGTGCAAATAATCATGACAATTCAATAAACATGCATATAAGTCAATGGCATTTATTACATCATCCAGCGATGTCTAGAGGCTTTTTGAGAGACTATGAACTACTTGCCTCTAAAAGGATTTGGCCTAACTGCACTACCATTCACACAGTAGGCAAGTGTAGGCCAGGTGTGCATGTGTGTTTAAGGGGTGTGGCTTTGCAGGTAATGTTTGAGGGATTTGTTTATTTGGATTTTTAAAAACTTCAAGTCATTTCCACAACAATCACTGATAACTCAGTTTACTTGCTTTAGGCACAAATTGGACACTTATTCGAAGCTGCACGTGTATATAATGGAGTTTAATGGGATTTAACACCATGCCTGTTGTGTATTCTGAGTCTGCTTGTATGTTTAGCAGAAATGTCACACCCTTTTTCACTCGCGTTCTCATTTACAATGTAACTAAATGGCCCTAAACAAGTCATCTCAGAGGTGTTGTGGCTTTGCACTTTATGTCGGCTCAATGCTAATTTTGTGCCCTGGCCTATTTTTATTCCTTGAGGGCACCTTTTTTTTTAATAACCCATAACTTTTTGGAGGTGGTTTGGGAAAGCATGAAATACAGTATGCACATTTCAGTTATGTGGTGCGTCCTGGTGTGTGCAGCTCTGATCCACTTCACCCCATTACTCTGGAATCCTTTCCATAAATGGACGGCCCGATTTTTTCTGGCTCGGGGCCAAACGTTTCAAGGGCGAAAATGTCTTCTAGGCCTTTCTGTTTGATGCCTGAACAGTAAAATTAAGGTAAAATGCTGAGGTATTCATTCAGCATTTGTCAGTAATATTCTTCATAGTATAAAGCTTAGGCCTAGTAAGCTACAAACCATACACAGGCCTTTAATCCAAAATCTATAGACTACATATTCTTATCTTATATTATAGTCCTAAATCCAAATTTCTTTTTTTCCAGTAACCCAAAAACTGATCACTTCTTCTTCTTCTCTCGGCTGCTCCCATTAGGGGTCGCCACAGCGGATCATCCGTCTCCATACCCCCCTGTCCTCTACATCTTCCTCTTTCAAACCAACTACCTGCATGTCTTCCTTCACTACATCCATGAACCTTCTCCTTGGCCTTCCTCTTTTCCTCCTTCCTGGTGGCTCCATCCTCAGCATTCTTCTACCAATATAACTCATGTTCCTTTCTCTGCACATGTCCAAACCATCTCAATCTCGCCTCCCTCACCTTGTCTCCAGAACGTCCTACATGCGCTGTCCCTCTAATAAACTCATTTCTAATCTTATCCATCGTCGTCACTTCCAACGAAAACCTCAACATCTTCAGCTCTGCTACCTCCAGCTCCACCTCCTGTCTTTTACTCAATGCCACTGTCTCTAAACCATACAACATCTCAGGTCTCACCACAGTCCTATAAACTATAAACAAATATGCAGAGAAACAGTTTAGCGAGGAGAAATTGATCTACGTAGTAAAATATCGGTCACAAATTACCGGTCTTGGTAAACTCTGACCGCATATTCATCACATTGACCAATAGGAGATAAAAAATTAATAAAATAACAATCAATGAAGATGACGTAAGCACTTGTAGAATTTTTTATTTTAAATTATTATTATTATCATTATTATTGCCATGCTGGTGTGACTTTTATGTGATTTTTATAATCCCTAAATAATGGATTGATTTATTAAAAAAAAAAAAAATTTCCTGTTTTTTTTCTATTCTTCATGATATTTTATTTGATTTAAAAAATTGTTTCGATCTAAGAAGTTAATTCGATCTCTATTGGAATCCCTGTCTTATGTTTTAAACCCCGCCCATTCTCTCATGTAATTGGCTAGAAATAAGACAGTCCCCGCCCCTTCAGAGGGACGGCTGCGGTGACTGTATCCTATATCAAGCTCCTGAAAAGGGTTTTTTTGACAGCACGTCACCGTGTTGTGTGTGTGTGTGTATTGTAGAGAAGGAGGTTTCTTCTTGCGTGCAGCCTGAAGGTCTGAGAGATCTGTCTGATGGAGGAAAAGAGAGCACCGCTTCATTGCGGATTTCTATTTAAATGAAAGCGCACGACTGCGGCTGCACCCCGGCGGAACCGAACCGGCACCGATGCCCGTCCGACAAGCTCCTGTTATCTCCAGGCGATCAGCAACAACACTAACAAGAACAACAATAATAAAGTGAAGTGTCCCAATATTTTCGCTTCTCCGCACGTCCAGGATGAACTGAGACGCACTTGGGGGTGGTGGTGGTGGGGGGGGGGGTTTGACGTGAGCAGCTCAGGTCGGAGATCTCGAATTTTTGTGCGCGTTTGGATAAATGATAGGAGATACCATGACCCTGCTGTCTCTCCTGGGCCGGATCATGCGCTACTTCTTATTAAGACCGGAGACGTTGTTCCTGCTGTGCCTGAGCCTGGCTTTATGGAGCTATTTCTTTCACACCGACGAGGTGAAGACCATCGTGAAGTCCAGCCGCGACGCTGTGAAAATGGTCAAGGGCAAAGTGGCCGAGATCATGCAGCACGACCGGTTCGGCCTGGACTTGTCCGAGGCGGAGTTCTCCAAGAACTGGGAGATGAAGAGCCCTGGCGCCGCCGTCTACGCCATCCAGGGACGCCGTGATCACATGGAAGACCGCTTCTCCGTGCTCACTGATCCGGTCAACCGGAGCCACCCGTCCATTTTCGGGATCTTCGACGGTCACGGTGGAGAGGTGGGAAAACACTTGGGCTTGACCTGCACACGCAGTCAACACAAATACAAACATTTCGCGCATGCGCTTTAATAAAACAGTCAAGTGTCCACTTTAATAGGTGCAGTTGCTCCAAATTTGTGTTCATTTATTAGAGAGAATCACACACTCATCCAAAAACAGCACCATTTAATACCAAACAAGGTCTTAGAATGCAGGAAAAATGATCTAAATGCCTTTTTTAAAATATAAGATATAATGTTGATACCAGATGGTTGAGTTTTGCTGAGTTTTCGCCTTGAATTTCACACACAAAACACTAGATTTTACACTCCGAATGCTGTATACTCCTAAAATACTATAAGATCAGAAGATCTCTAAAGGAAAAGATCTGTACTATATCTCAGACATGCGCTCTGTGCAACCATGATGAACTGAAAAGCATCTCAAACCTTGAGGTGAATGAGCAGGAGAAGATCTGCCTAGGTTTCAATCCTGTCAATTTAAAACACGTATCTGAGGCTTACATGGGCACAGGCTTATCCAAATTAGGTGAAAGACCATGTTTTTTGTGCCCATGATGCCCTCAGACTTCAGTTGCCAGACAACACTCTTAGTGTGTCCTAACTGAGATGCTTTTCTTTCTTGTCGCATAGACTTCCTTTCAATGCAAAGCAATCCGTTAGTTCTTCTCTGATCTTTCCCATCAACAATGGGTTTCAACCTGAAGACCCTATGGACACAGGACGTTTTTTTTAGTTTTTCACATCTTTCTGTGTAAACCCTCAAACTATTGGGTGGCAAAATTACTCACAACAGCCTATCTGGTACCAACAACCATACCACTGTTAAACTCACATTTTTCCCTCATTATGATGTTTGATTCGAGCAGTAGCTGAATGGTGGAGAAACCAATCTGGAGTGGTATATTGAAAAATGCGGATAGGACGTTCAGGTGTCCACAAACTTTTGCTCATATCGCCGATGCAAGAAGAATTTTAGAAGAGTTTATGCATGATAAAGACATTGGAGTAGGCGAAATAAACCGTGAGTAATTCAGATTTAAGCATTCGCTTGAGTTTCCATTCAATTAAATACAGAATTTCTGTTAGTAATGATAAAAAACCCCAGATTTTTCACGTAGAATAAAAACGGACTTCTATACTGTTTTTTATTCAATTCTGCTTCATTTTTCAAAACGTAATCATGCGACCCTGTTACACGATTCCCTATAAACCCTTTACGAAGCTTGATCTCCAGGCTCTCTGGTCCTGCACTCGGTTTGCTGTGTGTTCTTATGGGATTTCTTGTGGGTTCTTAAGTTTCTTCCCACCTTAAAAAAATCATGCTGAAATGTACATTGGTGACTAAATAGCCAGTAGGTCCGAACAAATATGTGAACGTGTGTGTACATGGTACTCTGCGAGGACGAGGATGCACCTGCGTAAAAGAATTCCCCCACAGGAACAAATCTAAGAAATCCATTATTTGTGATTTATGCCCTTTTTTGGGGGTTAAAAGTGTAGATCACCTGATAATCTAAATAAAAAATCCTGCAGTAAAATATTAGTTTGTCCAATATATCAGGTATATATAAAATCCAACCCTGGGAAAACATTTCAGTTGTAATTACATGCAATAGCAATAATAAGAAGCATCCTGGTGATTTTTTTTATATTGATGGTTAAAAATGAATGATAGTTTGACGAACGATTTACATTTCAGGGATCTTGTGAATTCTTGATTCATCAAATTCTCTACAGGTGCTTATCTGCTGTGTGTGTGTGTGTGTGTGTGTGTGTGTGTGTGTGTGTGTGTGTGTGTGTGACTGGTAACAATAACAACAGGATATGTAAAAAAAAAACAAAAAAAACAAAAAAAAAGCAATAAATGTTTTCTCTGGAGGGTTTATTTGCCCATCGCAGTCTGGCGTGTCTAATGGATTCGATGCACTCCCATAACATTGCAAGTCATGATTGAAAAAAAGAAAACAGCAAAATAGATTCCTTTTCGTCGTGCATCCGTTAAAGACATGACTTTAAAACAACACTAGGCGTTAGTAAATCATTCAAACTAATATTCATGGTCCAGGCATCAGATCCTGTGATGTACTTTTTCTCCATCAAACACACTGGAAACAGTTTTTAAAAGTTAAGTGCAATACTTAATTCACGTAATCTTTTTTTTTTTGCTTAGTGGATTGTGATTGTAGGACAATGGCTGCTATCAGTTTCAGGATGTTGGCACTTTGGCCTTGTTAGAGACTTTATGCTACTTTGAGTGCTATTTCTCAAGCTGGTGCCATTGTTTTCTGCTGTGCATCATTTTGGACTGTGATGTTAAGAGATGTACGTGTGGTAGCCTGGGGAAACCCTTCATATGCTCAAATTGTGAAGTTTTACTACAGGACTTTATGTCTTAAAATATACTGTAAGGACAGATGAATTGGGACACTTGACTTTTCCAGCCATAGGTGGTTCTTTTCCAACTTGTTACCAAGTTGGATGCATACAATTGTAAAGAATGTCTGTGTATGTGGTAACATTTTATTTCCCTTCACTTAAACTAGGAGAGCCAAACCTGTTTTAGCATGGCAAGACCCCTGTGAACAAATCCAGATATGGTTTAGGTTTGGATTGGGAGAGTGGCCTGCATCAGAGCTCTAACCTCAACCCTACTGAACATTTTTTTAATGAATTGGAACGCCGACTGCACTTCAGGCCTCCTCACCTCACCTCACCTACAACAGTCTCTGACTTTACTAACACCCTTGTGGCTGAATGAGCACAAATCTCCACAAACATACTCTAGTAAAATCTAGTAAAACATAAATATTGAATGGGATTTTCAATGTTCAGGTGTCAACAAAGTTGTGCTCGTATAGTGTGTTTTTCTTTTTCAAAAGGAGCAAAGTTGTATTTAATGAGTAATGATCATAGACATTGGGACAGCAAGGTATCTGATTCCAAACTTCGATTTCGATTAATCCAAACAATATTCAAATAACTATAAGAATTCACTCTTAGGCCATGTCCACACTGATACGTTTTCTTTTAAAAATGCATATTTTTCTCTTCGTTTCTTTGGCCTTCCGTTCATACAGAGACAGCAGTCAACAAAAACAAAGCTTTTTGAAAACGCTCTCCCAAGTGGATACATTTTAGACGCCATTTTTGCATTTTAGTCATTGCCGCAACGATTCAGAGAGCCGGAAAGTAAATTTACATCAGGCAGAAATGACACAGGTTGAAGGGCGTTTTTTAATAGACGTTTTGAGCACCTTTTAGGAAACAACTGATTATATAGTGTGGATGCGGCTCGCTTTTAGACGAAAGCCGTTTTCAAATTTATCCGTATTAATGTAGATGTAGCCATAATGATTTTCCACTGGAACTGTTGTAACTGAAAAAGAAAATTCCGGAGCTAGGTTCTCGGACCACACATTGAGAACCACTGATTTAGCGTAGATCATATAAAGTGACATATCCGATACAGGCCTTTCCTATTTCCACTTGTGTAACCTGTTGTTTTCCATTTCATCCTTTCTCAAAGTGAATACGGGTTGCCTTGGGGGAAAAAAGCACTCGGATCTCTCTCTCTCTGCTGCTGAGTGCATGTGTGTATGAGTGCTCTTCGGAGTTCTATCGCTTACTCCAACAGTTGTGTTTATCAGAACCTCTGTTTTTTTTTGTTTTTTCCCCCGTATAACAGCGGCATGTTGCATTTCTTTCTGATTAATTGGCAGAAACTTGCATCAGTCTCTTTTAATCCCAGCTCTGTGCCGGGCTTGGCTCATCTCGCTATAGCTGCTTTGCATAAAAGCCTGTGCCAGATAAATAAATGCAAATGTACAACTATTGTTGAGTCCCTTGCAGTGATATCATAGCATCCATCTGTCCTTCTTCCTTTCATGGTGTCGCTCTGTTTCCTCTTAAACTCCCTTTTATCTGGTGCCCTGGCTGACGTCAATTTTAATTCGGTATGTAACGCGAGATTACAAACGAAATCGTTCTCCAAAAAAGGGTTGTTACAGTGGACAGTTCACTTGAGGTTTAACTTGTTTTAAAACAGATTCAAATCAGAAACGCTTTTAATATAACCCTTCAGCTTAGTGTTTCGCCGGCGTAAACTCGTTACAAGGCTACCTCTGCTGCAGCATATTTTTAATCACACATGATTGCTTTTAAATGTATATAATAACACAGACTCACTGGCAAGAAGTAAAAAAAATTGCATCTGTTGTTGTTTACTCTGTGTGCTTTTTTAAGCTTATTCATAAAAATAGCATTCTCTGAAAAATATTGTTGTTTTGATATACTTTAAAAGTATATTTTTACATTTCACTACTGACACACTACTTTACATTTCACTACTGACATATATTTTTACATTTCACACTGACAGTATGTGTGTGTGTGTGTGTGTGTGTGTGTGTGTGTGTGTGTGTGTGTGTGTGTGTATGTTCTTGAATTGACACAATGCACACTACTCAATACTGTAATCCCATGAACAAGTGTTATTTTTAGACAAGGTTATCATATCGTGATTGAGGTGTTGAAGGGAGAATTAGGCAGATGGTCCTGTATAATATAAAAGTGTACTCCTCCATAGTGTAGTCTTAAGGGTCACGTCTAAAGAAATAGCCACGGGTGACAATTTGAGGTCTGTTTTGCCTCTTTAAACTATGTAAAGCATTTGCCATAAACAGCTTTCTAAATGGCCTCGCTTGTGTGTGCGTGTGTGTTTTTTGCTGCGTGGAAAATCAGTGGCGTGATGCAAAATGGCCTGAGGCCATAACACAATTAAGCTCATCGGTTAGTTAGTATGTATATGAGCTTGTGTGTAGGTGTATGTGTAAAGCAGAAAGAGTGAGAGAGTTTGTGTGTGTGTGTCCCAGGTTTTAAAAAAATAATTAATTAATTAATATTTATATTTATATAAATTATTTATTTATATATATTTATATCCAAATGATAAGATTGCGTCTAGTGCAATGAAACTTTCGGACCTTTATGGAATCCCATTTTGTTTGACTGCTTGGCGACTCTTCAAAAAAACTTACATTCAGACAGGAATTGAGGTAAAAATATTGGTTGGAAGATTTTTTTAAAAGCCACTTTCATGTTTACGACAGATTGTCCCCTGATTGGCATGAGGAAGTTCACCATTTGCATATAAATAATGTAATTTGCACAGCGCTGATTATATCTGAGCCAAAATGGCATGGGATCAAATTGTAATTAGAGGCGTGTGTTTTGCGATGCATCATGCGTGCACCTTGATTTCAAGAGGCCAAATAACACCACTGTGGAAGCCAGACGAGTGGAACGAAGCGGAGCGAGACGTAGGGACGCGACACAAATACACAGGCAGCGTCTCCTATTAATAATAAATGGACGATAACTCTGAGTAAAATATTTCTCAGACTAATAAGTCTAATATCGCAAGTGTTGTCACAAGTGTATTGTTATCATTTCTAGTTCGTCATGAGATCGATATTATATTGTTATTTTATTATATTATAAAGGACCAACCCTGAAGCTAAAGCACTGAATAATGGGGAATACAAGTTGATTTAGTGAAGATATTTTTCCAAAGTATCATCTATGTAAAAAAGTAAATGTAATTTGTTACTGTACTTAAGTAGCTTTTTCGCAAATCTGTACTTTACTGAAGTATTTCCATTTGAAGAGATTTTAACTTTACTACATTACAAATTTAAACATCTTACATCTCAAATCTTAACACACATTGCTCAAACACGCAGCGAGCCACCAATCAGGGTCTGTTTTGAACTTGTTTTGATTGGCGCTTGGTGGCATCTACTTATCACCAACATACAGTTCAGCATCAGTTCATCAGCAGGCAGAACATTTTGAGAGGAATAAATGATGGAAGATACTCCTAACTCGAACTCGCCACAACACCCGTGACCTTATTTGCGTGATTTTGGGTTCATGATCATTTTAATAGGTATCTAGCGGTGTGTACGTCAGTAGTAATGGCCGATGGGGAAACACAACGCTCCGTGTGTAGTTAAATTAGACTAAACGAATACTTGTACAAATACTTATCAAGTGAAAGTTTAAAGGGAACATTTTTACTTTTACTGAAGTAATATATTACCTTGTGTTTGTCTACTTTAAATCAAGTGAATAGTTTGTGTACTTCATCCACAAGTCAGTTGTGTTGCACTGTACAGGATTGTTTTGTTGCTGCTATCTCCTAAGCTGTTTCTTTCTTTCTTTCTTTTTTTTTTTTTTTTTTTAAGAAGAAAGGTGCTTTATACTTTGTGTACTTTGCAACACAGTGAAATTCTTTCTTTGCATATCCCAGTGATGTTAGAAAGCTGGGGTCAGAGTGCAGGGTTAGCCATGTTACAGGGCCCCTGGAGCCCAGAGGGTTAAGGGTCTTTCTTAACCTTCCGATCAGTAACTCACTTAACCACTGAGCTACCACCTCCCATTTTGCATGTAAAACAGTACAATGAGAATCCGGTCTGATCTAAACTGATAGATTGGAAAACGGAAAAAAACCTGATAGCCGTAGCAGTGGGCCAAGCAGTCATCTGATCCAATCGTTTATCATTTGTAATCTAATCTCTTTCGAGTCATGGAGCTTTGAAATGTATTTACTGCACGATATTAAGTGATCAACTTTGGAATATATGTAGCAGGACAAAACCTCTCCAAGTTGTTTATTTGTACAGGCTGTTTAATTCCGTGTTTTTGCTAGCGCAAGCCATCGCCAAGGGTCACACTGACTTGGCACATGCTGGGCACACACACAGCTCACTCGACAGCCCTAGCATCAGGAATCGAACTAGCGAGCGATTCTTGTGGGGTTTATTTTTTTCTTTCCCCCCCCTCAAGTTAAAATCTTGCACCTTTTTTGTTGGAACTTGTCCGCATTGTGCCTGTGAAGTCCTCGAGTTGTGACCTGCCGTTGGTAGCTTGATTTAAAAAAATAAAAAGTGCTATTTTTTACCGCTTCAGATTCTCTCATGTAGCGCTTTCGAGTAGGAACGTTAAGCACAGGTCATGCGTGTGGTATCACAGAGCGGATGATGAATGTGACCGATCATGACCAATTTGATTAGTTCCGCCAACTTGGCTCCGGAATGGGGAGGACAAGGTTGCTCTGACCTGCGGGCTAATGCAGCGTTAAGCAGCCACCGAACTGGCAGTCCTCCTCCTTCATTCTTCCCTTAATGTTTTTCCTCCTTCGCCCACCCTTCTCTCCGTCCTGTCTTTCAGTCATCTCTTCATTTTGAGTACATTTCTATATAAGTTATATTGGATTGGGAGATGACTTGAAAAAAAAAAAAAAATATATATATATATATATATATATATATATATATATATATATATATATATATATATATATTTATATATATATATATATATATATATATATATATATATATATATATATATATATATATATATATATACACAGAATCTCCATTATTTTTTAGAAATTATTAGGATTTCTTGAATCAGGGTGGATTATAATTTACTTACCACCATATAGTGTTATAGTCATTAGTGCTTGGCCCATGTTTTTTTAGTTGACTGCTGATATGTGAACAGAAATGTTTTACTCTGAAATTCTGAATCCTGCTACTTGCTGATTTTTTTTTTCTTTATTCAGTTCATATATTATATTTTCAGTGTGATTCTCTTGACTATTTGTCCCCAAATTTCAAATCACACGACACACAAGTTAGCATGTTACACTAAACCACATAGGATTAAATCAAATTGTATTATTCCTAAACAACTACATACTTGTTATACATTTGTAATGAAATTACTGAATGCATTAAGCTACCTTTTATTTTTAACACTAGCTAGCTAGCTAGCTAATCTAAAGTAAAAAAAAAAAAAAAAAAAAAAAAATTATCATGTGAGGTGTCCTTGCCTGTAACATCTTGCTGCACTAGCCATGAACAAAAACTATTATTTAAATTGTTTTAAAGTAATTATGGTGTTTTAAATTATGTTAATCATCAGGACACAGATCGGAAGTTTTGCTATGTTTCCACACGGATGGATTTAATTGCCGGATGTGTGCCTCAATTGCTGGCATGGTGCTCGATTTGCGCATCAGTAAAACAAACGTTTAGTGATTACGAATTTCTCGGTCGAGTTCATAAAATTTTTTTTAAGCAAAGAAAGGACGTCGTGAACAAATGTGTGTTGCGTCGAAGGATTTTATTTTGCCTCTTTTATATTTATTTCTTTATATTTTCAAAAAAAATGGTCAAACAAATGCGCAACGCATTAATAAATTGACTATTAGAATGAATTTGCGTTAATGCGTTAACGTTAATTTTAACAGCCCTAATATAAATATTTATATAGATGTGTGTATATAAAATAAAAATATATAAATACAATTAAATAATTTCCTTAACAGCATCTACTGCAGAAACTACAAGAACAATTCCAAACCCGTGTACTAAAATAATCTAGCTAGCTTATCCAAATATGAAATGTGGTTCACAGACTAATTTTTTCCCTTCTTCCAAAAAATAGCGATGAATGCATGTTTCTTCACGTGGGTCGCCATGGGGAAAGATTTAATATGCGTTCCTTTCCGAGCACAGTGTTCGAAAGATGAAGGATAATGTCACGTAATTATGCCAGGCTTATCATGGATAGAAATGGAGGCGATCTGTCTCTTAGACCTTGTTCTTCTGTAACAGAAATCAACAGTCATATTTCACTAATATGCTCTTGGATTCTTTTTCTTCTCTTTCATATTCTTTTTTTTCTTGAAGATCAGCTTACGTTATCTATTGAGCAAGAGAAGGAAATAATATGAATTTGTGAATGCTTAGTCGTTTCTATGCTTTTTGGTGCTCTTGCTTGTCTTTCATGATTTCTGTGGGAGGCTTGTGTTCTTCACCTGGGTTTTTCCTTCACACAGTCTACACAAAGAGAGCTTTTATAGGGTTGTGTATGTGTGTGTGTGTGCTGTACCTGAAGCTCTAAAGCAGTAATTACAGTATTAGGCCATGTTGTTTTTTGCTCTGCATTCAGGCTACCAATTTCCATTGAATGAGCTGTCATATTCCTTCTAGTTCACCTCGAACACCCCGACAGAATCCTTTGAAGAATGTCCCATTCTATTCTCGCATCATAAAAGTAAATATATAAACAAATACACTATATGGATACAAGTATTGGGACAACTGACTTTTCCAGCCATATGTGTTTCTTCTTCAGACGCTTACCACAAAGTTGGAGACACACGTTTGTATAAAAGGTCTTTGTATACATGAGCAATGTTTTTTTTTTTTTTTTTTTTTCTCCATATGAATAAGGATCTGTGTTTGCGTCTACTTATCTGTTTAAAGTATCTGACCAACGGTTTTCGTGGACACCTTATAATTTTTTTTTAATATTCGAGATTTTATTTTTCACAAACATTTACAGTATATACATACATAAGTCCTAATAAATACATACTTCCTTTCCTGTTTTGTTGTGATTACAACATAACAAAAGTCGTTTTCTCGTTATCACAAATTAATATTCTCGGGATCTCGACGTTGTTTCCTTCGCGGTCGCGACTTTTATCGATGAGAGCATGTTCTAGAGTCAGCATCATCGCAGAATCATGGATGATCGCATTCGCTTTTACTTTGAACCAGTGGCTCTGTGTTCTGTGATTGACGTCTTACACATAAGAAACAATTATGTGGTGTGAAAACGAGCATTTACGTTGGGATCACGAGAAAACAACTTTCAGTATGGTGAGAAAACAACTCGTTAAGTTGAGATCACGAGAAGATGAAGTTGTGATCATGAGAAAAAAAAACACTAATATTAAAATGCATGGCCAGTTAGGACTTTCGTAATATACAGAATAGAAATACAGAAATGTCAACCTGTTTGGCTGCTCAGAAAATTTTGCATATAAAAGGAACAAAAAATATAAAATAATGTAAGAAAAATTTTTTTGATAAAGTGGTAGTGTATGTTTATATATATATATAATCAGTATATCACAAGAGTGAGTCACAATTCAGTAACCATTTTAGTATATCATTGTGTAAATGTGTAGCTTGTATACCAGTACATATTTACTGCCTCTAAAAATAACTTACCATACAGCCATTATTGTCAAAATAACTGCCAACAAATGTGGCCTAACCATGCAAAGCCACATGTCCTATTCATCATGTTAATGATTTTGTCTGCTTGACAGAACAATACAAATGAGTGTATCTTGTATTACAGCAGTAAAGATTTGGTTCTTTACATACAATTCTCTCGTACTGACTACGGAATACAAAGAACTCACTGAGTATTTGAGAATTAAAATTGTTGCTCTCCACGAAGATGGCCTCGGCTATAAGAAGGTCAGTAACACCCTGAAACTGAGATACAATACAGGGGCTACACCCAAAGACATCATATACAACTGTGTGTCTCCAACTCTGTGGTAACATTTTGGGGAAGAAGCACATATGGCCGGAACACTCTTGTAGTGTATCTCTTAATGGCGCTTTCTCTGGTTTTCTATCACGATGTCTCCCAGTGTCTGTAGCTCCAAAAACGATGGCATTTAAGAGATGAAAATGACAAACTGAGCTAACAGCTACTCTGTGTAATTAAGCGCTAAGCTAAGATAATTATCTTGTTTGGACTCACACCTGTTCCTGTCGCTTATTGCATACACAGTAGATATCAAAAGTCTACACACCCCTGTTAGAAAGGCAGGTTTTGTTTAAAAATTCAACTAGGATAAATCGTGGCAGAAATGAAAATCGAAAACACCATCAGGACTTTACCAAAGCACTTGATCTTTCGAAGCGTTTTCTAATACAGTAGCTTTAGGCCTTTAAAGCACCGTGAAACAAGAAATGATCGAAAACAACACGCCTGTAACGCTCAGAATGAACCCGTATGCAAATCGAGTTAAAGAAAAAAAAAAAAAAAAACACACCCTCGTTTTAGTATGCAGTTGGTTAAGGTGAAAAACAAAAAAATTCTTTTTTTTTCACTAGTAGTAAGCTTTTGCAAATTAAATGTGACCTGGCTGAGTCAGTCAAATATTAGGTTAGGATTTTGGTTGCACAGAACTTTAAAGCCACAAAGTCATTTTAATAATGAGGCAATTTTGTGTTAATTGCATGGTTTTGACACTGAATTGTTTTATTTTTGTGTGTGTGGGTGTACGTTTGTGAATTAACCAAATCCCTCTCACCTGTTTTGGGGACCTGATGGATTCCTTGGCTGCTCTCCATAACTCCTGTGCATGCATGTTTGCGTGTGTGTGTGTTTGTATGTTTGTCTCCAGATGTAACTGCCAATTGGCAAAGCAGAGCCCCAGTGTAAATATTCAGCACATGCGTTTTATTAAGACAGCAGTGGCACAGCGAATGAAAAGCTTCGCGCTGTTTTCAATCACTGTTTGTTCAGGGTAAGGTTTTGTTTTGTTTGTGTCAACATTTGAGTACTTCGTGACCCTTTAAACTGCTCCAGATGATGCCATCGGTACCAATATGGCATAATCCTTTTGTATTAACTGTTCTAGATGAAACGTCAGTGACAGTGTTAAGCTACCTCTTCCCATCGAGTGGTACTAACACATCGACTTCCACATCACTGAGCTTCTCCATCTTCCATTGAGGATTCCCCAGAGGTGCTCAATAGGGTTTAGGTCTGGGGACATACTTGGGCACTCCATTACCTTCACCTTCAGCTTCCTCAGCAAGGCAGTTGTTGGCGGTGCGTTTGGGGTGGTTTTTATGTTTAAAACCCTTGCCCAGTTTTTCAAAGGAGGGCATCATGTTCTGCTTCAGAAGGTCACAGTACATGTTGGAATTTATGTTTCTCTCAATGAACCACAGCTCCCCAATATCAGTAGCACTCATGTAGCCCCAGATCATGATGCTACCACCACCATGCTTGACTGTAGGCAAGACAGTTTCTCTTCACCAGGATGTCGCCACACATGCTGGACACCATCTGAGCCAAACAAGTATATTTTAGTCTCATCAGACCACAGGACATGGTTCCAGTAATTCATGCTCTTGGACAGGTCATCTTCAGCAAACTGTTTGCAGGTTTTCTTGTGAGTGAGCTTCAAAAAAAAGGCTTCCTTCTGGGACGAGGGTCATGCAAACCGACTTGTTGCAGTGTGCTATACTGCTATACAAGCTGCTCATTGACTACTCTAAAATATATCCAAGTTTCATTTCTATAATATTGTCTGTTGAGGAGATATAGTAAAAATACCAAAATGGTTACTGAAATGTGAGGGGTGTACTTACTTTTGTGTCATCCTGTATATGTTGCATTTGTGTTCAATAGTATCGAATACATTCGTTGTTTATTCATTGTTCATTTAACATTCTTTACTTCTGTAAAGTATCACGACATCATGGCAATGTACGTTTGCTATTTATCAAAAACACATCAGGTACTTTTTTCCCTCTCGCACCCTGATATTTGTATATGGCTAATGAAAATTTGTGACATTTTTCTTCTTTGAGGTCCTACAGCATGAACAGATGCTCTATTTGTTAAAAAAATAACACACACAAAAAAAAAACACCAGTGTCTATGAGGTAGGTTTTTGCTCTCTTTTTTCTCTTGGAGGTTATTTTGACCTTTTCTGCTATTTTCTTCTAGTTTTACTTTTATTTGCTTGTCAGAGGACTGTCTCAAAATCTTTGCATGGAATTAAAAGTACACCCTCCCAGGTCCCTTTGCACAGGTGCATACTTATACATTTGTTATATATTTTTTTTCTTTCTTTTTTACTATTAAAAATTATATGCTACTGTTATATGTGTGATCTGAATGGCTTTTATTATATTGTCTTGTCTGCGGCAGATTTATTTTTTACGTGTCCTACCAGTCAAAAGTTTTTAAACACCTTGACATACTTGTTTGATTTCAATGAATCATTCACTCCATGTAAATAATTTGCAATGCGAGGAATGATAACAGCTTCAAGGTAAGAGGGTGTTGGCCCATTTTGGGCTTTGGAGGCCAGCATCAGTGTTTTGAATTTGATCCTTCAAAATTCATACAAGCACATGCATGTATGCTGACTATAGTACAACTTCTATTTATATAAAAATAAAAGTCAAAGCGAACATTATTGGTATTCAACCAGACAGCAATGTGCAAAGCATCAGGACACCTGACTTTTCCGGCCCTATGTGGTTTTCCCCCAAACAACTTTGTCACCTGCCACCTCACAGTACATCTGTACATGACTTTTCGGATGCATTTATGGCTGAAGGAGCTAAATTCTCCACAAACACATTCGAGTGGAGGTTACTATAACAGCAAATGGAGACTAAATATGAAATGGGATGTTCAAAAAGCACATCCGAATCTTATGGTGAGGTGTCCACAAACTTTTGTCTGTATATCCGTTTATCGTAATCAATCCAGTGTTAGTGGATAGCGCCAATTATCTTCTCTTCACACCACTGATACTATGAAATCGGTGATGATACAGAATATATGTCATATATAGACATATAGATTCTAACTTTAATTGAGAGCTATTGAATTCTCAATTCTAATTGATGGAAACTCCATATGTTCTTACTTTTCCCATATCTTTTTTGTTCAACCAAGCAACAATCTTACATAGAGTTTGAACTCTATCCATCCTGCAATTCCTCCTTAACTCCATTTAGTCCAAAAGGGATTTATATAAGGTCAGTGCATAGCAATTAGGGCAGTGAATATTATAATTCCAACCACCAAAAGCCTCTATTTTTGCCTTTTTAGGCACAATCTGCCTACGCGGTCCTGCAACAGTACACCTGAGACCACAATTAGGCTTTTATAGACTGATTTGAGCTTTTTACCGATATAGCACTGCTTTGTTTTCGGTAGCGTGAGTATGTTTCGGTTTGCGATGTCCCATATATCAACATTACCTTCTATGAGTTCAGTTAGATCGATGAGTAGACTCTGGAGATTATTATTTTTTTAAAGTTCTGGTCTGTACGTAGCATGGAGACTATTAAATAATTTACCCATTTTTCCTGTCATACCACATTCAACCATCTCACGAAGAGAAGATTCTCGCAGACTTCTTGATCAGGAGGCAACTACAAACCGAGCACAGAAAAACCCACACATTCCATCCTTTCAGTTTACAGTTTACTTTGGATCTTTCCAGGTCTTTCAAAGACTGGCTCCAATTTATTAGCACATATTTTTCACTGACATTTTTTCAATTTACTATTTAATAATATTTAATATTGAAAACGAAAACGAAAACATTTTCCCGATTCGTTCGCACCTGTTCCTTGGCTTTAATACTGAGGTCGTTCAAACTAAAATGCTAAAATAATGTGTAAAAGATGTGTATGCACCGCTGGACATTTCCTCAGTGCTGTGTAAATAGACAGTGTGTGTTAGAGTTTGTGTTTACGATCTGATTTTTTTCCGAAGGTCTTGATTTGTATATTTTTGATTAAAGGATTTACATTCTTCTGCTCGTTAGCCTTCGGTGACCTTTATACAAGGATACAGTGTGAAATTATGCTCTTTTGTGTATCTACAATTAAGAATCATTGGGGTTGGATAGAGTGAAGAGCCTTGCCATATAAATATATATCTTTTTTTTTATTTTTTTTTATTTATTTTTTTTTATCCCAAACATATATTTATTGCTGGAATTTGACATTACAGCCTAGTGATCATTGATACACAAACTATAAGAACTAAATCACTACTTCCCTTTTAACATTTATAAAAACTGTACCAAAAACAGGAAGTGAGGAGTTGCTATGTTGTAACCATGTAATTATTTTTTTAATAACAGAGTATAACAAAACATATTTGTTAATAAGTGATTCAGGAAAAACTGTCACTTATTTTTCAGAATAATTAAAAAAAAACACATCTTAAGATGTGATCTGAAGAATGACGAAGCTTCAGACCAGAAGAATTTCTATTGCCGGAAAACTACTCTTGTAGTTTTTCGCAAAAAAGGCTGATTTTAACTCTTTATCGTATGTGAACTCACGGATGGCATTGATTTGTTAATGTCGTGGTGAATGACAAGGGGACGATAAAGTACACTATCCATCCCACCTGGATGGAAAATTCTGAGATGGAAAATTATGGAAATTTACGTGAATTTATGGGAATTCATTTCAAATTTGGGACAATGAATATATACTGTATTATATACAAACATAAATATAAACATTTAGTTTGTTCATAAGCTGATGCATGCAAACTAATACAGATTTAAAAAAGAAAATTTTTGACTTTTATTTAATTTGTCAGTATAATTTTATTGCACAATACCTTACACACAGAACAAGGAAGTTTTAAACATAATTATATGTAATATGTATGTAATTTGCGTAAAATCTCGCCAAGATAGACTTTTTGTTTTGTTTTGTGTGGATGATTCAAGAAATTAAAGTGTGCTTTAAATTTAAATTGCATAATTTTTTTTTAACTATTTAAGTTCCCCGTTATAAGATAACCTGCAATTCAGTAAATTCCTGTTCATTCCAATTAATTCCTGTAAATTCCCATTGAAAGTTTCCAGTCTTGAAAATTCCTGACAGTTTGCCACCCTACTTCCATCATCTCTCTTCTACACGTAATTTTCACTCCATCTCACCCTTCCTCTGTAGTTTCCTGCACTCTTTCATTTCTTTCTGACCCTCATTTCTTTTCCTCCCTACCATTGGAATCTTTTACAGCCACTTTCCTCTCCTCTCTTTCCTGAACCATGAACCTTCTCTGAGCCCTGTCCACTAAACCCAAAAAGTCCTGCCCCATGGTTGTCAATGTAAATGTAATTGTAAATAGAATCAACACCATTTGAGGAATCAGATTGGAGAATAAAACAGCACCGTGTTATAAGCGATTATAAAGCATGTAGAAGGAGCAGGATTGGGTGAGTAAAGTGGTTGTGTGCTGAGAGGGTTTAACTGGCCCTTAAATGCTCACTGTGTTTTAGAGCCCATTGTGTCTATCTTTGTGTGTGTGTGTGTGTGTGTGTGTGTGTGTGTGTGTGTGTGTGTGTGTGTGTGTGTGTGTGTGTGTGTCGGTTCGTGTGTTTGTTTATGGCTAGAATTTACCATGTCTCCCAGGAGGCTCCTGTGACTTTACAGAAATGCCTTCACAAGTTGCCAAGGCTGGTTCACTTTACCATGTCTGTGTGTCTGAGAGAGAGAGAGTGAGAGAGAGAGAGAGAGAGGGGGGGGGGGGAGAGAGAAGGAGGGAAATACTGGTTCATATCTAGATTTTTAGCCATCATTGTAAATATATAATTTCTGCATAACTACAAAATCCTTACAAGAAGTCATGAACTGTATTTCCAACAAGATATATGTATTGTAATGTATGTCAGCTTTCATAGAGGTTTCTTCATTAGCACAAGTACCCAAGATTTTCAAAGAATCTACAGTATGGAAAGAAATACATAATGAATGAAATACTCTGGGGTTTTAATTAGTATTTCATTGCTATATTTTTTAATTTCATTGGGAGATAAAACTGTTCTTGTAGATAATAAGTTTTCCATTTGCATAAAGAAACATACTTGAAAGCGTTTGCACTCAAATACTTGCTCTGAGGGTTTTCCATGGATTTGGCTTCTGTGTGTTTAGTTTTCTCAGACCACTACACATAAGGAGTAAAGAAACATTCAAATGTGTGTGTGTGTGTGTGTGTGTGTGTGTGTGTGTGTGTGTGTGTGTGTGTGTGTGTTTATAAAGCCAAGCAACTTGGACTGAATGCTTCAGTAGTAATGAACTGAGTAATACATGAATTAAAAATCACAATGTCCACGTGCAAAATTGTGCATGAGCCCAAAGTCATGCATTCGGTCTGAGAAACAGAGATGGTATGGTATGGTATCGGCATAAATGTTACCGATGTGATGCGTCAGTTTAAAAAAGTCTGCATCAGTAATTTATATATTATTATTAGTAGATGTTCTGTACATTATTATTTAAAGTATGTTATTTAAAATGGCATTGATTCATTCGTGTCGTGCAAAATTGCACACAAGCCCAGAGTCATGCATTAGTGTAAAAACACTGTGAGGCTCAGCAACACTGACAAAATAATAAGAACTTTATTGTTAACAGTGCATCTGCATTGTTTTGTAATTGTTTTGAGACACTGGGTTCTGGTGTTGGTTTCGGGTTTTTTTTCTCCATGTGTGTGTGGGTGTTTGTAAGAGCTAAAGTCTGCAGGGCACATGTTCGGCTTTAGAGATTTTATGGAATTCTTTACAACTCAGCGTGTATATGCAGCTGTTTTATGTTCATATTGTTGAGATGAGAGCAGGTTTAGTTTCCAGCAGGACCTCTGGATTCATATTTGAAAGAACGAAGATTTAAAATTAGATACCGTGAAATGAATGTGCGCGCCAGTGGTATCGTTTTACTTGGATCTACTATGCTTTTGCTAGTCATCCTCTTCGGAAAATGAAAACAAATGAAGCAATTAAAGTATTAACTCCAGAACTCTGAAACTAAACACACTAAGTAAGTGTATGCTTGTTGGATGACCTTCTTTAATAATATATTTGCATGTATTTATAAATAACTCCATAAAGGTTTGCTCTGCATGGGTTGGAGTAGAAGAGCTCCTGCTATAGAGCTTTGACCTCGACCCTATGGAACTCCTTTGGGACGAATTGGAACGCTGACTGTGGGAAATGTAAGAGAAAATTGGGACAAAATGCAGAAAGTGATGCTCGAAAAGCACATAATATGACCAGGTGTCCGCAAACTCTTGGCAATGTGTATGTGTCGGGTGGTCAGGGCCAGCAAAACCTTCTCTGCTAGGCCTAAACACTATCAGAAGCACTGACCTATATTTACAAGCTAAATTCTAATATTTGTTCTATGAAATTGTATACATTTATTTCCAACAGTTTATTCTCTTCATTTCGTAGCGTTTCTCTTGGCTGCACTGCTTCCAGCACGTGTATGTGGATGTTAGACTTTTTGTCCAATCAGATTTCAGCCTCTATGTGCTGCCATGTCAATCTAATCTGCCCAGGGCCTTCAAAGTCAGTACTGCTGGCATTTTTACCATAGTCTTCTTAAGAATTAGCTCTGTTTCTTTAACCAATCAGATTTAAAATTTTCCTCACAGGGCAGCTAGCTGGCCCAGAATAGCGTCAGCATTTTTTCGTCCTCTGATTGGGTGCTCAGAGGGAAACTGTTATAGCCAAGTTCGACTGGCAAAACACGTCTGTAGTGCTGCACACATTAATACATCTGAGATAGACTTTTGTATGCCTACAGAGGAAGAGAAATTGATTTGGTCTCGAACATATTTAAAAATACATTTTCCAAAAAAGCTAGACATCGTGAGGAGGTTGGCAAACCCTGAAGCTAGCTAGCTTGTCTTAGCCCAGAAAAGGGTTTGTTTGCCACTTCCAGACAAGTGAATACGAGCGGTACCACTGGATTACAGCCTCTGAGGAGCGGCGCAAATTATGAGTCTGCATCTCTGATGAGTAGGTTGTATTTTATTCAGATCTTTTTGTGTTTGTCATGTTATACAAATATTGATACTGAACTGCTCCAGATGATGTAGGTGCACAGTTGCGGTGGTAGTGTAGAGGTTTGGGGTCTTAACTGGGTTTCTTGCTTTAGTAAAATGGTTTTCACCATCAATATGTGAAATGTCTTTCTCTCTGTAATGCTGCGTGCTGTTATATTGCGTTTTTGTATAGTAATGATGGTTTCAATAATTGCGACTTGATAGTGGTGGTATTAAGAGGTGGATTAAGTCGGGTCCCAGGAAACAGTTTTTTTTTTTTTATCTTAATAAGAGAATCTGTATTTCTGTAGTAGCACAGCTCCTTCAGGGTATGTTTTGGTGTGTATGGGTGTTTTCTTTTAGCCACAGTGGCTATGAGCTTTATAACGGGGGTTTAAACAGGTTCTAAACAGATGCAACATTCCAGCCGGAGGAAAGTGTCTGTAAACCAGCTGTGGATCTGAAGTCTGTTTAGATCCTGACTTTAAGACTGAAAATGGGGCCAAACTGTCATATTTCATGTATATTGCTACAAGTTGCGTTTGTGATCTGGATTAGTTTGACCAACGTGATTTCAGTTTGTTGCATCATGCGAGTGTCACGACTAGAACAGATGTGCAGAAAACACTCATCTGGAGCGTTTGGGACTGCTCAGGGTTCATATTGCTCTATAAAGATGACGATTAGCACATAACGTACGACATGGCTCTAACTCCGCTTTCATGTTTGTAGTCTTTTGCTGATTTTGAATGTATTTAATAGTGTTCTACACAATTGTTTTGCATTTTCACACACATTTAGTCTTTAATTTTCTATCTATGCTTGTTTTACTGTTTTTTTTTTTCTATTAGATTAAAGATATACAGTCCACCCCCGATCATTTGCGGTACGTAAGATGCGGATTATCTTAAAATTCCCAGGGATCCGCAGCGGGATCGAATGTTCAGGAACGTTAAGATTTTAAACTATGTTTTCTATAACAAATTTCATAATTTTTTTTAAAAACACATTATTGTATTAAAGTAACATAATGTCTAGATGACTTCACTAAGTTACCATAGGGGCTGCGGGGGCTGTATACAGAATTTGCGGATTTTCAGAGGTCGCATAGAACATAACGGGGGACTGGGGACCACTGTATATAAGTATGTAACATAGTTATATAGAATTTCTTTTCCCTATTTTCAGTGATTTGATCTTTGACAATTCCCAGTCACTTTGTATTATAAACTTTGGGATACTGTAAGTTGTTGTATTTATCCATAAAATCATTTATTTCCATGATAAGTGATCCTTTGTTTTACTTAAAAGCAAGTGGACTGGGTCTGGGGGGCACAAACTTTTATATAGCCTTAAAACATACAGCAAAAATCCCTCTTGTTACACACTCAGTTTATGAGCAAAGCCACACTTTGTGACTATATCTGTGTGTATGAGGATGAGAAAGTTGTTCCATCGATTCTTACACACTCTTTTATGTAAGACTAAAGTGAAGAGATGAACTGTAGCATTTCTTTTCTTTTTTTCTCTTTTTTTTTTATCCTGTGAAACAGGAGGGAGTAAGCAAGCACATAAAAATAACTTTGTTGAGCAGCCAGCACGGGCTATGAAAAGCTGCTTTCAAACACAATTTAGGAAGTTGCTCCTGCATAAAAAACGGCGTGCCTTTTCATGGCAGGGGAACAGAAAGCTGTAGAACAGGATGTTCGGTGGTGGAAAGGGAGGTCAGGTGTCTTGCAGCTGCTTCACCTCAGTACAGATCAAACTCATATGCTGCATACTTGAAATAGATTTTTTTGATGTCTGTTTGTTCGGAGAAACTCTAGGATTTGTGTATTGCGCACACACACACACACACACACACACACATGCTGTGTTCATGTCTGAATCACACTGCGTCGTCCTCTAGATTATGCACTGATAGGGCTGAACGGCGGCATTGGGGGGAATCTTTTAGCCACTCCACATTAATCCAACGCCTGAAGTGCGCTTTGCCACCCGCTAATCTTCGATGAGTGATTTTGAGCGAGGCGGGGGATATTTAAGCAGCTCGGCTGTCTAGAAGCCTCCATACCTCTTTAGCCTTCGTCTCATTTCCTGCCCCCTAACTATCTCTCACACCTAGCACTTACCATGACGACTCCACTCATTACTTCCCTCGAAGAGTCGGAGAGTTTATCATCAGCACTACAAGCTGTTAAGTGCTAAGAAAGGAATCGGTGAGGATGAAATCTATTTTGAACTGGGTTTTCCAGCATTTGAAGTGGAAAATAGTGACAAAAAGCCATGTTGTGAAGCTGTTTAATAAACACTGTTGAATTCATTCTGATTGGTCAGAAGATATTGATTCATTTTCAATAACAGCAGTAGTTATATCTATGAGGCAAATCACATGTACATATATTATTTTAAAAATTTCTATTTTTTTCTTCATTTCTATAGTAAAAACTATATTTTGTTACTATACAGTATATCTAGTCTCAGCGCATTCTAACAGTCAGTAGGTTTCTCGCCACGGGAAAGTCTTTGGGTAAATAGCATAAAATTGATCAATTGATCAATTGCATTAATGCCATTTGGGGTACTGAACTCTGTTTGTGTGTGTGTGTTTGTGTGTGTGTGAATGCTCAATGTGACACTTTCAACTCACTACAGCCAGTGCGCACCATCGTATTCCGCACCTTGCCTTACCCTCACACATTTCGTTATCTGCATACAGATGATGTACAGCGAAATTACCTCAATGTCTAAACCATGGCTCTCCTACAGAGGAACTTTCCCGCTTTAGATTTTACCCCTCGCAGCTAAAACAAAAATTTAATTAAATGCAAATTTGACCCTGTTTGCAGCTCTACCTTTCAAAGCTCAAACGCTGAGACAAATGTCCATATGAGGTGTGGGGAAAAAGCATGTAGGAAAAAAAAAAGTTTTGCTGCATTGAATCATTAAAGGGAACATAACACACAGTTTTATTTTATGTTATCCTGAGTACCTATAGAGTAGTATTGAGTAGGATACGGCTTTACAGCTTCTCTCAGAAAACAGCCGAGCTCCTGGAGGTGTGTTGTGGGTGGAGCTAAAGGTTTTGCATTCAGATTGTCTGCAAGCTGTGACATCACTATAAGTAAAACAGGATTAAAAACTTTTTAGTCTTTCATTAACCATGGCTAACAATTAGATCCAGACGTGCATATTAGATCCAGAATTGGATCCCGAGTCTGAAATTGAACATCAAGGACTTGCACCCTTCATGACATCATGAAGGGCCATAATTGAAAAAACTTTCTGAAACTTGAAGGCTCAGTGATGGTGTGGTTGCAATGCCTGTCAGTCTTAGGAGATGGAAGGAGTTGTTATCTCAGTGCCTGCCAACCTTAAGAGATGGAACAAGGTATGGTCTAAGTCCTTCTCAGCCTTAGGAGATGCAAGGAAGTGTGTTTGCAGTGGCTGTCAGCCTTAGCAGATGGAAGTGGGTGAGGTCTTGGTGCCTGTCAGCTTTAGGAAATGGAAGGGGGTATGGTCTCGGTGTCTGTCAGCTTTTGGAGATGGAAAGGGGTGTGGTCTTAGTGCCTGTCAGCTTTAGAAGGGGGTGTGGTCTTAGTTGTTGTGTTTGCTCTTTAGGCTAAGTAAAGGCAGTGTGGCTTTGCGCTTGTCAGTCCCAGAAACAGGAAGTTGTGGTCTTTGTGCTTAAGGATGTTGAAAAGTTATATAGGAACCACAGTGAGATGACTGGATGTAGTGACTGGAAACCGAATTGTTCTTTGTGCCGGCTGATTCACTCGGTTATTTCTCCACTCGTGGGCCTGTTTATGATGATTCACTGTGTGTAAGAAGGCTGAAGAAGGGGCAGCCATTTCTATTTATAATCACAAGAGTTATGCGTTTTATTTATGTAAAAAATGTTTCAGAAACTCGTTCACCTCCATTAGTGAGTCACAGAGAATAACAAAAGGCGCACACTGGAACTTGGCTGCATCTCAGCCCTGCACAGCTCTGCTCCGTTATCACTTGGTCTGTTTTTCCTATTTCGCTCGTCCTCATATTCTCTACCTACTGAAACCAAACTCTTGTGTTGACCTTCTTCTCTAGGAGACAGCTTTGAGAAAAAAAAAACGTTTCGCTCCTCATATTTCAGCACACAAGAGGATGCAATGTGAACTGTCAGTCTGAAAAAAATAGATCTCTTGTCAGATACTTCTATTAAATTGCATTTTATGACAAGCATATGTATATATATCTGTGTGTGTGTGTGTGTGTGTGTGTGTGTGTTTGTGTGTGTGTGTGTGTGTGTGTGTGTGTGCGCATACACTATATGGACAAAAGTTTTACCACACTTGGAAGCACACAATTGTATAAAATGACTCTAGATGAGCTACAAAAGCCAAACCTGATCAAGCACGACAATTCTCCTGTGCACAATACCAGCTCAATGAAGATATGGTTTACATGGGTTAGATTTCAAGATTTTCAGTCATTTGCTATGGTGCTCTGACCTCAAGCACATTAAAAACCTTTGGGATGAATTGGCCTCCTCACCTGACTTACATTAGTACCCGCTTTACTAACACCATTTTAGCTAAATGAGCACAGATCTCCACAAGCACATTCCAAAATCTAGTGGGACATCTTCCCAAAAATGTTCAAAAAGCACATACTAATCTCATGGTCAGGACTCTAAGTAATGACTCTTGGTGTATTACGGATTGCTAGCTTAGTCACATGGATGGTTGGCACCAGAAGCTTCTAACATTTGCCTACTGTCAAGCATGGTGGTGGTAGCATCATGGTCTGGGGCTGCATGACTACTGCTGGTACAGGGGAGCTGTGGTTCATTGAGGGAAACATGGCTTCCAACATGTACTGTGACATTCTGAAGCAGAACATGACACCCCCACCTTCATAATAACGTCCTCAAACACACCGTCAAGATGACAACTGCCTTGCTGGGAAATCTGAAAGTGAATGCAATGGAGTGAGGATTATGTCTTCATATCTGAACCCTATTGAGCACCTGTTGGGCATTCTCAAAAGGAAGGTGGAGAAGCGGCATGTGTCTAACATCCTGCAGCTCTTTGACTTCATTATGGAGGAGTGGAAGAGAATCCCAGCAACAACCTATGCAGCTCTGGTGAAATCCATGCCCAGGAGGATTAAGGCAGTGCTACATAACCATGTGCTCGCCCAAAATATTGACACTTTGAACACAGTTTTGACATGTTCACTTAGAGTGTACTCCCCTTTTTTTTTTTTTTTGTTATTTAGACAGTAATGACTGTATCCTGAGTTATTTTTAGATGACAGTAAATCTATACTGCTATATAAACTGCATATCGACTTCTTTAAAATATATCCACTTTTCATTTCTATAGTATTGTCTCTTGAGAAGATATACTAAAATAGTTGCTGAAATGCGAGGGGTGTACTTACTTTTGTGAATATGGAATATTTATAAAATGTTTAAATGTTAAATATTTTTATATTTAATATATTTTTTTATTTTCTACATACATATTTAAACATATTGGTGAGCTCAGATTTTTAAAAATGCCACACATCTATCAGTTTTTGCTGATAGTTTTTCTAATAGAAAGCATTTATAATGAATACATTAGAATTTTATAAAAAATGTCTCGCTTTTTTGACATATTATCCATCCAGTGTTTGTCTCATAAAAATTCAACCCCACGCATCAACAGATTCAACGGATATAAAACGATTACCA
Organism: Silurus aristotelis; assembly: GCF_946808225.1. Classification (NCBI taxonomy): domain Eukaryota; kingdom Metazoa; phylum Chordata; class Actinopteri; order Siluriformes; family Siluridae; genus Silurus; species Silurus aristotelis. The sequence continues at coordinate 15,769,797 of NC_139595.1, read as the reverse complement.
AGATAATTAAACACAAGGTTGGTGGAATCATTTTTGGATGGATGTAGAAAATTGACTGGAATCAGGCATTAAGAAAAATAAATATTCATGGTCCTGCCAAAGAATTGCAAGATGATCTTTTTTTCTGAAAGCTGGAACAAAAGTAGATTGTAAACAGGAAACTAAACAATCAAGGCTGCACACTTTGTCACCTCAGATTTTTTAAGCAGAATTATTCATTTTCTGGCTCTTAGGTGGCACAACCGTAACTAAATCACCCTGTCGTCTGGCAAAAGAAAGTTTAAATCCAGACAGTGGCACAGTCTGGTGATAAAATTTGGTAATGCCACTGAGGCAGAGTTACCCGTTTAAAGCTGATTCATTTCTACAGACAGAACATCCTGTCTTTCATTAACAGTACAAAATGAAAAGAAAATCAAATATTTGTATACACACACACACACACACACACACACACACACACACACACACACACATATACATTATATATTAGGGCTGCAGCTAACGATAATTTTGATAATTGATCAATCAGACGATTTTTTTTTTTCGATTGATTGATTAATTGGATAAAAAACATACATTTTTCAATAAGATGATTTGCTTATTATACCTATATAAAACTGTAATTAAAGGTATTTATGTATAAAAGTGTACTTAAAAAAAAATGCAAATGCCACATATTAAGTTTTAGCTGGTTGTATGAGTTTGTCACTTAGCACTGTTTCTAGGCATAGAACTGCTAAAGTTCAATATACTGCACATTATATGTTTACATACTTAAATTCAGGCAATTTTATGTATGAAATTTATTTTATGATTCCAACATTTTACATTCTTGATTTATCGTATGATCCAACCTAGCTATCGGTATAGGTGGACCTCTAATACAGAACAGGTATACAGAAAATAAAATGCATATTTCTCTCTCACCTTAACTATAACAATGTATTTTTCCCCCTCTGCTCAGGTTTTCATTTTCTCACAACCTGCATCCCGACAGATTTATTTATTCAGCCTATAAAATATGAATGTGTCTAGGGGGAAGGCCGCTTTCCTACAGCATCCAAATGTAATCTGCAGGGAGATGGACATGTAAACACACACAGACAGAGTCCTACCTACAGCTCTCCAAACACACCTCGCACATATCCCTTTTAGACTTACACAGCAATAACTTCCATGTCTTTTTCACATAGGCTCGTTTTCATATCGGTCCGCTTCAGATCCAGGCAGTATTTTAAAAGTACCTGCACATCCATTTAGAAACATACACACACGTAGTGGGTCATAAAGACACAATCAAATTTCAGCACCAAATGTACACATCCCCAGCACAAAAATACCATTTATTTTCAGCACATACGCTCCAACACTCAAATGCTATGAAGGCCAGCCAGGGCACCATCCAGCAGAGTACAATCAATCCGCAGTAACACCTTTGTGCTCTCCACAACCCATTTTCCATTTGTAAGTAGCCACACACGAACGCACACGCACACACAAACACACACACACACAGAGCCTGAAATTAAATTCTCTACTTTTTTCTTGTGCATTAACACTCATAATAGAGTGTTGTTATTTTAGCTAGATATGGAAACATCCCTAACCAATCAATCCAGTCAGCCTCACTACATACACATGATTCTCACTAAGACTACACAATACAGTGTAATGATTCAATCATAACATATCTAACCTCTAGAATGATAATCACCCTTCAGAAATGTGTAAAAAATTGTGTATTGAATAAATATTATATACAATATTTCTACTTTCTATGTAAATATATACACTTTTTGAACATTCAATTCCGCATTAAGACCTATTTTACTGTTATAATAACCTCTACTTTTCGGAGAAGATGTTCCACTTGATTTTGGAGTGGGAGATTTTTGTTCATTAAGTCAAGTCAAGTCAAGTCAAGTTTATTTGTATAGCGCTTTTCACAACAGACATTGTCTCAAAGCAGCTTTACAGAAAACAACAGTGAAGGTGAATGGTGTGCGTTTGTCCCTGATGAGCAAGCCGTGGCGACAGTGGCAAGGAAAAACTCCCTTAGATGATATGAGGAAGAAACCTTGAGAGGAACCAGACTCAAAGGGGAACCCATCCTCATATGGGTGACATCAAGAGTTTGATCATAAATCTTTCAACAATACAGAACAATTTGTGATCATCATAGATCCAGCATCAGCTTCTCCATGCCAGGGCCTTTAAACACTCGGCATCTACTTCTCCATGATCATCCATAGGTCCATAATCTTCACGAGGTGGGACGTGACTGGAGCTGGCCAAACCTCAGGATGCCTCGGGATGGGGAGAGAAAGAGAAGTCACAAGGGTGTTAGTAAAGTCAGTTACTGATGTAGGTGAGGTGAGTAGGCCTGCGGTGCAGTCAGCTTTCCAATTAATCTCAAAGGTGAGTAATAGGGTTGCAGTCGTGCTCTATAGAAGGCCACTATTTCTACCACACAGCGCCATTGTCATTATGGAACAGCTTTTCCTATTCAATTGTGTGTCTCCAAAGTTAGTGGTAATAGTATGGGTAAGAACCACATAAGGCAGGTTTTTGTTTCAAAGACATATGCCACAATTCTCAGCATTTATTAAATGAGATTTAGTATATCTATATATATATTCTGAGAACGCTTTATATTATGTCTTTCATTCGTCCTTAGTTCCCGGGAAATCTGGTGTTGCCTTTTAAACAGATAATGTTTCCTTGGGGTGTAAATATGAGTTTGCACACCAGCAGTTGTTCCATCGTTATTTTGTTACGATTGAATATCATTATCCATTGCTATAGGAAAGAATTAATAGAGCATATCAAATTATTTCTGAAGCAGTTGGAGAAACACTGTGTAGGAAGTAACAATAACAAGACAAAAAAATACCTTTGACCATCCTGACCAATGTACTATAAGCGTTTTTTTTTTTCCAGAGGTCACGACAATGGTGATTTCTTCCATAAAACAACTGCTGTACAAGTCTATATGCAAATTGCAACTATGGAATGTGTTATATCATTAGATTATATTTAAAGTACTGCACAGCTACTGGACGATAATTCAGCACCTTCTGACCAATCGGAATGGAGAATTCAGAAGCCCACTAATCAATGTAGTCAGGGTCCACCTCTAATAACGTAACTGAGTGAAATGACATTAAGGTGCTGAATTTAGGAAAGGGAAACAGCAATTCTCCAGACTGTTAGAACGCGACTCCTTCTCCTGGCACTTCTTATATAAATGACTGTTGAAATTATTGCCATCATGTTTCCATTTCTGTCTGTCACAATAATTATGGCAGATCATTATATCATTATGATGGGGAAACTTTACCTCCAGGTTTTTACGCTGACACACTTTCTCTTTCTCTTTTATGTACCACAGCATATCTTTTATGATAAAAACAGATTATCACACCAAGCTTTGATAAGAATAAAGCCGTTTGCTCCTACTGGGCTCTGCTGCCAAAGCAGTGTTCTGCAGAGCGTCAGCTGCAACGTGCGCCGATATGCACACGAGCCATGACTCCGAGCTCTTATCGATTCCCATCGAACACTACGTCCAAGTGTTTATCACTTAATGGCTCTCATACTGGAGAACACATTGATCGCACAGGCCCTTGTGCTGCACGTTGAGGAACTCTAATGCAGTGTGGGATCGATTAGAGTTAATGGGAATGTGACAGAAAGCAAGATCTGGGGTTTGAATAAAGTCTGGTTGGAGCTAATGGAAGTTATAATACTACTATTAATATAAATACTGCCAAGTAAGGTGTGGCTCAATATGGAAGGGACTCTTTTCCTTTTTCCTTGTTTAGAGCTCAAAATTGCCGAATCATTATTCGGATATAAACTCTCTCTCTCTCTCTCTCTCTCTCTCTCTCTCTCTCTCTCTCTCTCTCTCTCTCTCTCTCTCTCTCTCTCTCTCTCTTCAGAAATTTTTTTACATTCTTTTTTTCCACATTTCTTTTTTAAATTCTTGATTTCTTTCTAGAATTCTTGAATTATTTCCTTTTCAATCTCCTTTCTTCCTTTCAAATATTCCAACCTTACTTCGTCCTGGACTTCCTGACTTTCAAAAGTCCCTTCTCTTTCTTGAAATCCCTTTCGAACTTTCTCCCTTCAAAACTTTCCAAACTTCCTTCCTTTCCTTCCTTCCTGCCCTCTGTACTTCAGAATAAATATGAGCTACCACTGTGCTCCTGAAAACATGCAATAAGGTTATTATCAGAAGGGGGTAGATTATTGGTTAAAGCATTGAATTCTTAATCAGAAGGTTACAAGTTCAAATCCCAGCACCACCAAGCTGCCTCTGCTGGGCTCTTATGCAAGGCCCTTAACCCTCAACTGCTGGGTTCTAAGTTGCTCTGGATAAGGGCGTCTGCCAAGTGCCATAAATGTAACTGCTCTCAATTAGAGATCGAACAGCAGGACTGCATTTAATTTTTGTGTATTTGCTCATAATATATGTATGTGTATATAAGTAGTTTTCTCTGCATATTGAATCTAATCTAATCTAATCTTATCTAACATCCCTTTCTCGGTCCTGTCAGCGTGTATAGGTAAGGTCAGAGAAAAGCGTTCATTTTATTTATTTTTGTATACGAGTTGGAAGTTTGGATGCTGTCTCTCACAGAACGCTGCAGGGATTTTCTGTGCTTTGAAGGATTAGGAGAGCAAGGACAGTGAGGTCTGACTCATGAGATCAAGTATTGACTAAGAACAGAGAGCTTGGGAAACAGAGAAACAGGTAACCGTATATGTTTGCCTCTATAATCAACAAACTGGAAGAGCCGTGTCTAATGCAACACAACACCAATGCTGAAATTCATCGCTGGTCAAGTAAAAACTGAGACTACGCTCAGGATATAAAAAAATAAAAATAAAAGGTTCTTAAAGGTTTTAGACAGAATCATGTTCTTTGACTATTTAGAACCATTTAACATCAATGGATTTTCTATAGCTTCCAAAGTACAAAAAGCTTTCTAGAGTGGAAATAGCTTCTCTAGATATAATAACACTCAATGATCTCAAAGGCTGATTATACACTATATGGATGAAAGTTTTAGGACTTTTCCACGCATATGTATTTGGAGGCTCTCAACAGGATGTCTTTGGATGGGATAGCAATTCATTTTCTCTTTACCTGCACTTGGAGAGCCAGACCTGTTCCAACATGACAACGCTCCTGTGCACAACGTGAGTTCCATGAAGATATCGTTTGCAAAGGATGGAGTGGAAGATCTTGAGTGACCTGCTATAGAGCTCTGACCTTCACACCTTTTGGATAAACATTAATTGCATTCATAACTCACCCTACATCAGTGCCTGACTACTAACACTCTTTGTTTCTGAATGAACCCAAACCTCCACGAGCACACTCCAAAATCTAGTTGAACATCTTCCCAGAAGAGTGGAAGTGGAATGGGATGTTCAGAAAGCACATTCTTATGGTCCAGTGTCCACACACTTTTGAGCCTTCAATATTAAAGTATGAACCACTGGCTATTGTAAAAAAATATTTCTTATTATGACTATGATAAATGTAAATGTATTGCTTTTTGAAGTGGTTCTAAAAAAGTGCCTTTTGGAAGTGTTCTTTGTACTACCACAAAAGGTTTTTAAAGGAAAAGTGCTCAACTCAAAGGTTTAAGGAGCCAATAATTGGTCCTTCTGTCAAAAAAACAACTATTTGTTTCTCTCTGGTTCATTTATTTTTAAGAGTAAACATTTATTTACTTAATATAATGCTTAATATAATGATAAAAAGCAAGCTAGAGAAACATAGGATGTAGCAGAAGACTGTTTTTGTGTTCTAGTTATACACAGTGGTGTCCTACAAGTAAAAATATTATTCAAGTCTGGCTAACATACCTTTTATTCTCAAAATTTTTTTAGCCAAAGAGTTATGACGGCTTGGCACTGTATATTAGAGCTTTACTTGTGTTTTCAGCTCATGTACCTGCGTGTTCCAGATCGCACCTGAGTCGGTGTGTATAGTGTAGAACGTGCGATTCAGAAGAATGTGCTACAATAACAACTTCGAGGTCTGTTGTATTCCTGACTTTTTTTTTTGCCACAGTCAATAGGTGGTTAGGGTTTTTTTTTTCTTCCTCGGGTTGTTGAACCTGCTTGTTTCTTTCTAATTTGTCCATATAAAAGAATACAAATATAAGTCTTAATGTGGCACTCAGTCAGCTTCCTAGTTCAGTTGTAAGGCACTAATCAGTTAATCAGACTTTTTTACGGCGTCTCGATCGCACAATCATTAAAGTGCCCCTGAATGTTCGATCTCTAAGAGAACATTCTTGAAGATTTGAGATCAGAGCTGGGAAAATCTTCCATTTCAAACCATATATACCATATGTTCATGGAGCTGGGTTTGTGCATGGGAGCATTGCCATGCTGGAACAGCTTTAGGTCTTCTAGTTCAAGTAAGTTTTTTCCTAATAAGTTTAAGTTTACTGAGGAAGAAACTTGGAGAAAAACCAGACTCAAATATTGATTTATATATTTACGGCATTTTTCAGACACCCTTATCCAAATCAACTTACAACGATATCATTAATACATCTGAGAAGCTCCTGGAAGAGGGATTAGGGCCTTGTTTCTTGCTTTATTTAAGGGCCCAGTAGTTTCAGCCTGGAGGTGCTGGGATTTGAACTTACGACCTTTCACTTAGAAGCGCAACTGATTTTTAGAAATCAGAACAAAAGTATGAATTTAAAACTGCAAACTCTAACTAGCTACCTAAGTAAATATTTATCTGGGATCTACAAAATACTGCATACAAGCCATACAACAATATGTTTTCAGAACATTTTGGTAACTGATTCACATTTTTTGTAATGTATCAAATCTTTCCTCACAGTTTTCTTTCCTTTCTAGAACATTTTTCATAGAAAAGTCTATAAAAAATGCGATATGATAGTTTTGTTTGCAATTCTTTGTCATGATACATGCTGTGTATCGAAGATTTTTATTTTCTAATATGATTAGTCTTAAAAGCTTTTATGAGCACATTGTTAAGAAAAAAAAAAAAAAAAAAAGATCCATTTAGGTCAAAAATGAATCCTCTAATCGTAATCCATAATAAAGTGACAGTAATCTGATTATCAGTATTTTATCTTATTCTGATTACAAGCATTTTGGCAATCGGGCTGTTTAATTGTGTGTGTTGTGTATGTTGTGTGTGAGAGAGTGCGTGTGCGGTTTCTTATTACTCCACACTGTCTGAATGTGTTGTTAATTCTCTGCACTTAAGAAAGCATTAAGAAGGCATTTAGGAAAACACACTGCGATATTGGTTGCATTCTGCCAAATCAGTCGTGAAAGCTGCTCTGGCTCGACTTTTTGAAAAGCTCTTTAGAAACTGTGATGCTGTTTTGCTTGCTATACTCATAAATTTTGCAGTAGGAAAATATTGCTAGAGCAAAAGCTACTCCTACTGTTGTAAGAAATTCAGTGGCCTTGGGTGTCTCACCCACAGTTTAGTACAAAGGATGGTTTAATCAGTCTAATTATGTTTGCAGATTGAATTCAGTGTTTATAGAACACTGCACTTATGGGCCTTGAGATGTCACTGATCGCCATGGCTGCATGCCAGATTGTTTTCTTAAGTGCAACCTGGGCCATATGCGCATGCTTTGTGAAATCTAAACACACAGAGTTATAGCAGTGGTGGGCCGTGCATTTAGTACCTGGGCCTACAGTGGGGACTTACCAGAATTCATTCACCTCTTAATACCACCACTATCACTTCACAGTTCTAGAAACTATCAATGCTATACAAAACGCGATATAACAACGCGTGGCATTACAGAGAGAGAGGCATTTCACATATTGAGGAATACCATTTTACTAAAACAAGAAACCCAATTAAGACTCCAAACCTCTACACTACCACCGCATCTGTGCCACCAAAATCATCTGGAGCAGTTCAGAATCAATTTTTGTCTAATAACATGACAAAAACTTAAAAAATAAAAATAAAATACAACCTACTCACCAGAGATGCATCATTTGCAGTGCTTCTCAGAGGCTGTAATCCAGTGGTACCGCTCGTATTCACTGGTCTGAAAGTGGAGAACAAACCCTTTCCCGTGCTGAGACAAGCTAGCTAGCTTCAGGGTTGGCCGACCTCTTCTAGCCGTCTAGCTTTTTCTGGAAAATTTATTTTTAATTATGTTCAAAACCAAATCAATTTATCTTCCTCTGTAGGCATAAAAAAACTCTAATTCAGATGTATTAATGTGTGCAGTGCTACACACCTGTTTTGACAGTCGAACTTTTTCTGTAACAGTTTCCCTCTGACCCACCAATCAGAGGACGGAAAAATGCTGATGCTATTCTGGGCCTGATTGAACTCTGATTGGTTAAAGAAACAGACCCATTGGTAATATTCTCTATGGTAAAAGGGCCAGCAGTACTGACTTTAAAGGCCCTGGGCAGATTAGATTGACATGGCAGCACATAGAGGCTGAAATCTGATTGGACAAAAAATCTAACATCCACATACAAGTATTGGAAGCAGGGAAGCCAAGAGAAACGCTATAAAATGAAGAGAATAGACAATTGGAAATAAATTAATACAATTTCATGGAACAAATATTAGACTTTAGGTTGTAAATGTAGGTCAGTGCTTCTGATAGTGTTTAGGCCAGCAGAGAAGACATTTCATAGATGGCTTTTTGAAAAATAATAGAAAAACTATTAGTTGAATGTTTGAAGCATTTCTGGAACTTTCTCATTGTCAGTTTTCGCTTGTTATAGAATTCACCCTTTCACATGAATGAGTACAAATTTGCATATGATTCTTCAACTTCCAAGATATTATTACTAACAAATCCGATTCAGAAATAGCACTGCTTAGATGAGTTTTCATAGTTATACGAGGTGGTATCAGAAATTTTCGAGACTTGCTTTGTTTACAAGAAAGTACTTCATTCATCTAAGTTTACACGCTATCACCTTCACAATAATCCCCTTGCACAGCAATACAGCGCTTTCAGTGTTTTTGACACTTCTGGATTGTGTCCCAGAAGTCTACTTTTCAAAGTGTGTCAAGCACCTTTAACAATTCGTGCTGGATCTCCGCAATGGTGTCAAAACAGCGACCTTTGAGCTGGATCTTCATCTTCAGGAAGAGGCCGGAGTCCGCAAATCTGGCGAGTAGGGTGGGTGCGAAAGTAAGATCATGTTGTTTCCGATGAAAAATTCGCGTGTGAGGAGAGCTGAATTATGTCAAACATCTTTGTGGCAGATTTAACCAGTTTTCTGTTTTTAGGTTTGCTCTTTGTTCTAACTTACTGTTCGTGATGAAATAGCAGACGTGGTTACATACATGTTCAGAATATCACCTTTTGCACAGCTTCTGATTTACACAGGACGATACAGTGAAAGTGCAAAACTCCCATTAGACTCAAGTCAGCGGTTTTTGATTTTTATTATTTTTTGTTATTGCACTTTAATTTGTAAAGTTGTTCCTTCATTTAAAAACTAGTTTATTAAGATTTATATCCACTTATCCTTTTTAAACTATTCATTCATTCATTTTCTCCCGCTTATCCGTAATTCGGGTTGCGGGGGCAGCAGTCTAAGCAGGCTCAATCCTCACAGCACCGTCCCTTACGGTCCCTCCTGCAGGTGGTGAGCCCACGGGAAGGCAGCCCCATGTCACGCCGATGTCACGGACCTTGATATTTCCCTCATAAGGGACCCCCGGAGCATAGAGGGTTAAGGGCCTTGCTCAAGGGCCCAAGAGCGGCAGCTTGGCGATACCGGGGCTCGAACCCCAGATCTTCCGATTGGCAACCCAGCGCCTTAACCGCTGGAGCCACCACTCCCCCTTTTTAAACTATATTAGAAAATTTTAGTACATTTTAAATGAGCTACTTTTTTCTTTTTCTTGAGTAGATTTTTAGACCGGTGAATTTACTTGTACTTGAGCAAAACTTTATTGATATAACAGTACTTTGACTTGAGTCAACGATTTTATTACTTTTTTCACCTCTGGTCGCAACCCGGTCGTTGGGGACCTCTGTTTATTTATAATGTACATTCTATTTTATTACTCTATTATAATTTTATACTATACTATTTAGTTACCGTATTTTTCAGCCTATAAGCCGCTACTTTTTTCCCACGTTTTGAACCCCGCAGCTTGAACAACGAAGCGGCTTATTTATAAATTTTTACTGGGTTTTTCCAGTTTCACAAACCTGAACCCCATAACATTAGACCAATGAAATTTCCGAATGGAAACGCAAAAATGCACCTCACCTGTGTTCTGAGCTGCACGGCTTTGGGAGAAAAAACTTCCACCGATGGTGATTTTTAAACGATGCCAAAAGATAAACTCTCGAGAGAAATAGTTGTGAAAGGAAGGAGAAAGACAGTAAACAATGACTTTCTTGGTCGGCTACTGTTTAGATACAAACCGTTGTAACGCGTTGAGTCTGGGTGAAGGGATAGCTCGCTAACTTCAGTTGCAACAGAAATCATATAAGCACAGACAGGTTTCCAAAACTCGTGCTTTTTTATTTTTCTTGGCAACAGCGTTACGGGTTAGTCGAAGAAACTTAGAAATGAGCATCAGAAAATAATAAGGACATATTCCTCGGTCTCCACACATGCAGTAATAGCGGAAAAATGCGGCAGCAGGCTATTCCCAAAATACTGCTATGCTCTTAATGGAAGCGCAACATATTTCACCCGTTACACCGTGTAACAGACACTGTCTTTCTTTAAAGCCTGTGTAAAGTTCATTAGTTTCAATGTAGATACCTGTGGCTTATAGACAGGTGCGGCTTATTTATGTTTAAAATAAAAATCTTTGTCAAATTCAGTGGGTGCGGCTTCTATATGGGTGCGCTTTATTTAGGAAATTACGGTATCCTTTTTTTTATTTAATTACATGTCACGGACCAGTCATTAAAAGCATTTCCCTGCGTGTCGTACTCTGTATAGTTACTTAGTGGACAAATACAATTTCTTATTTGTTGTGCAGCTAGCAACTTTATCAAAAAGGTGGCTTTGCTGTAACTTAGCTTGACAGGTTGCATTGCACCGTAACTTCCCTGACACATTGAAGTATAACGCTACGGCTCAGACGTTGGACCCTTTCGCTTTAGAGACAGCGGCGTAATGGTTGAAATCTGGGGAACGGCGAATCGTACATGTTTCCGAAAGAGCGAATATGATGGAAGACCCCATTTAGCTATACGCCCCATCTGGGTTTCTCAGCCTAATAAATGCTGCTGTCATCATCACCTTAGTGTGGGCTTGTTTTTAGTGCGAGTATGTTCTTATTTCCTCGGCGTCATCACGATGCGGAGACGCAAAAAGACAGCTTTATTATTAAAGTGATAAATGCATCTTGTAGAGTGAGAGAGAGAGAGAGAGAAAGAGAAAGAGTGTTGGTTCATGATAGGAGACATGGCTCTTGGGTTTTGTCTTTATTTAACTAAATCTATGAGGAGCATACAACAACTGCAACAAATAGGATATTTTATTTCGACTGATGGCGTTAGAATTATTGGCACCCTTTATGACAGTAGTGATTGTAACAGGTTTTTGGCGTAATTATTACATTTTTATGGTTCAACATAGACATGAAAACTGGTTGTTCTGCAATAAACCCGTGAAGATTTTGTTCACATACATATTGTAAGAAGGGGATATTAGGGCAGACTTTCATTTACTGTCTCTGGCAGTGCTTTTGAAAAGCCCACAGTGATTCATATAAACTTCTCTGGAAGTTGGAAGCCAACAGATGGTTGCAGGTTGTTCAAGAGAACCTCATGATCAGTCACATGACTTGGCATCTCTCTGTAAAAGTAAAGAGGAATTCATTTATGAGTTTTTCTATAGGATACATGACCCACAGCATGCTCATGTGAAAAGGATCTACCTGATCGGAACGATGATGATGTATAATCTTTATTAATTTCATCATTACACACTCTTTAGCGCTTCAGTTTCATGACCTTTTTCTTTTTTAATCAGTTGAATCAGGCTTCAGGCCACGTTCGATGAACATAGTTCTGCTCTGTTCATGATTTCGTCTCTCCTTTCTCCGTGTTTACGCCTCCGCTCCGGTTAGACCCGGTGCAGCTGCGTTGGCATGGCGAGTACTGATGCATTAACATCAGTAACGAGCTGCGGAAGGAAGCGGGGAGGGAGTGCGGCTCCCCTGCCGTGATCTCGCTCATACTTTGGGAATGCTAAACACTCGAACCTCAGTCAGCGCATCCGCCGCTTAGCTTTAACAGGCAAGCGGTACCACAGAGACGACCAATGTCGTCTCGTTAGCAAGGAAAAGAACAGTTTTAACTCAGTGTGAAAAAAAAGGGCTGTGTTTGTTATTTGTAGGATTTCTGTCAAAATTTGACATCAAAATGGAGAATCTGAGCTGATGATTGAAAAGCAAGAGATTAGTTTGGAGTGTTTGGGGAAACAATATAGTTTGTATAACCTAATTATACATCTGACTGATTTAAAGAGTTATTTTGTGTTTCGAACTGCATTGTATTGTTAAATACAGGCCCCTAAAATGATGGCTAGATGCATAAAACCAGGCTGTGGAAACCACCACTTCTTATAATTCTTGTAGGACCTTCCAAATTTTTATGTAGCATTGATGCTGAGGTTCACAAACTGTACACAAACAAGTAGGAGCACCTTGTGAGCAGGACATTTGCTTAAAAAATACAGATAATACATTATTTAAGAAAATCCGGTCTGGAAAACCTTGTCGGATGTCACCCTGGCTGATTATTTGGGAAATATATTTTCCCTTTTTTTTAAGCCATGTTCACACATACGTTTTTGTTTTGGCCTTCCGTCCACACTGAGACGGCGTTTTTATTCAATGAAAACATAGCTTCTTAAAATGCCCCCCCCAAAGTGGATACATTTGTTAAAAAAAAAAACTAATAGTTTTCACATCGCAGTGTGGACTGTGAAAACCGAGGCTCTAGTAAACAGCGGCGCATTTTTTGTCATCGCCGTGATGTTTCAAAGAAAGTTAATAAACGGCAGGTGGAAATGACGCAGATCGAAGCGTCTTACGTTTCGCTCATGCGCAGTAAGGGGACGCAAGTGTTTTCAGACTTTTTAGTGTGGATGAGCAACTTTTGAGAAACAATTGAAAACGAAAGTGTAGACGGGGAGCGTTTTTAGAAGAAATCGGCGTTTTCAATTTTATTAAAATTTAGCCTTAATATATATTTTATGCTGACAGTGTAAATATATTTAAGGCCATCTTTCATAATTGCAATTATGCAATTTAACCTTTCCTTAATGATTTGTTTTGTGGTGAACAGTTAACTTGGGCTTTGGGTCATACGTGAAAAACATACATGTAAATATGTAGTAGAGAAAAAAGCAGGACGTGAAGGCTATGTTTTAAATACGTGTCTGTGTACTATGTATGTGTGCTTGAATCCCGTTTTAAAATTGAATTAGGGACGAGCTATGAAACGAGGACCCTACAACAGCAGATAATCAGATCAGGGCCTTCAGCCAGATCTGATTAATCTAACAGGAAATGATTGATAGGAGACTTGAGGGAGTTATTTATAGTCATGCTCAGCCTTTGGGTCTTTGGATTACCATGATTTAGAGATCTCAAAGGAGATTATAGTGAGAGAAAGGAGGAAAGGGTCTAGTGAAGCAAAAAAGATTTTAAAAACAAAATTACAGGATGCTCCATCTAGAGCAGTATCTACAAGGATTTGACCTGCTGTTCCAGAATCAGACCTCGTACTTTGCATCAGTCGTGTTGGAGCAACACGCATTTTACGATTCGCCTCACAGCCCCTAACACACCTGTAGTGCTTGTAGGCTTTTAAATGGCCTGTCAGACATTTAGTGAAGCAGAACATGCTTGTCATAGCTTTCAAGTGTAGTCAAGCGAGTAACCAGTGTATGAAGCCTCTGTGGTAGGAAAGGTGTATGCGAGATATCCCCCCCCCCTCGTTTGCTTTTCAGCGTTTTATGATTAAATATGTAATAGTCTAGCACTGATAGCTTAAAGAAACAGGAAACTGATCCATTTCAGGTTTAAGTGAAGTTTGGTGGAGTATAATAATATTATCAGCTGTGTGGTCAGGAACTGCTCGATGGCAGTGGCAATGGAGGGAACTGAGCTGGACAGCCGGATTTTGGGTTTTTAGGTCAATCAACAATATGTGCAAAGAAGAAGAAAAAAGCCATAACAGTACATTTTTAATACAAACTAAAAAACAGCATTTTCAATGATTTCTTTAACTATTATTTATTATTCTTACAATGTGTGTTAGATTTGACACTGAAGTTTCCTTCTTTCAACCTTTTGTGGACGGAATTGTTTAATGGCACCCGTGATAAATATATTTTAACTGTATACTTGTCTGATGTTAGTATAAAAGTTAATGCATGGATTAAAAAAAAGTGCATTGGATGAAAGTTTGCATTTTTATCGCGATGCATCATTTATAACAAATTCGCATTGGTAAAAATATTTTTGTTTATATATAATTATTAGTAGATGTGCTATACTTTTATTATTTAGAAACTGACCAAGAATTTGTGATAAATATTTTCTATGATTTCTTTTAATGCTGCAACAATATGACTTATCACAATTCTCACAATTATCAAAATTATTCTTTTTGCACTACAAAGGCCTGTTTGTGAAAGGGACATGCTTTAAAAGTGAGAAGGCACTTAAGTAAATTTATAATTTGGAATCTGTCTGAACCGAAGAAATAAAAATGTACTGTCTGTACCATATCGAATTGCATAGCATCATATTTTTTTTCCATTGCATCGCATTGCATTCAATCACATAGTGTTATATTAAAATAAAATCATATTTAATAGGGGTGAATCGCATCGCATTGCATCACATAGCTGCTTCATATGGATCGTTAATGTATCGTATCGGTGGCTATGCATAGAGATGTGAATCGCTTCGGCCTCAGTTATGGAGATGCACATCCCTAATGGAGAGCAAAGGTACCCTGTGAGAACAGTCAAGAGGTGGGCAGGGTTTTACAGGTAGTATCAACTGATATCAGATATCGCAGTTCAAAACAAAAGACAGAAATAGTGTACACGTTCTTCAAATGTAGAGTGCACCTTTAGATATTTAACCTTGAAAATGAAAGAAAAACCCAGGGACATTCAGAAGATATTCTTTTAGGGAAGTAGTTTAAAAAAGAACTGCTCAGTATTGTATGAAAATGGAAAAGCTCTAACAGCCTGTCTCAAAGTGAAGCCATTTGAATGGACGACTCTGAGCCAGTGTATGAATATGCAGTGATTTATGTGTGTATGCATGAGGAATATAAATATTCTTTTTCCCTCCTAGCGTTGATTGGAAGCGAGAGTAGGGTATTGGACTGCCAGAATGCCAATGAGTCTCCGTATTCTTGTTTTCCTGCAGTCTAAAATCTAAGCCGAATATTTTTCTGTCTCTCTCCATCTGCTCCCGTCTTGGCTAAGCTAATGTCCACTGTCATGACTCATGATGTACTTTCTTGGAGGGGTTTTTGGTCATTATGGTGAACATTATGGTCTGACTTGCACAACAGATGCAGGTGTTTTGAGCTTAGTGCACCTCATCTGAATAAGTAATCTCAGAATGTTTAGAATTTAGTGTTTGAGCTTTGGAAATTGACTAGTTTATATTAAGTATCGATTCAAGCATCTACCATCTGGCTCAGCGCTTCATACTAATCTTGTGCTAAGACGGAGCGGTTCTTAGGTTCTCCCCTTGAACAGCCAAGCAGTTTAGAAGTGCAACCAAAGCTTGGAGTCCCAGCTGTTCAATTAATGATCAGGTTTTGCCAAGAACACAGGTGGTCATTTGTTTTCCACAGGAAATTGATAAATGGAAAGGCTCCTCGTTGTTGCTTTGAGATAATCACTTAGAAATTTTAAAAGCTGACCCAGCATACTGGGGCATTCGCCATTCTCCTCGGATCACATTAAGGTTTTCGCAGCAGCAGTTTCACAAGACACATTGGCAGGCGTTATACGTTTGGGATATGCCCTTTGTCCTCTCAGGTCTCAGGTGTCTAGGGAAATAGCTATAGTTAGGTTGGTGGATATATATATACCCTATGACTGTAGTGAAGGATGGCTTTGAGCAGAAATCATTGAACATTTGCAAGAAGGGAGTAGCGGACCAAAACTGGTAGCAGGTGTCACTGACCTCATTATGTGATTCATGCCTTGTGTACGATTGTGACCAGACTACATGAAATGACAACAATCAAGAAAAACATACTACAGATTCGGCTTGCAATACACATAACCCAATAAAAACATCCGATAGTATTAAAACAGAATCTTTAATAAAGAGCTAGAGGGCAGATGACCTTATCAAATAGGAATTAGTCAATGGGTTTCTATTCCCATCGCTCAGGGTCTATACTTTGCTCATGAGTGCAGTTGATGGTTCTCATGGTGCTGTCATTTTTAATGACCAAACTCCCCGGAATTGCTCTGCACACCGAGCATGGCCGCCGTTGGCCTTCATAATAAAGATCTTTTTTTTTTTTTTTTTAAAGTTGGGGTCGCTGTGCAAAATGTAAATAAAAACAGAATGCAATGATTTGCAAATCTCATAAACCCGTATTTTATTCACAATAGAACATTGAAAACATATCAAATGTTTAAACTGAGGAAATGTCCCATTTTAAGGACACATTTGAATTTGATGGCTGCAGCAAGTGTTATTAAAAGGTGACAGTTGAAAAAACATTTTGCAACTAATAAGGTTCAATGACAACAGGTCAGTAAAATGATTGGGTATAAATAGTGTATCTCAGAGAGGCACTCTCAGAGTTTCTCAGAAGTAAATATTGGCTTCACTATTGGCTTCATTTGTGAAAAACTGTCTACAAAGTGTGGAACAATTTAAGAATAATTTTCCTCAACATAAAATTGCAAAACAGTTAGAAATTTAATTATTTTCCAGGGTGTCATTTCGGTGCAGGGCTTCTGTTTTGGTACACGTGTACCAAAGGCAATCGTTTTTACGTGCGGAACATAGTTAAAATATTTGTTTCTTCAGGAATGTATTTAGTGGCGGATCGCAAGTTTGTTTAGTCTCCACCTCGCACTTTAAGCGCATTTTTTAATTATTATCATTAATCACCTTGAAAACATACACAACAATGCAAGAGGTATAAAAAAAAAAAGACACTAGAGTTAGTGCAGTGTCACTGTGGCTACACACTCCGTACAGAAAATAAGATTTGTTTTGCTCATGCATGAAAACGCTAAAGAATCCATACCACTAGCATCAGTTTTTAACCAGAAAGTGGCTAGTGGCTAATTCTAGCGTCATGGATTCTTTAGTGTTTTATGTCCAGCTTTAAGGATTTCTCTTAAAAGGAGAAAATCCTGACAATTCCACATATAAAGGGAATGAATGAATGGATGTAGGATGGAAGGAATGAAGACATTTGTTAAAGTAGAACAGTTAAGTAAATCATACATAAATTATGATCTTTCATTTAATCTAAATGAAATTAAATATAATTAGATATTAAATGTAAAACACACACTTACAGACACATTTCAACAAATGTAAACTAATTTTTTATTAAAATTGTATACATTTTCATGTTTTCTTGTTTTATTGTGAATAGAATATGAATTTTTTTAAGATTTGCAGATCATTGCATTCTGTTTTGATGTACATTTTACACAGTTGAAGTTGTAAATGTCCCTTTTTAATGATTTCCCAAATTTGTTCTTGTTCTTGTAGCTTACACATTACACACACAAAAAACCATGTACTTCTAACTAGGATAGAGGTAGAACTTCCAACCAAATCACTCACCTTTGCTAATCAGGACCATGAGTAATCTTGCCCCAGTAGGAGCCAATGTACAGCAAATTGCTGGCACTGAAAGAGTACACTTCAAATTTCTATTTGTGACACCAATACTAAAATTAGTATGTTCTGGAACTTTTATATTGCTTTCTGCCAAGCTCAGCACCAAACCCTGCATCTTCTGACGCTACAGTACATTTGGCTCATGTATTTTTCTCTCATTTATTTAATTAATTTCGTACATATTCGCTTTTCCTTGGCTGGCTCTCAGTAACCGAGACTCATTTCCCATGCATGGCAGACAAACTCTCCGCAAACGATGTTTCCAGGTCACTAAGTTAACTACATGTGTAAGAGCGAGAGTTCTGTTGAAAGCAATAGGCCATGACTATTTTAGGCTGGCGGCTTTTTATGTTTTTTATCCGCCACTGTCCTGGCTGCCGTCTGACTAACTTTTCTGTAGTGAGACAAAATAGAACTCTGTTCACATTCATGCACAGAGTCTCCATGTACAGTGCACGTTATCTAAGCTGGGTAATACAACTCTCACAAAAAGCTAGTGATATATTGCAAGTAGGGTTTTTATGCTTGTGCAATTACTCTGACCTCATTACATCAAATTGCTCTCCGGTTTCACCCTGATGATAATTTGAGCGGGAACTAAAACCAACTCTAATTAAAGGAGCTACATGCAAAATCACTGCATTTGTACATGAGGCAAGGCTTTTCAAGCACCTCTTGTTTAATGTTTAGCCAAAATCTGGTAAAATGGTGGCTATGGTGGCTTCTGCTTGGGAACAGAAGGTATGAATATATCCCAAAAGGACATTTTGATGTACTTGTCTCCTTACTGCAGAGTGAAATTCTTTATTTGCATTATCCTAGTATTAGGAAGTGGTAGCTCAGTGAATAAGATGGACTTTTGATGAGAAGGTCATGGGATTATAGCTCAAGGCTGCCTCTGCTGGGGCCTTTAGCATGGCCCTTAACCCTCAACTGCTTTGTTGTAAGTCGCTCAGTATAAGGGCATCTGCCAAATGCTTTATATACAAATGTAAATGCATGGATAAACTCTCTGAGATTATATGAGGAAAAAATAATTGGGAGGAACCAGACTCAGAAGGGAACACATGTTCACTACTGACTGTCTATTAACTGGTCATTGAAGGTGTTTGCTATATGTTCCAAAAGGACAACAGATTCAACTGGCAGCTTTGGTTATTGTTGTGGTAGGACGATGGTGTTTGTTGTGTTGCTTGTTGTTTATGTGGTTGTTGTTAATATTTTAAGAACAGCTGTTTCAACTATGGTTGTAGTTGTTGTGGTTGTAGTTGCACCTCACTTTCAACTGACTTTTTTTTCATTGTTGAGTTGGTTGTTTGTTGTATATCTGTTGTGTATATATAAACGTGGCAACACATCAACCGACAGCTCGTGGTGTCACAATGGAGGATATTGTTGCTGTATATTGAGTTTCAAACGAAGTGATGACTGAACTACTGTGTACATGTGGATGCAAACTGTGTCTAATCACTCAAAAGGCTCATTCACAGGGTCATGTTTTACAGTATTAATGTATTTATAGGCAAAAACTATATATACTGTATATATATATATAAAATGCAGGTTATTTCCGATAATAACTGCATGCAAAAAGAAGAACAAATACTAGAAACAGTATTCATGCAATCTGGCCAGTAAACACTCCAGTGAAATGTCCCATGTTTTTGTTTTTAGGAATTCTTACTGATTCGAGTTCAAACTGTAAATAATACACTTTTTTTTAAAGTATGTGGACACTTAATCTTGTCCTTATGTGTTTTTTTATCCTGTTCCAGATGTGTTTTTTATTTGATTATATTATTTTATAATAGGGCTATGATGATAACCTTCATTCTTCCTGGATGGTTTTCCACTAGATTTTGGAGCGTGCCTCCTTAGTTGTGCTGAAGTAAGAGTTCTGTTCAGGCTTCTAAGGTTCTTCCACTGCAACCTTGGTAGACCATGTATTTCTGGATTTTGCTCTGTACACAAGAGCAATGTGAACAGGTTTTAATTCCAGTGAATGAAATTTGTAATGTAACACCATAAAAACACATACCACATACCTTTGGCTAGTTATTGTATAAGAAGTAGTTTTACGAATTGAAAAGGGTTTCTAATGTGTCCCATTTTGTTTGTCTCCTCAGATAAAAAAAAAAAAAAAAGTTTGGCTACAACTTGTTTTCGAATTGCATCTAAAGATAAAATCTCGACATTTTTAACAATGCAGTAACTGCATGTTGTGCAAGTTATACAAAGAAATTCCTTTCATGCACGCTAATGAATCTGCATGATTTATTTATTAATTATTCCAATGTTGCCCAGATTATGTCCAGGCTAATTGGCACCAGCTGTTTTTAGCCCAGCTGGGGGCTATAGTTCTAGATTTGAGCTTATATACAGTATAGCTACATAACAAATTATAGTGCTTTTTTTTTAGTTCTGCTGTTGAACCACCAAATCACATTCAAAATACCTAATAAGCTGAGCTCCCGATTTGTTCACACCTGCAGTTAGTTCAAAATCTGGGGAAAAAAAAAGATTTTTCAATGTCAACACAGAAATCATATTAGATCTCAGAGTTTTGCTGATAAACAGAATTTCAAATGTACATTCTATCAAGAAACAATGTTTGTAACCTTTACCAGAACACTAATCTGAGGTGTTTTGAAAGAAGGCAGAGGTGAGTAGGATGCTTTAGTTCATTTTTAATAGATGTCCAGGGTCAAACCATTGGAGAATGAACCTCCATATCAGCACTGCTCTTTTTTTCCCCTCTCATTTCCCACTCTGTTCTACTGATTTTAATTGTCCTTTCTGGCTGTTTTGATTTGTCTGGGGTATTTCTCAGATGTGCTTAGTGCTTCGGTTTATGATTTATGAAGTCAGCATTGCTACACAGGTGCTGATGCGTGTGTTTCCGGTGCTTTTCGTTGTTGTTTTTTTTCCCACCCCTGCTGCGGGTTCTGGTAATAAAGCTAGATTTCTACACGCTAATGGTTTCATCATTGCAAATGTGAAGAGGGTTTTACTGGTTTTGCTGCTTTAGTGTTGCGTATCTTATTATCCAGTAACTACTTGCAAAAATGGCCGCTTGAGATTATTCGTGCTAATGATTTTTCTGACATGATGTACTGTTACAATGGAAATTGAATCATATGTTTAGTAATATATAACAGAACTCGTCCCTCTGGTCATTGTGTGCCATATCGAGCGGTCGCCTGATGACATGATGTCCACTCACTTGACCCTCATTACCGTACTGTATTATTAGACTGTGTTATTAAATCCATCCCTCGTGTCTTTGTCCCTGTCTACACTCTGAAATTAAACAGGATTCAGTCCAGCACGTGTGTGTTTGCATGTGTGTGTGTGTGTGTGTGTGTGTGTGTGTGTGTGTGTGTGTGTGTGTGTGTGTGTGTGTGTGTGTGTGTGTGTGTATGTGTATGGTGTGGGGGCCTGTTTAATCTAATTGTAACACATCCAGCATCTACTTTTCGTGTCTATTTTTTTGATAGGATCTTTTTTGTTCAGACTGATCTAGAATAATTGGTTTAAGGGCTTTAACTGCCACACAGCAACACAGGAAATTGATTCCCAAGCTATCTCGATCTAATCACAGCAACATCACGGTTTTATTTGAGGGTTTGTGTTTTGTTTTGTTTTTTCCCAGCTTGCAATATGCTTCAGTTCAGATGCTTACAATTCACAATCTAATCACATAGATCGAATATCCAATGGCTTTTTGTCACAGTATATATATATTTGCTGGTCTTATCTCTGCTCAAAACAAGAATTTTGTTCCTTACTTGCCCGAGGCTCCTTAAACCAGACATTGTTTAATTCAGTTTCACACTTTTCATTTTAAAAGGCACCTCAGAGGTGTTGAAATTATTTGTTATTTATCTGTAACTTGTGCTTCAGGGTTTTTATACAATATCTTTTAATGAGTATTTAAATGCTATAGCAAATGCTGTCATTCATTTAACAATATCTCATTATGTTTAACTTAAAAACCTATTTTGTTATTTTATATATATATATATATATATATATATATATATATATATATATATATATATATATATATATATATATATATACAGTGAGGAAAATAAGTATTTGAACACCCTGCTATTTTGCAAGTTCTCCCACTTAGAAATCATGGAGGGGTCTGAAATTGTCATCGTCATCGTGCATGTCCACTGTGAGAGACATAATCTAAAAAAAAAATCCAGAAAACACAATGTATAATTTTTTAACTATTTATTTGTATAATACAGCTGCATATAAGTATTTGAACACCTGTCTATCAGCTAGATTTCTGACCCTCAAAGACGTGTTAGTCTGCCTTTAAAATGTTCACCTCCACTACATTTATTATCCTAAATTAGATGCACCTGTTTGGGGTCGTCAGCTGTATAAAGACACCCGTCCACCCCATACAATCAGTAAGAATCCAACTACTAACATGGCCAAGACCAAAAAACTGTCCAAAGACACTAAAGACAAAATTGTACACCTCCACAAGGCTGGAAAGGGCTACGGGGAATTTGCCAAGCAGCTTGGTGAAAAAAGGTCCACTGTTGGAGCAATCATTAGAAAATGGAAGAAGCTAAACATGACTGTCAATCTCCCTCGGACTGGGGCTCCATGCAAGATCTCACCTCGTGGGGTCTCAATGATCCTAAGGAAGGTGAGAAATCAGCCCAGAACTACACGGGAGAAGCTGGTCAATTACCTGAAAAGAGCTGGTACCACCGTTTCCAAAGTTACTGTTGGTAATATACTAAAACGTCATGGTTTGAAATCATGCATGGCACGGAAGGTTCCCCTGCTTAAACCAGCATGTCCAGGCACGTCTTAAGTTTGCCAATGACCATTTGGATGATCCAGAGGAGTCATGGGAGAATGTCATGTGGTCAGATGAGACCAAAATAGAACTTTTGGGTCATAATTCCATTAAACGTGTTTGGAGGAAGAAGAATGATGAGAACCATCCCAAGAACACCATCCCTACTGTGAAGCATGGGGTGGTAGCATCATGCTTTGGGGGTGTTTTTCTGCACATGGGACAGGGCGACTGCACTGTATTAAGGAGAGTATGACCAGGGCCATGTATTGCGAGATTTTGGGGAACAACCTCCTTCCCTCAGTTAGAGCATTGAAGATGCGTCAAGGCTGGGTCTTCCAACATGACAATGACCCGAAGCACACAGCCAGGATAACCAAGGAGTGGCTCTGTAAGAAGCATATCAAGGTTCTGGCGTGGCCTAGCCAGTCTCCAGACCTAAACCCAATAGAGAATCTTTGGAGGGAGCTTAAACTCCATGTTTCTCAGCGACAGGCCAGAAACCTGACTGATCTAGAGAAGATCTGTGTGGAGGAGTGGGCCAAAATCCCACCTGCAGTGTGTGTAAACCTGGTGAAAAACTACAGGAAACGTTTGACCTCTGTTATTGCAAACAAAGGCTACTGTACCAAATATTAACATTGACTTTCTCAGGTGTTCAAATACTTATTTGCAGCTGTATCATACAAATAAATAGTTAAAAAATTATACATTGTGATTTCTGGATTTTTTTTTTTAGATTATGTCTCTCACAGTGGACATGCACCTACGATGACAATTTCAGACCCCTCCATGATTTCTAAGTGGGAGAACTTGCAAAATAGCAGGGTGTTCAAATACTTATTTTCCTCACTGTATATATATATATATATATATATATATATATATATATATATATATATATATATATATATATATATATATATATATATATATATATGCTTTATGCGAAGGTATGTTTATTATTGGTGAAATCAAACTCAACATAGAGCATGAAAACAAAATATTATTGTAAATGTTTTAAAGTAATTGTGGTGTTTTAAATTACGTGAATCATCTGGACACCAGACGGAACTTTTGGTTTCCACACGGACGTTTTTAATTGCCGGATGTGTGCATCCTGGTGGATTTTGATGCTTGGATCTAAAACTTAGCGCATCAGTAAAATAAATTTGAAGGTTTTAATTTCGGCATACGCCCTGCATTAATCGCACTTTAATACAAATGAGTGCTGTTACATTATATACATTAATTTGCGCTAACGGGTTATTAACTATAATAACTATAACCTAATATACAGTGGTCCCCCAGATCTCATGAATTTTAAGATAATCCGCAACTTGCTGTTAATTAGGTTCCAAATGAGAACCCTTGAATTTTCCGAACCGCAAATTATCGGGGTTGACTGTATTGAGTTTGTAATTCCCTGCCTTGTATAATGCATCATCATTAGTTACACACATGAGAAAAGATTAAAAAAGAAGGGCATATTAACTTCGATATATGAGTAGTTCATTTGAAATGTTTTTATTTTGATTAGTAATAACATTGGAAATAACTCAAAATAGCAAGATATTCAATTGACATAACTATTTATTATCTGCACGTAAGTTTTACTTAATTTAACTTTTGGTCTGATTATATAAAAAGGTGACTAAACAGAGATGTATGTGTATATTCCCTGCTTCACCTCTAAACAGGGGTCTCATATATAAGTTTAAATCCTTAGGCAGTAGGTCTCAAGTACATTCATGAGGTGTTTTCTATATGGACATTTGTTATTGAACTTGTCTTAGTCTTGGACATTGATAAAAAATGGTCTTGTCCATTTTGCACCTTGAAAAGGATTTAATGGTTTTCAGTCTCCATTTTGACTTGTTCTTGTTTTTATTTGATCCAGTTAAGTCTATAATAATTACAGTAGAATCCATGCTTAATGAAGACAAGCTCAGAAACTGTGCAAGACCTATTCATATATAGCATAATATTCATGAACATATTTTTCAGAATTCTACCCAAAGTCCAATCCAAAGTCAGGGTTGAATGAACCAGCCATAAATAAACAAATGGACACTTTACTCCTGCAGCTGTGCTTTGCTGTTATACAATGTCACAAAGCATTGCTCCATTTTCCAGCAAGAAAGCTCACACTGCCTTACAGGTATTGCAATAAATCACCCATTGCTATCGCTTGTCCATTTTTCCATTCTCCAGCACATCACATGGCTTTCCCATCTTTTTATCTTCTGTGAAGTAAGACATGGCTCATTTGATCAAGTTAATAGTCAACCTCATTCAGCCAGACCACTTGAGTGACTCTTAAATTGCCAGGAGCCTGCAAAAGCATTTTCACACAAGTACAGAATTCTCATCAGCGTTTTCCCCTAGAAACATATTCATTACTGAGTTTACCGTAACACACAACGCAGTTCTGTTTTGCATTTCATCAAAAGTGACAGAAAGCTAGCTAACTGTGGGTGATTCCCTGATTGGGGTTACCATTTTTTTAATTTTTTCTTTTTATTTAACATTAAAACAATAGAAGGCAGCAGTTTCTATTAAGTTTCGATAGCTCGTAATGGTTGTGTTTTTCTTTTAGGGTTGAGTTTTTTTAGAACAGCACTACCAAAAACACAAAATATGCTTTACTAGCATCGATGTTAATGGGATGAGGACATTAAGGGCTTTCTTTTAGTCAGTGCCTTCTGAAAATCTTTCTCTTTCAAGCAGGATCTTTTGAAATGCAAATTATCATGACAATTCAATGAATATGCTAATAAGTATACACTCTGTGTTACACACACGATTTGAATTCCCAGTTTGCTTCTGCTGGACTGTCGTCCAATCGGATAACCTGTAAAGGTACCAGAGGTTTACAGGTTTGACCCCTTGCTAAAATGATATGGGAAACATGTTGATAGAATTCTTGGGTTCAGTCAGAATCATGGCAAATATATTTCAAATATATTTATCAAACGTGAAAACAATACTTTCTGCATTTTCAGATACGCTTTTGTTTACCAAAGAAGAATCAAATTAGCTCAAAAAGTTGACTGAGGAGTAAAAGGATGCAAGATGCCACAGGCAAACATTGGTTACTGGTAGTGATTACTTTGTTCCAATTTTATCTATAAATGAAGAATGATCAGTGAACAAACAAGCTTCGGCCTCGTGAGCCAACAGAAATCAAGTGTATGGGACTGTGGTTAGAAAAGATTGTAACAGTCACACCGGATATTATTTTTGGCACATCTGGAAATATAAAAATAGCCTTTCTATATGTCAACATATTATAAGGCAGGGGTTCCCAAACTTTTTTGAGCAAATGATCCTAAATAATCATTGTGAATTTGTGATGTGATGCCCAAATCTTGATTTTTTTAAATATAATATATTCATAAAATATTCTTTAAATATATTGCCAATTTTATGCATATATTTTCTTGACATTTGTTGTCACTCATTTTTTTTTTTTTTATTATAAAAAACTAGGCAGATGAATGCAAATGTTTCTACCTTTTTATTTCCAAACTCCTACATTACTGCAGCACATCAAGAAAAAAATAGCATGTAAAATTCAATGAAATGTGACTTGTTTTAATGGGGCTCCTGATAACATTTCAAAAACCAGTCTTCATATTTCGAGCATTATTTGTAATATTCATTTGGAAAATGAGCGAATACAACCCAACCCAATTTAAAAATAAAATTAATGTAAATGCTATTTTTATTTTTTATCACTGGCGGGTAGAATTTTAGATTTTACAATGATGGTCGCTCTAATGTTGACCAAAAAAAATACGATGTAAATGTAAAGTTCTACAATAAAATATTTGTTATTGTGTTAACTAGTTCTCATATTTCTCTTCACACTTTGCATCCGTTCTCCTGATTTTCTCTTTAAGGTATTGCCTTCACATGATGGGCTTGATGCTAGCATATCACTTCTCCTTCGATATCCCCCTCTCTTCTTTCTCTCTTTCACAGGGCAGCTTGTCACACCAGCCTTCCTCCTCCGCACCCCAAATCTGAAAGCTCTCTCCAAACGGTTACAGTTTAATAAGCCTGGGTCGTGAATAATACGCAGGCTGTCATTGTGTTTGCTGGTGTAGAAGTTAAGGTGTGCGTGGGTGTGTGCGTTATCAGCACCTGACAGATATACTTGAAGGCAGAAACACTGCCTGCACCCTCCCTTAGGCTTGCACTCGCACACACACTGGCTTGTTCTGCCAGGCTCAGATAGTGCCAGCAGCGGCATTAATTGACAGCGGAGCTAAAGAGATGTACTGTGCAGGAGCTCTGGGGAAGGAAGGCCCTTGGGACCATCAATCCCAAATTGTGGCTTGTGCTGCCGGTGTGTGTGTGTGTGTGCCAACACGCAGCCCCCTGTTAGAGTGGTGCTCGAGAGCCTGGAAAAAATGGTGTGTTTTCTTTCTTGTAGCAATATGACAATATTGAATGCAGAAGATATTGTTGCAGTCACAAATATACAGTCTCTACGCCTAGCCTGTTTCAAATGAGTCACCAGTGTGCTGCCCTAAAATCCAGACTATTAAATAATTGCTATGTATATACCCTGATTTTTGTGACTTTTGTGACGCTGCCAAAGTCTCCTATGTGGATCAGAAGGTGGATTTATTTTTTGTTGGCTAATTTGAAAATATGTGGAACAATGTGCAGATATTCAACAATTTTATGGTGAGGCTCTGCCCATCTTTACTTCTGAGAGACTTTGCCTAAGATCCACTATTTACACCCAATCATCTTACTGACCGATTGTCAATGAACCTGGTTAGTTGCAAAATGTTTCTACAACTGTTTTCATTTTAATACCTTACTTTTTTTATTGGAATTTGTTGCCTTTTTTTGAGACATGTTGCAGCCATCAAATTCAAAATAACCATATTTTCTTCTTAAAATTATTAATTTCCTCAGTTTAAACATTTGATATGTATTGTATGTTCTAATGGGAATATAATATGTGTTTATAAGATTTGCAAATTATTAAATTCTGTTTTTTATTTACATTTTACACAGTGTCCAAACATTTTTGGCATTGGGGTTGTATTTGTGTATAACTTGGCTAGCTGACTTGATTAGAAAACCCATTGTGGCAGTGGTATGACAAGACAATTTTTTATTTTTTTATTTAAATAAATTTAATCTAAATCTAATCTTAATCTAAATGGCCCTTCTTGCTAAATAAATAAAATCTGGAAGGATGCAGTGTAGTAAACATTGTAAATTCCTGCTAGCTTGCTAATTTATTGATGAAGCTAGCACAATGCTGAGCATGTAACATGTCGATCATACAAACCACACTGATTTTTCACATTGTGTGATTTAACTCATTCTCTTTGGAAACTACTACACTACTACTAGCTTACTTTCTGGACAAAGCATATCCATAAGTGACAACATTTAGTCACAACAAACTCAAAGCCGACCAACTTCTTGCATGCTATTGTGAACTTTAGGTTACGGATAGACATGTTTTTGATGGCTAGTGGCTTTATTCAGGATTTGCTAACTCCTTGAACAAATGTTACCTCAGATTACATTACTAGTTTGCTATCTCAATCTCCGACTCTTGTTTCCATTATTGATTTATTGCCTATTTTTTTTTTTTTTAAATTAGCGCATGAAGAAAAGCTCTCAAAATTAAAAGCTATTTCATATTTTCAAAGGTTTAGTAAAATCACAACTTCATACAAAATAGGTCTAGATGTCTTTTTATGTGCTCTGACAAGCTAGCCTGTTTTGCTAGCAACTTACATACACAGTGGATTTTAAATAATGCATTTTAGGCATTTTGGCCTGACAGGTATGGATGAATATAATGTTTTTAATCAAATAACATCAGAAACAGAAATAGCTTTATTACCATGTATGTTTACAGACACAAGGAATTTGACTTGATGACAGCAGCTTCCAGTGTAGGAGAAAATACAGACATAATATAACAAAATATAAGTAAAACAGACAATTAAATAATGCACTATACACAGAAGTAGAAATATTGTTTAAATGAACATACAATTGTTATTTACAAGTGTATAGTTTACAAATGTACCATTTGGATTCTGTTTATAAATGTGTCAGTTATCATGGACATAACTAGTAGTTATAAATATTTTAATTGTTCAGGCTGATTATAGCCTGCGGAAAACTTAATTTTTTTACCCGGCTGTTCTGTTGGACAGAGCTCTGTAGCGCAAACCAGAAGGCAACCGTTCAAAGAGAGAGTGGGCTTGGTGTGTGGGGTCCAAAGTGATTTTCTTAGCCCTTTTCTCCACTTCGGAGGAGTTAAGATCTTAGGGGTTGGGCACTGGGGCATCTGTAATCCACCATAATAAAGCATGATAATACCTTGACATTTATTGTGTTAGGAACATTTTGTGCCTTGATTTCAAGACTTATGATTAGCAGCAGCAATGCAGCAGTGAAGGATCTTTATAACCAGGGACTGAAGACTAGGTGTGTTTAATGAAAAAACAGATCAGAACTTTGAACACATTTTTTTTTTCAAATTCCTCACTCTATTAGCTTAGGAAGTTTTTTCAGGAAGATATTTGGGATAGAATTAAAAAAATGATCATAACTCCTTGTAGGAACATCTGACGATGCATGAAGGTGCTCTACAGTGTGTTTTGTTCAGTGCTGGAATGGAATACACAAACTTGATCTGCCCTTTTCATGTTTTTTTTCTACCGCTCTTTAGTTTAGCCTTTTCCTCAGTCACATGTATCCAGCTGCTCTTACAAATACAAACAGCAGGGTTTTCCTCTTTTCCTTAGTTCGCTTTGTCCTATCCCATGCTTTTCGTGTCGCGTTTAATGATCTGGGCGTTAAAAACTTGATCCAAAATTGAGCTTTATTTGTTTTTCGTGCGGTTGCCCAAGAATGTGCTTTTACACATTTTCTCAACTAGTATTTATTTATTTTTTTTAAAGAAATGTTTCAGGCTCAGTAAGGACGTTTTGCTGCTGATTATTGCCGTGACCTTTTTCAACACCGTTTTTAAGGTCATAGCCTTCTCTCAAAAAGTGCTGATCTGGAATCTCTTGAAGGTTTTCATGTCCTAATAAATAGAAATAAAAACCTAGCTGAAAATAACTAATTTCAGATAAATCCAAATAGCACCCACAGATCCTAACCTGTTTTTTTTTTTCTGAGCACACCTTTTTTTCTAGCAGGTTTTGTTTTTTGCTGAAGAACCTGTCAGCACCAATCTAATTCTCTGTCGCAAACGGCTGTTTGCAGTGTGAACATGAAACATGCTGAATCACAAACATACCGGTACGTCTTCGAATAAAAGTGCATGGCAGTTCCAGCTGGAACTGTCTCGTTTACTGTGAGAATTTATTTATTTTTTTATTCTTAACAGTCTGTGAAGTTGTTCAGCCGGTGGCGTTGACAGTGAATGCTATAGTGTGAGATTGTACATGGCTTTCTTGCAAAGAACGTGTCTGAAAAGATTGTAAGGATAAAATGATGCATGACAGAGGAGTGAATTAATTGGCTGTGTTGCCAGAAACCGTCACGGCATCCGTAGAGTGATCAAACACCACGAATAGAGAAGAATTACAGCACTTCTGGGTGTGTTGTTTTAGGAATATAATTAATGGCCAGGAGACAGGAGGCAGTTGGACATGAAGCTGAGTCACTGTTATCACCTTGAAGTTATTCCTAACAGAAAGGTTCCTGGTTTTAACTTTAATACATTCATAAATATTATTATATTTGGAGACTCTCCACAAACAGCGAAGCATTTTATGTCTCCACTCCAAGTTAGAGGAAATAGATGATATGACATAAGCTGGTTATAGCTGTTAAGCTTAGTTACAATCCATATTATGTCATATTTATTGTAGGTAAATTGCTGCTTTGTAAGATAGTGATTTTTGTCCATTCTAGCCGAGTGTTTAATGTGATTCAGAAGAACGAGTAGTTTTTTTATAGAGTGATTGGTCAGTTTTCTACCGGACGAGCATGAGCAAACCATCGCTAAATCTATGTAAGTTGTTTACAGAAAACGGAATCGAGTAGTTCATCTAATGAGTCTGGTCCGAGATCTTTTGTTCTTTCTTTTATTACATTCATTCATTCATTCATTTTCTCCCGCTTATCCGTAATTCGGGTTGCGGGGGCAGCAGTCTAAGCAGGCCTCCGCCTTCGACTGCTGCCCAATCCTCACAGCACCGTCCCTTACGGTCCCTCCTGCAGGTGGTGAGCCCACGGGAAGGCGGCCCCACGTCACTCCGACGACCCGGACCTTGATATTTCCCTCGAAAGGGACCCCCAGAGCATAGAGGGTTAAGGGCCTTGCTCAAGGGCCCAAGAGTGGCAGCTTGGCGATACCGGGGCTTGAACCCCAGACCTCCCGATCGGCAACCCAGCGCCTTAACCGCTGGAGCCACCACTCCCCCTTTTATTATTACAATTTAATTAAATTTCAATTCATTTTTATTTGTATAGCGCTTTTAACAATGAACATTGTCTTAAAGCAGCTTTACACAGATAATGTGGTGAATAAAAGTGAATGATGAGCAAGCCGGTGTCGACTGTGGCAAGGAAAAACTCCCCGAGAAGGCATAAGGAAGAAACCTCGAGAGGAACCAGACCCAAGAGGGAACCCGTTCTCATCTGGGTTGCACCGAATGTCCATTTGTAGCAGATATACGATATACGGGGATTATGATAAGAAGCGAAAAGTAGTCCTGAGTCAGTAAAGATTTTACATGACTTCCACAGACGCTACACAATGCAACAAATCAGGGTTTTTTTGGTCCATAATTATTTTTAAAATTCTGTTTATCATAATTTGTCCATAGCTGCATTGTATGTAGAAGTGTTGGGGAATCTGCTTATTGAATTTTTTTTTTAAGCATTTTTATTTATTTCTGATCAAAGGAACGAAATGAACTAAGTGACTAACAAAAGATCATTTTTATTTTGATTGAATTTGAATTTCTGGGAAAACAGTGAGTAGAGCATGAGGGTTAATATTTTTTCCTCGATTCACTTTTCCCAGCTCTCCCAGCTATAGCAAATGACACCGGGCACCAAATCAAAGGTCAGTGGAACGAAACTCTGATGGAAGGATCAAGTAGCAAACCGCCACAGTGGCTACTCAGTGGCTATTTTTGGAACAAAGCCCTTTCTCTTTTGGCTTTTCGGGAGCCTGGTACACATAGGTTCAGCGCGCAATTACTTGTAGGCAAGAGGAGGAAGGATTTGTGACGAGAGATACCCCGTCTTATTTACCTGAAGCACAGCAGCTGCCTAAAATTAGCCATTACTCACACACACACCCACAGTTACTTTTAGCGTCTTTCTCAAAATATGTATATAACACATCCTTTTAGTGAACCTATCCTATTCAGTTTCCTCCAGCTGATCGGCCTGCTTTGATTAGATTTCAAAGAAGACAATTTGCATAACTGAACTGCTCTGAACAGCCATTTTGGTGTGTGCGAGTATCCTATTGTACGGCTGCCAATCGCTAATATAGATTTCCTCTCTTAAACAGAGATCCCACTCACAAATGACAACAATTAAACACCTTTGATGGACCTTGAAAGCAAATGTATGGAGTCTTTATCTTTTCGTAGCCTGGATTGAGCAATAAAGACTGGAATTAAAGCCAGTACTTTATAGTCTCTTCATTTGACAGATACTTTTAACTCAAAGGGCTTTCAATGAAATGCAAAAGCTTAGCTTTTAAGGGTTATGGCCCTGTTCAAGGACTATAGGGAACTCCTATAGAACTTGAAGAGTTCTCTCAGCCTATTCAACCTCATGATTCACTTTAATTCAATTCCATTTTCAACAACAGGTTTTTTTCACTGAGCAATTTTGCAGCATTCTAAATCTATGTAGGTTTAAATCCCTTATTATCATGAGAAAGAAACTTTGATAAGAACCAGATCCTTCTGGGTGACATTAGATAAAGAGATTATAAATAGTAATTTTTCTACAACTGTATAGTGTACAGGGTGACAGCATCGTGTATATCTTACGTACAAGTCTAGAGATTAATGTGAGATGATCCAGTGAAGCAAGGGTGAGTATTAAAGTGAGGCATCCATAACAGCATTAAGTGTTAAGATTGAGCGTGAAAGATCAGAGCTGCAAATGCACACATGCTCTCATGTCACCTCTCATCTCTCACCTTACACCTATTCTGCTTTTTCTCGTCTCTCTCTACACCTACGCGGTCATATTTCGCACGCTAAACCGGTTGCACTTGACATTGTCCTTGCCACTTTTTTGAGAGGATCAATTTCAGGTGGAAATCGGTGATCTGTATTGACTCGTATTGTCAGATTGTATAGTCTAAGCTAAATATATATTGTTATTTTTGTCTGTACTTTTGAGAGGCACCAACAGCTGGAAGCAAAATTCCTTGTGTGGAATTTTTTAAACAAAGTCTTGGACACTGTTTGGTCACCGCTAGCGCACTAGCCTTTGTATAAAAAAAATTCAAAACCAATTTTATTGGCTAAGTGTTTTGACACCACAAGGAATTTTGGTTACAGCTGTTCCAGAGGTGACTCTGGAAAGGTTTTTTTATTTGACCCTGTCGGTTTGAATTTCTATAATTAATCCTTTGTAGGGTTGGGGGACAATTTGTGATTAAATCTTGCCATCAAAGTCATTTGCGGCACTCGGCAGAAGCCCTTACCCAGAGCGATTTTACCTCATTTTATACAACTGGACAATCGAGGGTTAAGGGCCTTGCTAAAGTGCCCAGCACTGGCAGTATAGTGGTGCTGGGATTTGAACTCATAACCTTCTGATCAACACAAAACCTTCTGATCTTAACCACAGAGCTTTCCATAACTAGTCAGCATGGTGCTTGATGTGTGCAAGCTACAAAAACATTACACTAGGACGTTTAAATATTTGCTCAAAGGACATTATTCAACTTCTTTTTCTCCGTGTTAGGTCTAAAAAAAAAAGGTTTTCATTCTAATGCCTCATCGACATGAAACAACGAACTTACTGACCCCTTTGCTGCTTGAATTTATGGCACTTGTAAACAAGTTTGAGTATAACCATATGGGAGGTTTTATATGCGATATCCGATTTTTTATTACAGTGTATTTTTATGTCTATTGTTGCATATATACCATGCGCTGCATCCGCAAAGCCACCAGCATTGTGGCTGACAACACACTCACCCTCCCTTCCCAAACACTTCACACACTATCTTTACTTTCCTGCAGTCTGGAAAACAGAGCATCAGCAGGCCCTCGCAGCCAGACTGTGTAACAGTGGGATTCTTCCCACAATAAGACTGGACTGACAAATACACATATGTACACACACACACACACACACATACACACACACTCTGTCACACACTCGAACACCTTCATTGCAGTTTTTGCACCAGTAACTGCTGCAAAATTACAGAATGTTTACACATCCAGTATTATTATTATATGGACAGTGTCATTGCACTGGATTGCCCATTTAGGTCTGTGCTTATTAGAGGGACCGTGCATGTAGGACGTTTTGGAGACAAAGTGAGAGAGGCGAGATTGAGATGGTTTGGACATGTGCAGAGGAGGGACATGGGGTATATCTGTAGGAGAATGCTGAGGATGGAGCCACCAGGAAGGATATTATTTATAGTATTACTGTATTCACATTTGCACTCCCATAATTTGTTAAATCTATATTTGATTTATTTACATTTTATTGGAAAAACGACAATAAAGTTTAATCTAATCAAATCTAATTTGTGTGGTTTTATGTAGCATCCTAAACCTGGAGAAACTTAATTTCTGTTTCATTGTGTTTTGTACAAACTGCATATGGCTGAAATGACAACTTGAATTTACAATGTTTATATCCTAGATAAATAAAATAAATAAAAGTTACTACTGATAGCTCTGTCTGCATCTGTAGTGGGTTTAAACATTGGACCACTTTTAGGAACTCAGAACTATCCAAAGATTTATTTTAAGGACTCATTTTTGTTCCAAAGAGTGTTGGCAGACTTGTACTCGGTTCATTGGGATTTGAAACCTGGCAGCGTGTGTGTGTGTGTGTGTGTGTGTGTGTGTGTGTGTGTGTGTGTGTGTGTGTGTGTGTGTGTGTGTGTGTGTGTGTGTGTGTTTCTGCTTGTGCTTGTGTGCCAGAGTCTTGTTAAGGTCAGACTGAACAAACCTTGCAGTGCTGAGAAAGCTGGAGCAGGCTCAGAACACCACGGCAGGGGTGCCACCGTCCATATCTCTGCTAGCAAATGGATTTGTCCTGATAAGATCAGCAGGCACAAGGCGTGAGATTGTAGAGTGTACGGCTTTGTAGGTTCCTAAAGCACCAGGCTAGATGAAGATCTCGGGGGCCAGAACGGTGCTTTATACATTCCCGAGACATCCTCTGCCTCCTGCTCTGTCAGTATATAAAGATGTCTGCGAGTCCTGGGTACTTTTCCAAATCTATCTGAACTATAATCACCATCCCTCTGAAATCTCTTTCACACACATCTTATCTTATCTTTAACCTTGTCCCACAGTCTCCTTTCTCTCACCTCTTTACACCCACACTGCCTTGTACTGATTTCTTTTTCACTCGGTCCTACATTTCTCCATGTACTTTACACCCACAAAGTTAAAGGTTCTGTCTATAAACCTTCATTGTCCACTTTTGAGCTTCTGAGATCTTGGGGCTGTGGCGTGGAATTTTTGGTTTTAAATCTGAATTCAGTTCAGAGTAAGGATTTTCAGGTTCTAGACAGCTTTGGCTTTTTTTGCCATGTCTTCTGCAAAAAACGTATCCAAATCGTTCCAAAGAAGCTATTGGAAGCCATTAATAAAAGACCAGATGTTTTGCTTAGACTTGATTTAGTAGAAGAAATGTCTGAAGATGAGAGTAACCTTGAATTTCTTAGCCATCCACTTAGCTGGAAGTAAGGCTTAGACTCAGGTTTCCAATGTCAGGAGTGCAATTCCTGTGAATTCCTGGCCACATATAGTGACAGAAAGTACCAGATTCCCCTACAGCAGCTGGAAAGGAGAGCTTATGAGACTAGCCCTGAACTAGCACCACCATTTAGAGAATGAGCAGAGCTCATTTTATACCCTCTTTCAAAAGTATATCAGCTGGTAGTGTATTCTCAGTTTATTTAGACTAGCATTATTGTTAGTACTTCTTGAGAACAAAAATTAATAAAAGTGAATTAAGTGGAAAAGCATTACCACTGGCCAATTTTTTACATTATTTTAATGAACTGGTATCCACCAATTGTGTTGAAAAATAGGCCAATTAATAAGCAGGCACATATATAAGCAGCTAAGCGGTGCTTTGGAACATGTGACAGTGCCTCTTACATCAAGCAGGATGCTGCCATTCTACTGGCATAATTCTGTCTGCTAACTTTTTGAAGAGAACTACCTGGTAATTTCCCAAGAAAACAGTAAGACTAGCTGTTAATTAGGCTGGTAGTTTGGAGAGCAATTTCTGTATCACTTTTTATTATTTAACTGTTAGATTTTATGAGATTAAGGAGGGAAAACAAAAAATCGGCATCAGGTATCGCCATTGGCTGCCCTCAATTTCTACATTTCGGCATTGGGCCGAGAAAATCCCATATCGGTCAACCTCTAATTATTACTGGGCAAGATTATTATTTTTGCTCAAATGGCTTAGATGGTGGTTGCTGGTACCTGCCCCATTAAAAGGACATGTTACTTCAGAGTAATATTTCTTCTGACTAATCGTCCTATGATGAAACATTTTTATCCACGAGGCATGGCTTTTTATAGGATGACTCCACCCCTTTTTTTTTTTTTATTTGTAGCTCTCTGCAACACCTCCATCATCATGACAACACCAACTGGCATAAGTGAGATCTTTTGGAAGAATGGTGCTCATCACACAAGGACAGCTACAAAGACTTGTAGAATCTATGCCAAGGTGGATGAAAGCTGTTCTGGTGGATTGTGGTGGATTCAGCTGTCTCTGTTTGTTTGTATATTTGGAACTGTCTCTCTGCTTCGCCTACAGTTCAAAGTTGGGCAACGAGACCGGCATTGTTTGAGTTTCAGTAGGCAGCCTTGGTGCAAAAACAGTGTAGCAGAACTGAAAAGTGTTAGGGCACCTGTGGTGATGTTTTCTGTCATGATGTAGGTTAGATCCTCCTGGTGCTTCTCCTTATGACTCATGTCCTTGCAAGCTCATGCTGTTATATATAAAACTCGGGGTTGGAGGAAGGTCTCTGCTGAAATCGCAAAAACAGTGGATCTCACTACCATGGACTGTGATCCGCTACCAAGTTCAGTTATGAAACACTGTGTATTTTTCGCATTAGAAATATGTTACATAAAATGAGACCTCTATTTGAGCTGTGCTTCTAGTTGAACAAGGTTTACATATGTACACAAACTTTTATTAGATTTGCACCCAAGTGAAAACTTGCACAAAAAGTTAGCTACTGCCAATTACCACATTATGACTGGATCACATAAGACATTAGACTTCGGGGCAGAAGGTTTGAGTTCAAATCCTCGCACCGCCAACTGCTACTGCAGGGCCCTTAACCATACCTCGCTCTGGGTAAGCTGGTCTGCCAAATGGTGTAAATGTAAACTTAAACATTGCTAAATCACACAAAATTTTACCTTGCTTGCTAGCAATTGCAGCTACTGATTCATTTAGCCCCTTTCTTAAATTACCCATGTATTTGGATCCGCTTTGCCTGCACAAAGAGATGTATTAATGTTTTATGTAACAGGCTGCAGAGGTTGTTATCTCTTTAGCCAAATACTTAGCGACTATAATTTCTCCAGCTCAGCTTGACTAGGGCCAAGAGAGCGCCGGCATTTGGCTGTCTGTGCACTTTTCTTTCTGCTATCGCTATCCATTTGTCTGATGATTTATTCATGTCAGCATTGAACAGAGGTCAGACAGAAATTACCGGAGCTACTTAAAAAAAAAAACGTTGGTCGATTTGCTAGATTGGTTATTAACTCTTGACCAAATTGTATTCCACCACGTAAGGATGAACCACTTCTTCAATGTCTCTTAATGCAAATTTAGTGTTCGCTAATCTAGTCAGAATCAGCTCAATATCAAAGCATGCATTTCAACCATATAGCACTATGCGGTAATGTGTTATGTAGTGGTGGAGGTGGTTGCTAAGTTGTTAAGGTATTAACAACCCTAACCCTAACCCTGGACTTTGGATCAGAACGTTGTTAGTTCAGATCCTAGCCTGACCAATCTGCCACTCTGGGGCCCCTTAGCAAGGCCCTTTATCATTGTAGCTGCTCAGTTGGATAAATGAGTTAAATGTAAGTCGCTCTGGATTAGAGCGTCTGCCTAATGCCATAAATGTCTTTTGAGTAGAAGGGCAAATTATTGCATTTACAGGGTTCAACAGACACCCTTATACAGAGTGACCTACAATTATCTCACACACACATATATATATATATATATATATATATATATATATATATATATATATATATATATATATATATATATATATATATATATATATATATATAAGGGATAAGGGCAGTATCAGTTTGGTAGTGATGGGATTTGAATTCATGAGCATTTGATCCAAGGTCCAAACAGTGATCTAATCAGTGAACTACCACTTCCACAACCATTTTTTCTCGAACAAGTGATTTATATTTTATTCTCCAGTAACAATTTAAACCCTATTTATCCTACAGTACTACAAAATATGGTGTTCATTTGTTTAATGAAATGAAACTTTTAAACACAAAACCTATTGACTTGTGTATAATACTTGTGAACTAACGTGAAGTTTCATAAGGGTGTGTTTTACACTTGCGTTCAACAGCTAGAGCATTGGATTTGTTCCTAAATCACTGGCACACGTTCTCTGTCTAGATTTAGTTTGGCAGCTCGGATAGGAAAGCTTGTGTTCATTTTAAAAAGGCCAGAATGATGGCACGGCATAGCCAAAGCAGTAAATAAAACAGCAGTGTTTCTTTTACTAAATAATGACAACCCTGGCGAGCTTTATATATCTTTATTGTTTCCCCTTTCCAGGCGGCAGCAGAATACGTGAAAACTCACCTGCCCGAGGTCTTGAAGCAGCACCTGCAGAATTATGAGAAGGAGAAAGAGAACAGTCTTTTGTCTTATCAATCCATCCTGGAGCAGCAAATCCTCAATGTGGACAAGGAGATGCTGGAGAAGCTCTCTGCCACGTATGATGAAGCAGGTAAGATGTTATGTATGTATGTTATGGAAGGAAAGGGGTACGTTTGGGGCAGGAAACCTGTCAGTGTATAAATTTAGCTTGGATGGATCTTTGAGAGATGATTTTATTATGTAAGTAAAATTGAGATGACAGTAAGTTATTTGAATCCTGAATGTCCCAGAATTTTTCTTCCACACATCAGATTCCAAGATTGTTTTTGGTCGAGGGTGTCTTACAGTTTCTCTCAGGTTTTTTAGAATTGACATGCTACAAAGGATCAACCAGACTGGGTACATGTGGAATTTCAATATGCTGTTGCATCAGTAGGAAATTCACCGAATTAGACCAGCCAAAGGCTACAGTAGGACAGATAACCACTCTTTACAACCATGGTAAACAGAAAAGCATCTCTGAAAGCACAATATTAGCAGACCACCTCAGGTTTTGGTTTTATCAGGCTTCAATTGGCCCAGACTCAATGATACTAGACAGTTTAGAAATGAATACACATTGCCTTTGTTGTTGTTTTTTTCTTCAATGTTCTACTGTACAGTTTCACATTAGCACTTGCTGATTTTAATGTAGGGTTAGGAAAAAAGGCATATTTTTTGTCAACATTGGTTTCCTGCACTATTTAATTAAAGGTTTATCTTTCTGTGGCATCTTATAATTATCCTAAGAGCTCTCTGTGGCAAGAGAAGAAAAGTATGAGAGAGAGAGAGAGAGAGAGAGAGAGAGAGAGAGAGAGAGAGAGAGAGAGAGAGAGAGAGAGAGAGAGAGAGAGAGAGAGAGAGAGAGAGAGAGAGAGAGAGAGAGAGAGAGAGAGAGAGAGAGAGAGAGAGAGAGAGAGTGGAGAAAGCTGTTTTTCTTCTTCCATTATACCCAGTGATATCACTGTAGTTGGATTATAGGATATTTGATCATCATAATCATGGATGTCCACAGTATTTCCTGTTTGGCAGATCGGGTTTCTAGTCAGATAGTAATGCTGAAATATTCTGTCGCTCTGTGTTTTTATCTTTACACAGTTACACCATACGTTCAGTCTATGTGGTAGAACCGAGATTGTTTTATGAATGCAGAACCGTAGAAATTAGTCACATGATGAATGGTTTACTGTAAAACCTTTTTGTTAGCATAGCTCCATACGTTTTTAAAATAAAAAAATTGTAAAACTCTAATGTCGAGCAGAATCTAACGATTGCTCTTTTACGTTTAATTGTTTGAAAACAATTTACACATTCCACCATTTATTTAACACATTGAAAAGTTTAAATCTTTGGAGGATGAGGCACTTTGAGGCTGCCCTAGATTTGCACGTAGACACGAAGTGTTTTATTCATCTGTGCCACTTTTCCCCAAAAGCACTGATGCTTTATTGATGATGATATGGAGCGAGGAAGAGAAGGTTGAAAAATTCATAGTGGAAGACACTCCATAACTTTTTATTCATCTAATTTTTTTTTGTGCACATTTTCAATTCCGTAACTGGGGTTGTTACGACTTTGGGGTTATTCGTGGTGTGATTGGGTGGTTCACTTCTCGCTGAATTGTATTAAAATGCATTTCCATCTATTACCGTCTACCCAGTGGTTCTTATCCCTATGTGTCTGGCTTCGATGCTCCTGAAATGAAGGATATATTTTACAATTCCCCCTCCCTCTCTCATTGATTTGGACCTTGGTGTTGTTGTTGTTGGTGACAGGTAGGCTGGTGTGGGTATTTCAAAAACGGCTGATCTTCTGAGATGTTCCTGAAGACAACATGATATAAGACAACAAAATATATGAAGTTTAAAAACAAAAGTTTTGACACCTGCCAGAGTAACAATTGAAAATATGCCAGATAGGCAATGTTTTTCTTATCTTAAACTGTCCAGTTTTAGTGAGCCTGTGCCCCTTTTTATCAGTTTTCTATTTCTTGACAGGAATGGAGTCTGATGTGTGATCTGCTTCTTTTGTAGTCTCCTGCTCACCACCATTAATGGTGGTTATTTACATTGGCGTAGCCTTCCTGAGAGCTCAAGCCATTATAGCCATTGTCCTATGGCCTGTCTCTTTAACAGTAAACCCAAAGAACTGCAGTTCACTGCATATTTTTTTTACCATTCTGTGTGAGACTGTTGTGTGAAAATCTCAACAGATCAGCAGTTTCTTGAAATACAGTCACATCTGGTACCAAAAACCATACCAAGGTCAAAGTCACTGATATCACATCTTTTACTAATATGATGTTTTGTCATGACCAGTACCTGCATGTTTTTTCATGCATTGTACTGCTACTACATGACTGAATGATTTAATAATACATGAATGTGCAGCCTATAGACATGTAAGTAGTTTACTTACCTTACAAAGTAATTCAATTGTGTCCGAGTTCACGATAAAATTTTATTTTTTATTAAATGGGAAAAAAATAATCAAACGTCACTGTTATTCTTAAAAAATATAAATCCTTGAATCACTTGTATGTATGCCTTATCAAAATTTTCAACCTCTTTTTGTCCTAATTTAAATTATTAGATTAGATTGGATTAGATTAGATTAGATTAAACTTCATTGTCATTGTGCAGAGAACAAGTACAGAACCCAAAGCCAATGAATTATTGTGTATATATATATATATATATATATATATATATATATATATATATATATATATATATATATATATATATATATATATAAAAATTGCAACCAGTGATGATTATGACCAGTGAAGTGTATAACACTGATTATCGCTTCATCATGGCACTTGTTAGTGAGGTGGGATTAATTTATTAGGCAGCAAGTGAACATTTTGTTCTCAAAGTTGATGTTTTAAAAGCAGGAAAATGGGCAAACATAAGAATTTGGGATTTGCCTGGTCTGTGGCCATAAAGTTAATCCCAGTCTGTAAATATATATTTGTTTTATAAAAGTATGTTTATAAAGTACTGAATAGAGACCAGCTCAGAATGATACAAATATATAGGTGGATTGTGCAGAGAAATGAGGTAAAAATGCCCAATGACTATACAGCAATCACTTAGCAAAGAGGTTAGGTAGAGATTGAGGTATAATGCAAATGAAGTATAAGTAACCATTGATAAACAGAGTGCAAACAGCATTAATAATGTACTGTCTTTTTGTGTTGTTTTTTTATATTGTTATTATCAGGACATGGGTCAGTGTGGAAATGTATAGTTCAGTGTCTGAGATCAGGATGGTCTTGTAATGGTCATGTCTGAGTTCAGAGTTCAGAAGACTGACAGCTAATGGGAAGAAACTGCTACCACCCTATAGCCTACTTTCAGGTATTATTCTGACTGATATCCTGCACTGTGGACTGTAAATGAAGTTTGGTCCCAGCAGAGGTTTATAAAAAAACTTTTCCAACATTTTTATTGTTTTGTCTTCAGGGTACAGCCCACTTTAAT
The DNA here is from genome assembly GCF_946808225.1 of Silurus aristotelis. NCBI lineage: Eukaryota > Metazoa > Chordata > Actinopteri > Siluriformes > Siluridae > Silurus > Silurus aristotelis. Next base: position 15,727,448 of record NC_139595.1, on the reverse strand, counting down.
TTTTAATTTCCTGATTTAAAAAAAGTTTTATTAAATATTGTTCTTCGGCACTCAACTTTCCCAGTAGGGTGCGGATTTTTTTAAATATAACTCTATAAAGAGTAAATGGTTTATTTTTTATTGATTTATATTGAAGCCGTATAATATACAGTAGATAGAACATTATAACAGGTAATTGAGGCTTGTCTCTTTCACTGGTGGGCCTCTTTTATTCCTTAGCAAACTAAAGTTGTTCCAGCAAGATAGTGTTTAGCTAGCAAAGAAACGAAAATCCATAGCAGAAAAGGGAGACTTTCTATGACAGTTATAAAGATATGACAGAGCAGAGTGATACTGCAGCTGAAACCTGGATGTGTGTAAGAGTACAGAGGACAGGCAGGTGTCATCGCTACTGTCTGCTGTGTTTCAATCATCCCGGTGAATTCGGGTTCCTAGAACTGGCATGCAAAGGAAATGAGAGCACTGGAAAGGGTAGAAGGAGCAGAATTTATTGTAGTGAAGCGTGTATTAGGTGTTCGAGAACATTCAGACATATGGACATATCTCTTTCTCTCAGTTTCTCTCTATCACTCTCTCGTCCTCTATGGAATGGCAGCGTGTCTAATTGGAGAGGGAGATGAGCGGACCAATACAACTCATTATGTTCTTCAACACTGGGAGGAGATAAAAATAATTAGAGGCACAGGGGAAGATTACAGAGAGATAGTATGTGTGTGTGTGTGTGTGTGTGTGTGTGTGTGTGTGTGTGTGTGTGTGTGTGTGTGTGTGTGTGTTAGAGGGGGTGAGAAAGAAAGTATTAGGGAAATTGTAATAGAAATACAATCTGTCCTATGAAGACTGTATCTTTGTAATCTGACCTTATTAATCGCATTTTATTTTCTGCTTAGTGCTAGTGATTATCTTTGATTATCGGTTAATTGATAAAGTTATATAAACTATATAAACTGCATTTCAGTTCCACTAAAGGATCCCTTGCCAAAATGTATCCTTTATTTCAAGTTTATTACACTAACTGGACTACACAGAGCAGATGTGGCAAAAATACAAACATCCTTCACTCAAATAGAAGTACAGATACATATGTTTTAAAAGACTCTGGTAAAAGCTGAAGTACTGACTACAGTTTTTCACTCACGTTAAAGTAAAGAAGTTTGGGCTCTGACATGTACTTAAGTAAAAAGTAGCCATTACTACTACCTGTTTTAGTGTCACGCTGGTAACTGGACCTCACGTCGTATAAAGTAAAAAGTTATAAATATTGAAGTAAAGTACTGATTACCTGAAAAATCACAAAGTCTTGATTTGTGGTGTACAAGTAAATCTGTGTGTGGAAATTTCCTCCAGAGAGTCATGGTTGAATTAGGGAATCTGATGTGTGAACGCAATGCGAGACAGAGGAACTGAACCACCTATATTAAAAAATGTATTATGTTTACATTTAAAAAGAAAACTAATAAGTGATTCAGTGTAGTGTAGTGTGTGCCACAGCGCGATTCATTACAAGGACGAACAATGAAATTATGTGGCAGTTATTTTTTATTATTGATTTGGTTCAATTAGTTGTAGCAGAATGTATTTTCATTTTGTTAGCTTTTTTTCATGTATATTGTCATATTACTTTGATGACTTCCATTTAAATTGTTTTCAATTAAATCGAAATGTCTAATTTATTTAATAATAATGCAATTATCTGATTATGACTGGGATATATTAGACAGAAAATGAACATTTTGTCCTCAAAGTTGATTTTAGAAACAGAATAAAAATGGGCAAGCGTAACGATTTGAGCTAGGCCAATTTTGATGGCTAGACGACTGGGTCAGAGCCTCTCCAAAACTGCAGCTCTTGTGGGCTGTTCCTAGTCTGCAGTGGTCTATCAAAAGTGGTCTAAGGAAGGAACAGTGGTGAACTGGCGTCAGGGTCAAGAGCAGCCGATGCTCATTGGTGCACGTGGGGAGCGAAGACTGGTCTGTGTGGTCCGAACCAACAGACGAGCAACTGTAACTTGAATTGCTGTATAAGTTGTTAATTAATGCAGTTAATGCTAACCGGGTCAGAACTGTTTTGGCAGCAGAAGGTGAAGAAACAAAATATTAAGCAGGTGGTCATAATGTTATGTCTGATCTGTGGTCATAAAGTTATGGCTGGTTGGTGTATATAATCTTTTCCCCCTGTTATTCCGGTGAGGCAGAATGGAATTTGTATATAAAGAAAATATAAGAGAGAGAGAGAGAGAGAGAGAGAGAGAGAGAGAGAGAGAGAGCGAGAGAGAGCGAGAGAAAGAAAGAACGTGTGGGTGGGTGCAAGAGCATTAGTCAGGGAAAAACAGGGGAAAAAAAGAGAGACGGCGTTTTAGGAAACGATCGCTGCTAAATTCACTGCATAGCCTGAGGACAACAAGGTACCCCACAGAGCTGACTGTAATAGTTATAGAATATACATTAGATCTTACGGATATTATAAGATCCACATTATGTAAGGCATAAAATACAATGGAATGCATTGTCAGGGGAAAATAATTAACAATGGGGGGTTTTGATGTAGACGGACACAAAGCATAGTTACTGTTACCAACCTGACTATGATTATCTTCCAATAGTATAAGTGCAGTGCAGTGACTTATTTCTTTTATAACGCAGCAATTTGGCAACAGATACCTTTTTATTTATTACAGAATGTCTTTTTTGCTGTTTTATGCTGTGAAAAAGTCCAAGTTCCTGTAATTCCCTCATCAACCTTAAACAACTGTCAGTAGTTCTTTTATTAGCTTTTCTTTATTACCTCTGTCTTCGAAACAGCTTGATATGTTTCTGAGAAGCCTCAGATGACTGACACTCTCCGTCCTGAAGGCGTGTCAGTGGTGGAAAACGTTACATTGGTGTTCAAAGCATTGAGAATGGAGACTCCTTTCATTAATGTCAAACTTTTTTCTTTGTTAAATAAAAAACCCTTGGTGGTTATTCTTAATTTCTAAGGCATTTCCAGCACATGATAAATGAGAAGGTGCTCATTATTATATCCTGTGATTTGTCAGAGCGGCTGCAGTAGAAAATTATCCAATGCCTTCTTTCCAAACAGATTTGAGGATTCGAGAATTCAGCAGGACTTTTATATAGATAAGCATCATCCATTAAATTATATTTGCAGTTTTATTTAATAAATAATACATTATATGGTATATACTGTAGATAATAAACTGTGTATATATAATCAGGCACAAACTTTAGTCTGTAAAACTTAGCGAGACAAAGAGAGAGATGTAGCAAACAAAAACAGCTTTACCATTAGCAGTCCTTGGCATAAACAACATAAGCATTGGCCAGTGGCAAAATCATCATCAAATGATGCTGTTTTAACAGACGAGTCACCAGCTGCCCCGGCCCTGACCCTGCTTTTTTTAACAGCTTTGAAATAAATTGATTGGAAAGTGGTCAATGAAGCAGCAGTATTGGAAACAGGCAATCAATCTCCTCCAGTTCACTCCTGAGACCCCATCCTTGACCTTGTTCCAAATGTACCGTCACCAACATGAAAGGTGGAAATTTGAAATGGCTGGCAGTTTAATAAAAATGATTTGAATACATTTGCAAACAAAAGAAATATGCTACAAGAAGATTTTACAGGAAACTCAAAGGTTTTTAAAGTATTTTTAAACCTGCTTCATCCATTATTTCTCTAACATTGCTCAAATTTGACTTTTTACCTCAGGGTGATCCAGAAAAACTCTTGCCCTCTATAAACATTCACTTTTTCCGCTTTTAACTGTCTCTGCTTCATTATTTCTCTCTCTCACGCCTTCTTCCTTCAATTCTTATTCCTTTCTCTTTTATTGCAGCATTTTTTTTCTCCTTTTGCCCTCTCCTTTACCTCTCTATAATCCTCCTCATTGTTTGGAGAAAGACCCTGAAGGAAATGTGTGCAGATGATCTACAAAGTTTGCAAAAGTTACATAATCACTGAATGTTATTAATGACACTGAATTGTCTGTGCAATTTATTATGTAGGAACCGCAAGTATTTGGCAACCTTGCTAAAGATGGTAAAGATGGAAAAAAGATGGTAAAGATATATATTTATATATTTTTTTCAACAAAAGAACAACATGTTTTACAATCATTAGTTATTATTATGGATTTAATATGAACAAAATGAAAGTGAAACACATTTACATTATATTCTACTTATTTCATTTCACCTGAGTGTTTAGGAACTAAAAAGTCATTAATGATTTCCTGTTTCACTAGAGAATACATATAACATATGTCACCATGAAGAAAACTACAGGATTCATAAGTAAAAAGTCAGGAGCTATTATTAAGATGCTCATATTCACTTTTGGAGTAATAATTAAAATGTTTTAAAAATCCAGGAATTTCCTGGAAGAAGATGCAAATGTATTGTGGTTGAAGATAATGGCTGGAGGTCTTACTTTGGCATAACCTAGTCTCCAAATATACGATTGGACACCAGCTTTTTTTTTTTTCTTTTTTTTTTGAGGTTTGACTGGAACCAAGCTATTTGGTTAGATGATACAAAAATAGAGCACTTACTGAAAGTAAGTAAAAAAAAGATTGGTGGTTATATGAAAGCAAGCCTGATCCACACTCTTATGAGAAATGATTTGGTGGAGATTTGTACTGATTTGTACTGTAATATATGCTTTTTTCCCACCAAAGTCTCTCATGGATGTTTAATCATCATGGACTCCTTAAAGTAGCAGTAGATAATGTAAATCCCTCATGGAGATACAATTCCCTCATGGTTAAATCTTCCACTAGGCCAAACAGGTCAACGATCCAAAGAAATGCAATGGAGTTCATGAAAAATGGTTTAGGGTTAATCTTATGACATGGCCAATCAAGTGCTTTGACCTTCACCAGTGGAATGATCTACAAAAAGGGCTATCCACAAGATAGGACCTTGGACTTTTCAAGATTACTCTCAATAGAGTCTTGCTTTCTTTAAACATTATAGGTGAACATGTTTAGGAGTGCAATAATACTGGTACAGGGTGCAATTAAATGTGGTTTTGTTAAAAAAAACTAACATTTTCTATATTCTCATTTAAAGGTCAGACTTCTCTTTTTTTAAAGGAAACTGATAATTATCTGCAAATTATCTGTAAAGTATAACAAACAATGTTATGTTTTGCAGCTCAACATCTAACCTACAGATGCAAGTTAGCCTTTAGCTTGCTAAATGAGCTAGGCTAGCTAGCCAGATCTTTTGTTTTAAACAGTGAGAGGTCTGAATTGACCATATCATTTTTGATGATCAGGGATTGTTTGTTGTGTCAAATATATGGAGAGCTGTTTGTGTATAGAAACATAATAATTAACATGAGTTAGCTAGCGAAATTTATGTACCATTGATAAAATAGGTGGCCTACAGCATGGCTACTTGTTTTTCACTTTAGCATGGTTACTAGCATTACACACAGACCATTTTTAGTGTGTCATTTGTAGACATTTGTCATTTTTTCTCCCCACGTTTTATTGGTCTTTTTGGTCTTACTCTTCAACTGAGTCAAGTTAGTTGAATTTTCTTCAGAAGCTAACTCAAGATTACTAATAAGTCGTATAAGATATTGCTTTGAGGTCATTACTATTCTGAAAGTATTTAATAGGTTTAGGGGGAAAAACCCATCTCTGACTGTGATGAATCCATGCTTTGGAGCTTATTCCTCCTTTCATAAACTTTGACTTGAAAAGCTTAAAATTGTATGAGAGAATGTATGAGAGAAAGATTAAAGGAGTGTCTATGTGGGTAGAGGGGCACACTAGGGAGATTTCCTCATTTTCAACACTCATCTCTTTTGTCTTCACTTCTCTTCTTCCCTTTCTAAAAATATCCTCTTTCTGTCTCACTTTTCATTTGGTACATCTTCCTTTCTTTCTGTTCCTTAAGCTGTTGAGGAAAGATCAAGCTTGTAGTCTATTGTGTTTTTATATATTTCCAAAAAAACCTTTAAGCTTTCCGAAAGCTAACTGATTAATACACTAAACTCTTTAAATGTTCATGCACAGCTAACTTGGTGAAATCAGCAGTACTGTAAATGTAAATAAGGTACAGCTGCCAAGCCTTTTTTAAAACCTTTTTAAGGTTAAATGCTTGTTTCTGGCATCCATGTCAGATTATTTGCTGTAAATGAATATCTTATAGTGAATTATATTATATTATATAATATCAGGTGGATTTAAATGTATGCATGTATGTATGTATGTATGTATGTATGTATGTATGATAGATAGATAGATAGATAGATAGATAGATAGATAGATAGATAGATAGATAGATAGATAGATAGATAGATAGATAGATAGATAGATAGATAGATAGATAGATAGATAGATAGATAGATAGATAGATAGATAGATAGATGATGGATGGATGGATGGATGGATAGATAGATGTTGATAGGAATCGTTTGCTTCTGTCTGGGTCACCCAGCCAGCCATTTCTGTATTTAGACTGAAGTTCTGAATTTAATGAAACATTATGCAATTGACATATATAAACAGAAATACAGAAATTAGTGAATGAAAATGCAGAAATTAAGAAACAGAAGTAGAAATATAGAAACGGCCTAAATATAGTACAGTAAATGTAGACAAAAAATGAAAGGCATTATTAACCAAAAAATTTATGTATTTATTTCTTTGTTCATGTATTCATTATTCATTTATTTCTGCATATATTTTGTGTTCATTCACTTATTTATTTATTTCTGCCTATATTTTTATTCATTAGTTTATTTCTGTGTAAAGGTTTTATGTAATCATTTATTCATTCATTTATTTATTTATTTATTTATTTATTTATACTTTCTCATTCTTCATACTACTGAGGGTTGTTAAAAAAATACAAAAATACAAAAAATAAAATAAAATAGGAATAAACAGAACGTAGGCTGTGGATGATTTTAGCCCAGACTGTAGGATCAGTGATGGTTGAGTTGGGTTATTTCATAGTGAGATGTATTCTGGATTTGTCTTTCCTAATCTCCCTTAATTCGTCACATTTACAACACCTCCAAATGATGTGAAGTGAATCAGTTGTCTTGGAAATCAGCAGCCTATTTTAGAGTTGTATTGAAACCTTCTGGGCTATTGGGAATACCTTGTTCTTTACTTACTCTGTAGAAAGTAGTTCATTTTGTCCTGGTCTGAACTTTCGTCTTTACATCTACATTTTCTTATTAGCATATCTTTTTTAATGCTTAGTTATGAAACTGAGAAACACCCAACTTCTGCTGCATGCTAATCTAAAATAAAATAAATAAATAAAAAACATCATAGAAGAGATGCATATTAATAATTCCATGAAGGCTAATATCATGAATACAGGGTTTCGAATCAGGTAGGTGACTTTGGGTCTGATCAATATGCTTTGTTTAGCGTTTGAAAGCAACGCTAAAAGCTCCAAAGGGGGGAACAGATGGTCTGACAGGCGGTTTGTTTGGTGCCGATGGGATCTCGGTGAGCAAACCCCAGGCCTGGGAAAATTAAACAAAGAAGGGAAAAGGGAGTGAAAAGAAAGGATTCAGGAAGGCAAACAGGGGAGAAAACGCAGAGTTGCTGCAAAGTTGCTGCTTCGGAGAAAAGCATTGTTTGAAGTTAGCAGGTGTCTTGATTGGCGGATTCCCAACAAAAAGTCTATATTGAGTGCTGGGCTTGAGAGAAAGGAGCTATTTTATAAAGAAAGGGCGGGCGGGCGGTCAAAGTCTTTAAAGTAGTGTGTATGTGTGTTTTGGTGGCATCCTTTTAACCATATCTCACTTTTTCTCTTTTTTTAGGGACAACATGCCTAGTGGCCATGTTGTCTGATAAGGAACTGACAGTAGGTAATGTAGGTGATTCCAGAGGAGTTTTGTGTGATAAAGACGGTAATGCCATCCCCTTGTCCTATGACCACAAACCCTACCAACTCAAAGAGCGAAAGAGGATCAAGAAAGCAGGTAGGCCACAAAAACAAGCTTTCTCAATACACATGCATGAAATGTGTTATGTCCGGGCAATGGAACTTTATTGCCCCCTACTGGTTAAAGATCATATTGCATGTGTTGAAGGTTGGTGTAGTAGAGTTTATGCTTTACCTAGTTAATGCTTTTACTTGAACTAAAGCTTCACGATATGATCTATTGATCTATTGAAATAGATATAAGATATCTCCTAATCCAGGATTCCTAGTTTAAACTTTTTTTTTTACTTCTATGCCAGCAACATAGATTAATGACAGATCATTTAAATACAAATTCATTTCAATATCTAAAAAATTGGGTCACATTTAAACATTTCTGGAGTAAGATACACCACTTTGGTTGTGCTATTACTGGAAAATACAGTCAAAAGTTTGGAAATGGCAGGTTTTTTATCATTTTTGAGAGACACGTATGTAATTTAATATAAGATAAGAACAACAGCAATAATCAATTCATTCATTTTCTCCCGCTTATCCGTAATTCGGGTCGCGGGGGCAGCAGTCTAAGCAGGCCCCCACCTCCGACTGCTGCCCAATGCTCATAGCACCGTCCCTTACGGTCCCTCCTGCAGGTGGTGAGCCCACGGGAAGGCGGCCCCACGTCACTCCGACGTTACGGACCTTGATATTTCCCTCGTAAGGGACCCCTGGAGCATAGAGGTTAAGGGCCTTGCTCAAGGGCCCAAGAGTGGCAGCTTGGCGATACCGGGGCTTGAACCCCAGACCTTCCGATCGGCAACCCAGCGCCTTAACCGCCGGAGCCACCACTCCCCCATAATCAATAACACTATCAAACAAAAAGGTATTGAGATTTACTTTGACCAAACAAATACAGTCAACCCTCTGATAATTTGCAATTCGGAAGTCACTTCTCGGACAATTTGCTGGTTCTCATTCGGAACCTAACAAACAGCAAGTTGCGGATTACCTTCAAATTTGCGGGAATCTGCAGGGGGACCGAATGTTGAGGGACGTTAGGAATAACATTTTAAACTATGTTTTCCCTAACAAATGTTATACAAATTCTAAAAATACATTATTGTATTGAAGTGACATAATGTCTAGATGAATTCAATAATGTACCATAGAAGCTGCGATGGTGCGTCCAAAATTTACAGGTTTTCGGAACTTTTCGGGATCTTGGAACGTAAATGTACTGAGAGTCCGCGTGTTCCAGGGGACCACTGTATATAAATGTACAGATTTTCTTTCCATTTAAAAATCCTCCCTCAGCATGAAGGTCCAGACTTTTCATTTCTCCAAACATTCAGCTGAAATACTTTGCCGTGCCTCTTGTAAAAATTGCCAAAATTGTTCTACACTAGTTGAAAATTTATTTCTAAACAAGTACATCCCAGAGTAGTTCAATAGGATTTAGACGTATCGAATGGGCAGGCCATTCCAAGATAGATACTCCAGCCGAATTTCTGCTCTGTAAATAACGCTTACAGAGCTTGAACAGATGCTTTGGGGTATTGTCTTGTTGTATGGTGGAGTTGGTTCTAAATAGCCACAGTAGGAATGCCAGGTTCCTTCTGTAGGAATGCCAGGAAGTCCACACGGAATTGCATTGTGTTGTGGAATGGCAGCCATGTTGGTTCAGTATTCTTTTTCCCATTGAACCCAAATGCAACCTGCATGTATATAATGAGTCAGCATGTTCTCCCAATAAAAACAAAAACTTGTGACATGTCTTTCATCCAAAACCTACTGTTATTGCCCAATCTGACTGTTCAATGGAAACGAATACGGTTAAATGACGCAGTTTGTTGCGTATAAACACCATGCCTCTTGTGTGTCTCTCAAAACCAATAAAAAAAGTTTCCAAACTTTTGACAGGCTCTGTAATCTTAACTTTGTTGACTCTTTCTATAACACCATGCTACATGTTTTAGTCCTCTCATAACCCTTCAAGGGAGCGGACCGAAATAGCAGAAACACGTAACACTATTAATAACACTATAAATAAATGGAGTCACGATTAAAAACAGCTTCAGTCAATGCTGTCTTGCGAGTCTTGAATGGTGTAAGCACGATATTGGGTGACTGTTCAAAACAAAAACTGTGGGGATATAAAAGGTGTTTGACTTTGAGCCACCAGCATGAATATCTGATTAACTGGGATGAATAAGTGCATCCATAAAAACCCTTTCAACTGTTTTACTGGCACGATAAATCTATGGTATAAATCCGACAGTTGCTTTGCGTGCATGCCGTTTTTGATTTTTTATTCTCAAAATATACTTTTTTAACAGATAAGATTAAAGTAGTCTGGTTTTTTTTGTGCTGAGCTAAAACTGTATTGTAAAGTTGCAGTTTATATATACAGTGGTGTGAAAAAGTGTTGGTGTCCTGATTTCTTATTTTGTTGCATGTTTGTCACACTTTAATGTCTCAGATCATCAAACTAATTTAAATATTAGTAAAAGATAACACAAGTGAACACAACATGCAGTTAACATTAATGATCCGAAATACGCATGGCATACGCACGCATAGTTCTTTTTATCCTTTAGTGTAATTAACATCACTACCTGTATAATAGATTTGATGCTAATCATTTTCCGAAGCAATGGACAAGCGAGAAGCAAGACGTTTATGTTGCAATTTGAAAGGTAAAGTTTGGAGTTTGTTGTCTCTCGTACGTCAATGCGGAGATTTATACTAATAAAGATGAATGTGCTGTTGAAGGTAGCTGTCAATATAACAAAAGGGGTGTTGGCATTTCCTTTTTCAAAAATATAGTGTTTTCGGTTGGAGTTTTTCTTTGAGTCAGCGTTATGCAAATGGCATTACCACTTCTGTTTGTTTTTTTTTGCTCTCAGGTGGCTTCATCAGCTTTAACGGCTCCTGGCGTGTGCAAGGAATCCTGGCCATGTCTCGATCTCTGGGCGACTATCCTCTTAAGAAGCTAAACGTGGTCATCCCCGAACCTGACGTGGTGACCTTTGACCTGGACAAACTGCAGCCCGAGTTCATGATCCTGGCATCCGATGGCCTGTGGGATGCCTTCAGTAACGAGGAGGCCGTCCGCTTCATCCGCGAGCGCCTCGACGAGCCGCATTTCGGCGCCAAGAGCATCGTGCTGCAGGCGTTTTACCGCGGCTGCCCAGACAACATTACAGTCATGGTGGTCAAATTTAAAAAGAGAGCCACCAAATCGCCCGAGCAGTGAACCACCATGAATCTGAACTGATCATATTTTCGGCGTTATCAGTTAGAATAGGGATTCATTCGAATATATATTATCGGCTCGTATTAATAAAGATGTAAAGACGCAAAAGGGAAAAAAGGTTCTCATGACTATTTTTGGAGCAAGAACTGTTTATTACAATAATGTCAAATCTAAAGTAAACAGGTATCATCCCATTATGTAATTTTCCCCAAAGCCTTTGTTTTAAATAGCGCATCATGGAGAGAAACTTCAAGAGAACCCACGGCTTGTGTAATGAAAATCACATTCAAGGTCATTTAACCCCTTGAAGTTTTCGCTTAATATGCATTTATTCATGTTGAAGAGTATTATTTAGTAATTACTATGAATGACAAAATAGGTACATAGATATGAAAGTAAGTAAGTCGAGTAGTAGAGTTTTATTAGTATTGCCAGGATGATTATGGGCCTTCGATTTCTTCGTTTTCTTTTTGAGATGCAAACTAAAGTATCAGTACCATTCGGTATTATATCGTTAATTTTTTAAGGCAAGACACCACATGGTAGATATATGCATCTATGGACATACACTATATAAGCAAATGTTTGTGGACACCTGACTATAAGATTCAGCCATTTTTGATAATCCCATTCCACATTTAATTCCCATTTGCAGTTATAATACCTTCCACTCTTCTGGGAAGATGTTCCATTAGATTTTGGAGTGTGCTTGTAGAGATTTGTGATCATACAACTGCAAGAGTTTTAGACACGTACAGTCAGGTACTGATTTAGGACGGAGGACTGGGGTCCAGTCCGAGTTTCAATTCATCCCAAAGGTGTACAATAGCTGAATAGTTAAAGCTCTGTAGGGGGAGACTCAAGATTTTCCGAACCAGCTCATGAAAAGCATATCGTAATGGAGCTGGTTTTGTGCATAAAGGCATTGTCATGCTGGAACAGGTTTGGGTCTCCTAGTTAATGTGAAGAAAAGATTGCTATCCAAAGAACTCCTACACAATTGTATGCCTTCAATTTTGTGGTAAAAGTTCGGGAAAGGATTACATATGGCTGTGTAAATCAGGTCCCAAAACATTTTTTTTCTGTATATTGTAGATTGATCGATCGATAGATCCCTGTGATCTCCCAGATCAAGGTTAGTTTTAAAGTAACTAACAGTTTAATGTTTAACAGTTTGCGAATGACTCAGAATTGAATCCTAATTTAGTTACTTGGTGTTTGGTAACGAAGTCATTTATAAGAAGACGACTGATGGCACCTGTATTCATAGCAACTAGTGTCTAATGAATTCATTTGATTGTTAATTATAAATATAATATGTGTCAGCCAGTCACTCATGCAATGGGTGACAATGCAATACACAAAATCATCATCTTACTAAGCAGCTACTTTAATTAGGGTACAATGTTCTGCAATTAAATATTTATTTAGTAATCATTGGACATCTATTTGAAAGCTGCCAAATTTTCTGTTCTGATCTCAACAAGTCTTGGTGAAATACCGAGCAGGCACCAATCAGAGGCTCCATTTTTATGATGTCATCATGTAGACTTCTTATGTATTTTAAAACTACAAAAATACAAAAGTATTTCGATACAAAATATGAAGCCATTTACATCAACCCTACCAAATTACTAAATCTTATTTTATATTTAAAATACATGTATCATAAATATTGCCCATCCCTGACTACATGGTTGTGCAGGAGGGAATGTTTTCTGACCTACATTCATTGTTATCTTTAATTAGACTCAAAATACAGAGGAAAGACCCAAATATTAAATTATAGTGTAGTGAAGAATGTTATACATTATTCGTTTAAAATATCACTGAACACAAAAAAAAAAAAAAAAAGAACACAAAAATGAAAGTTTGCTTTAAAAATTAAAAAAGAGAAATTCTTTTCATGGGTCTTTACTATAGAAATCTATTTGAATTCTAATGTTAAAAGACTAAGTATGCAAACAAACTCTTGTTTATTTCACTTGTGGTGTATTGCCTTAAATCCCTGTGGATTATATGTGTCTATATTCATTCCAAAAATTAAACAGGACGCCAAAAGTGAATAATCGCAACAAAATAACTGCAGTATATAGTGCAAAGTTTGTCTAAAAACAATTTTTTTTGCACGTTAGTGTAAAAGTGTAGATTTAAAGTGTGTACACTATTGAGAAAAACACAAAATTGGTGTGACTTGTATATATCAAACAAAAGAGACCATGATTGCACATGTTCCGATCATTAGTTCCTCTCATTCTACAGGCTTTTTCGTGTTCTCGAATCCGATTGGTCAAAAATTGGTGAATCGTTAAATCTTTTCCTCTAACATCATCTCTGGCTATAATTCAAATCACAGGTTTCTATGAATGTTCTTGTTTTAATTTTCTATAGTTACAGCTAATTTAGGAGGCTCATGATATAAACAAAGGCTAATAATACACAGGTTTATAAGGGGTTTGGTTTTAAATCAATTTAAACGTTATTATTAATACGGTGAAGTTTTATTGTGTCTCGACATTTACGTTACATTTATGGAAGGAGTCTCCTGTGTTGGTGCTTCGTTCCAGTGTGTTAGTTTCCGCCATGTTGAAAGTTGTACAGGGGATTTGCACTTTCTGGGTTCATGATTAGTGCATTTTTTAAATCTAGATTTGATTGTTTTGTCTGACTGAAACCAAACAGACTGGTGGGGGATTTACTTTTCGTAATATAATAGCAAATTGTGGTACTATGAAAAGATTTAAACTCTTTGGATGAATGCTTTTATTGGAAAATCATCAGTGGTAATTGCATCAGAGCACCCGATAATTTTTTATTTTTTATTTTATTATTACTTACAATGTTTGAACTATACATTTTAACAGGCATTAGTTGCTTTGGGTAAATTTCTCTGTCTCATATTGTTCTTTGGCCCTAAATGTTGTAATAAAGGGAAACTGGTAGATAAATAATAACGTGCTGTTATATTCAGTTCAAGAGATTATGCTTTTTAGGTTCACTTTAGTCCTAATATCTTAATTCGATTGAAAAAGATCCTGTATTATTATAACTGCAGCTGTAACCAGAGTCGAAGCAACCGCGCAAACAAATTCTTTAAATAACTTCTAATGAATATATCATATTGCATCCAGAACATGTTCCTGTTAACTTCATTATATTTTTGTCATTTCCTTCAGTTTTCTTCACCCAAATTTCACAATTTTATCAAGTTTCGAGAATGCCATTCACATCAGATGTAAATACGATATTTTGCATATTGACTAATAAAATGAATGTACATACTGAATATTATTAACCACAATTCCAATTATATAAAATGAAAAAAAAAATAAGGAAATGCATCAAATTCTGGTGTATTGATATTTGATTAGATTTAATAGCTAATTGCTTTTTATGTGTGTTTTTTTGTTTGTTTGTTTGTATGTTTTGGGAGCTTTTTTGTGTGTATTCCTTTATTCCTGCAGAATACAGTACAGTTGTAACATGTTTGAAAGAATCTGTTAAAAATAAAAGCAACAACAACAAAAAAATATGTCTGTGAAATTAAGGGAAGATGAATATATAAAAATGTACCAAATAAAAATTGCAAGGATGAAAATCTTTCTCATGTTGTAATGATTCGTAATTACAATATCCAGTGTTACCTAGTAGATACTTTCTTATTTCCTTACCTAATTAGGAATCTCAATCTGCATGCAGATTACCGTAAAGCTGTTTGTGAAAATGTCTATTATTAAAAATATTATGCAATTAAATTGAATTGACTTTGCTATAGAATGTAGATGTTAGCAAAGCAAAAAAACAACAACGAAAAACTGTAAAAAGAAAATGCTTATTATCTACTAAACAACTTTTCAAATATAGAAATTGTATATCTTTTAGGTTAAACTATTTTATATTATCCATCCATCCATCTTCTCCCGCTTATCCGAGGCCGGGTCGCGGGGGCAGCAGTCTAAGCAAAGATGCCCAGACTTCCCTCTCCCTAGCCACTTCTTCCAGCTCTTCCGTGGGGACACCAAGGCGTTCCCAGGCCAGCCGGGAGACATAGTCTCTCCAGCGTGTCCTAGGTCTTCCCCGGGGTCTCCTCCCAGTGGGACGCGCCCAGAACACCTTCCCAGGAAGGCGTCCAGGAGGCATCCGGAACAGATGCCCGAGCCACCTCAGCTGACCCCTCTCGATGTGGAGGAGCAGCGGATCTACTCTGAGCTCCTCCCGAGTGACCGAGCTTCTCACCCTATCTCTAAAGGATGGCCCAGCCACCCTGCGGAGAAAGCTCATTTCGGCCGCCTGTATCCGGGATCTTGTCCTTTCGGTCATGACCCAGAGCTCATGACCATAGGTGAGAGTAGGAACGTATTATATTATTTGTTATTTATTTCGAGATCTTGCAGCACATAATTTTTCTAGCACAGCCATGAGCCATCCATTTCACACCTAGGCCTTCAGTGTTGTCCTACCTGAATCACTCCACCTCTTAATACCATCTTTATGAGGCCATGGCTGTAGAAACCATCAATATTACACGAAAATGCACAGACAGGTATCTTATGCAGAATGAATGCCAATAATAAAGCAAGAAACCCAATGAACACAATTCAACATGTCCCTTTTCACTGCAGCCACAGCTGCACCGCCCTCATACATCATCTCTAGCTGTACATCATCTCGGTATTTACCTCATAAAATGACCTCATTTATTATTGAATTTTGAATCATTGAACCCTTCTTTTCCTTTTACATCGTACCATTACTTTTATCCTGATCATATTTTTAGAATGGATCGCTTTCTTACGTGTTATTAATGTGACATGACATGTTGATGTCGATCAATGGCTAGAGTAGAAGTCCAAATGGCCTTTCCTGTTTGTTTAGGAAGGATGGAATTACTGTGTGTCCATTTCTCTGTCCATCACAGTGATTGTAGTGTCAATCAGCCACTAGCACCATGTGACAAAGCAAATCTCATCTATTACTGGGTTCATGAAGATGACCGTAAGTTCTGTGTTCTTTGGTGGCTAATATATTAGCTTTGTACAACTAGAGTCTTGCAGCATTAAAGTTCAGGAATATTGTAATTTGTTCTGCTGCAACTGTGCAAACCTTATTTGGCAATGGAGTCTTAATTGGTGAGTGTTTTCTTCGCAACAATTGTACCTGCTAATTCCAGGTCTTTCTAAAGCTCTCCATAGGTAGTCCTTGGCTCTTGGACAACCCTTCTGATAATTCTTTCCACTCCTCTATCAGAAATCTGGCAAGGAGCAGCTGGTCGTGGCTGGTTTAATGTAAAATTATTTTCATTACACTTCCGGATTATGGCGCAAACAGTGCTCACCAGAACATTCAGAAGTTTTGAAATCCTTCTGTAACCAATCCCATCAGTATGTTTTGCAACAATAATGTTGCGAAAGTCTTGAGAGAGCTCTTTGTTTTTACCCATCACGAGATGTTTCTTTTGTGACACCGTAGTAATAAGACATCTTTTTATATGCCATCAGTTGGGACTGAAACAGCTGATCTTAATGCTTTTGATAGTTTTTCCCTGTGCCATTTCACATTATTGCACATAATGTATGGACACCTCTGGGTTGTTTTCTTCGCATGTATGGATTGCATGGGTTGTTGCCAACATCTGGTCAAGATTTCACGTCAAAAGCATATTTAGAAAAAAACGATGACATGTTCAGTACTTATTTTACCCACTGTATATACTTTATAAATATTATTTATTTATTGGCCTTAATATTTGGCTTTGAGTAGGATACATGAAATTATGAAGAATCATACTCCCAAGTCAGTTCCTTAAAATATCTGTGACATAAGGGTGTGCTCAGATGACTTAGTCACCCCAGTATTAATACTTAGACTAGTGTTACATGCCAACAGGAACAGAAGTTCACTCTGGCTGTAAGGGGAGTTCCATGAGTTTCTCAAATGCTTGCTGAAATCTGAGTCACATGCCTCAGAATGACAGTGTCACTGTCGGGAACTGGACAGCAGATTACTCGAACTATGGTCACAGCTAGAGAATCTCAGTGTGAAAGAATACGACGCGATCTCCTGTGGGATTTGACCTCTTTCCTTTTTGGATGAGTTGTGGATTGTATTTACTGTATAAGAGGACATAACAAGAGCACACATCCATTCAGTGGAGACAGCTAGACGAGAAGTGTTGAAAGTTTGGACAATATACATTCCACTTTCTTTTAATGCAACTATAAGAAGACTATTTGTAGGAACCACAGAAGTATTCATCAACAAGGACCTCCCCTACTATACTGTTAATCTACGATCTACTTGATTGATTCTAATATTATTTGGTAGCGGTAAATACAATGGGACAGCATGGTTCCAAAGTTCATTCAGAAGCTCGGATTCTAATGCTTGGCCTTGATGGGTCTGGAAAGTCCACCCTGCTCTACAAGCTGAAATACAATGAAGCTGTGGTGACCGTTCCCACTGTGGGCTTCAACGTGGAGATGCTGGAAAACAAAAAGAAAGGCTTTGTGCTAACCCTGTGGGACATCGGTGGCCAGCAACAGATGAGGCTTCACTGGGAGCACTACTATCAGGACACGTCCGGCTTGGTGTTTGTGGTGGACAGCAAGGACAAGCTGCGGATCACTGAGGCAAAGCAGGAACTGGAGAAGATCCTGGGAAATAAGAGCCTGAAAGGCCTTCCGTTGATTGTGCTTGCCAACAAGCAAGACTTGCCAGGTGCCATCAGTGCTAGAGATGTTGCAGAGATCTTGAATTTGGGGGAGATTTGTGGTAACAGGCAATGGTTTTTTCAGCCATGTTCAGCCAAGACTGGTGCTGGTTTGGACGAGGCCTTCAGGATGATGGCCCGCTTTCTGAAGACTGCAGTAGGAGAAGGAGAGGAATATCTACAAACAGGAAGGAAATTACATAAATTGAAGACACAGCAGGATTACTGGTAAACTGAACCATTTTTTAATTAATGGACGATAGACACAGTGACATACCAGCTAAATGCCTCTTCAGCATAACAGAGCCAGACTTCTTTCATTTGCTTTCTGTACCGTGTAAGTGGTAAGAAAGACATTTTGACATTTTTCTAGATGAATGTGAATTTTTTAAATGCTTCGACATTCTTATCTTTTACTTTACTTGTTCAAAACCATAATCATTTATTTTATTTTTTTTTTAGTTCTTTGTTTGTTTACAAGTCATTTTACATTTTGAAATCTCTTTCCTTTACTTTCTTTACTTTCTTTCTTTAAGTCACAATTTTTTTACATTTCCCAACACTATAATCTTTGCTGCTTTGTAATAATATTTTGTGTATAATTTGTATGTTAATGTTTGTTTTGTAAAGTCATTATAATGAATATTGTACTACATATATTTTAGGGCTGTCCAAATTAACGCGTTAACGCAAATGAATTTTAACGTCACTAATTATATTAACGCACGATTAATGCAGCGTGCATTTCTGTTTGACCATTTTTTTTATTAAAAATAGAAATAAATAAATATATAGGGGTGAAATTAAAACCTTCATCACAACACACATTTATTCACGATGTCCTTTCTTTACTTAGATATAAAAATAAATGTAAAAAAAAAAAAAGAAAAATAATTTTTAATCACTAAACATTTGTTTTAATGACGCGCCAAATCTCAAATCGAGCACCAAAATCTCCATGGTGCACACATCCGCTAATTAAAACCGTCCGTGTGGAAACAGCAAAAGTTCCATTTGGTGTCCTGATAGTTTATGTAATTTAAAACACCATAATTACTTAAAAACATTTACAAGAATATTTTGTCTTCATGCTTTATGTTGAGTTTGGTTTCACTAATAATAATCATTCATTTGCATAAAGCATGCATATTGAAAAGTATGATTTTAAGTTAAAATCTTAGAACAAATAAAAATGTCTGATCAAGTTTTGATTAATTACGAGGTAAACTCATGACAATCATGTAATTAATCACAATATATATGATAGCTACTAAATAAATATGTTAGCAAATATGTTTTCTACAAGCATGCTAATTACATTTGAATACAAGAAACAAACCACCTGTTAGATTCTGGTGAATGAATAAATCCTCTTTTATAAATGAAGATTGTGATGAAGAGTATTATTGAGGGAGTCTCAACAGTAAACAGAAAACAGTCATGTTACACCATAAAGATCTTAGCAGTCTACATGCAGTGAGAGCACCAGGATTTATTTGCACTTGACCTCGACTTAATCAATAGATGTTAACACTAATGGGAGCTTGAGAATAGCTTTTATCCTTCATCTGCTTGCATCATCACAATTGAGTCGGTTTGGGTAAGAGTGAAGGGCAAACGAAGAATTAACAACGTAACGTAAGCATATTGGCTACTTGCATGTTTTTAACCCTGAAAAAATCACAGGTTCATTGTTACTAAGAATGACAAAGTTGATGTGAAGACTACTTAATGAAGACTATTTATTGGTTTGAAGATTGTCTTTGACCAAACAAATAAATAAATGTACAGATGTTACACTTTATTTTCATTTTAAAATCCGGTTAGTTTTCCCAAACTTTCAGCTGGTTAAATATTTCTTTCTGACCTTGAGATCCAGTTCATCCCAGAGCAGTTTAATAAGATTTAGGTGCAGTGACTGGGCAGAACATTCCATGATTGATAACCCTCCAGCTGACTGTTTGCTCTCTGAATAACATCACAGAGCTCGGACGTATGCGCTTGTATGTTGACACCAAGTCCAATTAGCTGCAATCCAGATGGAATTGAATGGTGCTGAAGTATGGAATGGTTGCCATTTTGGATCAGTTTTCCTTTCACCCGAAATAAGTCTCGAACCTTCCGCGCTCTAAAACAACCCCAAACCATTAAGCTTCCACTTTCATGTCTGACTGTGGAAGTGAGGCAGTCTGCTAACATCTTCTCTCCTGCTCTCTATCTTAAATAAGTTCTTCTGTTAAAGCCAACAATGTCAAATACGAACTCATCTTTCCACAGAACTTTTTTGAGTCATTTACTGTCCAATTCTTGTGCGCTTTTGCTTTTTCCAGTGTGTTGTTCAAAACATAAGGAGAACATTAATGTGTCTCAAAAACAATACAAGACCAGGTTTTGCCAAACTGTACTTTTAATACGGTTTCAAGAAGACACAAGAATAATCAAGTAATGTCTCTGATTAAAGAAATGGGCCAAGAGTTGAAACAAAACTTTTTTTTATCTGTTTTGAATTTATGTACTTACATAAAGATATGTATATTATAAACCTTTAAAACCAAAAAGAAGAGCTCATTAAAATATGTGGCTGTTTTTTATATATAGATATATATATATATTTCATAACTGGTATTTTTCAAACTGTGATTTTCTTTTTTTATTATTTATGATTTATTTGAAAATTGTTACTTTTTTAAAAAGTATTTTGTATATAAATAAAAAATACAATACAGTGAACATGTTTAACAGGTGATGATGTGACCATGTGGAAACTTCCTGTTTTCCAATGTGAGTTGTCTAAAAATAATCATTATATATATATATATATATATATATATATATATATATATATATATATATATATATATATATATATATGATCATCGCTATTAAAATATAGCAATAAATCTGACACAATAAATGGTATATAGAACACACTAATATAAAGTACTGTGCAAAAGTTTTGTGCAGTTGTAAAAATAAATGTTGTAAAATAAGAATGCTTTCATAATTAAATGTGTTAATTTATTTTTATTAATTAAGAAAATGGAAAGTAAATGAAATCAAGAAAAATCCAATTCAAATTAATATTTGGTCTGCACACACTTTGGATTCTTACTTTCACTTGTTCAAAGTCAGGGGTTTATGATTATCCAATTATACCAGCAGGTACTAATGATTAATTTAACACAGTAATTAACTGAAACTGAAACAGCTGTGTAGAAGCTGTGTGGGTACAGTCAAACTCCAGTTTCATGTCACTGGTCATACACCTTGGCAAGACTAAGCACACAGCAATAGCGAAGCCTGGTGAAGTTTCCTTCTGCAAATGGAGTTGGAGATTTGGTCAGGACTAATGGTGTCCTCAATGCTGAGAAATATACAAGCAGATACTTCTCCATCATGCAATAATATCAGTGAAGCATCTGATTGGCCCCAAATTTTTTCTACAGCATGACAACAACAATATGAGGAATCTTCGGTGTAAAGAACAACAAGCAGTCCTAGAAGTAATAGTTTTAGCTTCCACAGAGCCCTGATTAAAACATCATCAAGTCTGTTTTGGATTACATAAAAAGATAGAAGGATTTTCAGGCAGCCTATATCCACAAAAGATATGTGGATAATTTTCCAAGATATTTGGGACAACCTACCTGCCGAGTTCCTTCAAAATATTTTGTGCAAGTGTACCTACAAGAATTAATGGGTGGTTATGGCATATATTAATTTGATTTGGAGGGATGAAGGGGTGGATGAACAAACAGACAGATAGATACCGAGTACATACAACAATCAGGCAGAACTTTATAGCCTCCAATCAGGGATAAAATTATGACCACCTGCCTAATATGGTGTTGGTTCCTTTTTGCTGCTAAAACAGTCCTGACCCGTGAAGCATTAACAGCATTAACTTCTCCAGAAATCTCCTGTTTATCCTGACCACACGGGCGAGCCCCCAGAAATAATCAGTGTTGTTAATTGTTAAAAACCGCTAATAATATTATAACGTAATAATGTTACGCCATATTATGCATAATAAAAATCTTAAATATTTTTTATGCTTTCTATGCTTCATCTATACACCAAATTACTAGCTACTAGTTTAAATTTCGTAAAATAAAAATTTATTCTTGAAGAAAAAAAAAGGGTGTAATAATTCCTTTTAGTGCTTAAAAATGTGTGCCATTTTCCACCTCAGACCCACAGATACACATATCTGCAGACTATGAAAAACAATATGTAAGGAATGGAAACTGGAAATGGATATTTATAACAATTATATAGTTAATGAAACAATAAATCTTACTGGTTTTTCTATTGAGTTTCACTTTCATTGACTTTCACATTTGCATGGTTGATGCTATAACTTTTTTTGTTTTTTCTTCTGAAGCAATTTTTTTCACAATTAACTCAGATTAGGGTGGCAACTAAACCAAAAAGAGTGCATTTGCGACTTGAATGTGTTTTAACAAAAACTTTAAGAAAACTTTTCTTCGTCAGGTTTCTATACATTTTTTTGTCCACCCTCTGAAGGCCCCCTGTTTAGTCTTGGGACTTCCCTTTTATATAAAGGCTGAATTTCAAATACCTCCAAACCCCCTAATTATGCTCCCTACCTGCGGTATGGATCAAACTCTTATGCGCCCTGTGTAGTATATTAATGAGTCTTTAAGAAGGTATTTGGAACGCGGCCCAAGTGAAGTGAAGTGAACGGGGACACAGCCCTTGACTGCACCCATACCACCGGCATTCCCATAATGCACCGCGCGGCTGTTACTTGCTAGCAGAGAGGGAGCGCGAGCGAAAAAAAAAAAAAAAAAACTAGTCCGGCGGTTTAGCTGAGCCGAAGTGAACGAGGCTGTGAGAGCGGAGTGTCGGAAAGGATCGTCGGGCTTTTTCTACTGAATCGAGAGCTACATTAATCGGCAAACATGAACGATAACGAGAAGTTGGACAACCAAAGGCTGAAAAATTTCAAAAATAAAGGTCGCGATTTGGAGGTAGGTTTTTTTAGAAGCCGCTCGGAGGGATATTTTTTCCACCTCCGACTCTGGGTTCCGCTGTGACGTCGTTCGCATTTACGGTGGATTTTCGCTCTTTTCGGCGTGTCAACGCGAAACCCGGTGTTCCTTTACACCCCGACGTGATTCTCCACGAACTCATTATGACTCTAAAAACCGGGGGAAATTCACCGGGAAACGCGGATATGTGTGTTATCGCTAGTCCGCTATAAGCTATCGAGTCGCCCTTCCCATGGACCGCCCCGGCGCGAGCCGCAGCTCCAAATCCGCGCGTCAAATAGTGCGCGGAATTAACGGAAAAAGTACCAGAACAAGTTTATTATTTTATTAATAGCGTATCAAGATGTAATCCGTTATATAACGGAATAATATTCGAGTTGGATTAATTTTTTAAAATATTTTTTTACCTTGATTAGCATGCTAGCTTCTAACGTCGGCTAATGCGTCAGTCATTTCGTAATGAACTCGAATAACGCTCATTGTTTATAAAGAAATGGCCTCAAGTTATATTTCGTCCTATTAAAATGAATATTCGTGTATTGGAAAAAAAAAAAAAAAAAAAAGTCCTGGTTTAGGTCCTTCTACTGTTTCACATTCCTTCGGCCTAGAATAATCATCCGGCGTTGGCTGTAATGGCCCTGACTAGCAATGGAGCTAAGATTATGTAAAAGCCTATGCGCGTCCTCGCTAGCTGGAGCTTCGACTTATTATTGTTCTCAAATAAGTATAATACATTTATTTGGCACTAAAGTGTTTTATTTTATTTTATATGTATATATAAACCAAGGGTATTTGGTATTATGGCGCCTTCTGGAATGGACTGACTAGCTAACCTGGTTAGGAACTGGTTAGCTAGCTACCGCATTGTATCTTGGGTGACTAGCCATGCTGGTTAGAAGAAGAAAAAAAAAAACTCTGCTTATCAACCCATGAGTAAAAAAACAACGAAATCACTCAAACAAATTTTTACCCTTGATAAGGGTTAATTCTAGACTGTTCTAAAAGGCTGTGAGGAGGTTTGTAATGTGTCCTGGATGAAGAAATTACTGTAAAGACTACTCCTGGTGATGATCTTCGATCCAGACTGGTTCCACCACGACATGATCCAAACAATCCTGACTCCATTTCAACCTTTTTTTTTTTTCCCCTCATTCCAACAAGGAACAGGATGTCCCCATGTGTGCAGAAGTGGCCCAGAGTCTTTTGTGCCTGCTCTTGAAGTGTTGGACACCAACACAAACCCCCCTAAACATAAATAAATAAAAAATCTAATTAAAATTTGTCACTTACAGGAAAACACAATTTATGATTTAGATGATTCATAGTTTACTAGTCTTCGGTTCGTCCTATTAAATAATCTCTAGAACAGGAGACTCAAACTGATCGGTCGTGGATCTAGGATTTGGATTATTTGCTACCAGGTCACGCACACAAATAACAAAAATTTAGTTTTTATTTCTATTTTATTGACTTTCACAGCCTGAACAGTTTTATTGACCAATGCCAATTTCCTACATTTATTAGTTTTTTTTTCTCTGTGCATTAAATTAAAGCCTGCTCCTAATCTGCATTATGATGAGTTACAGTTGAACATAATGTGTAAACTAATAGTTAAAACGTTACATTTTCTGAACAGTAACACGTTACTGCACGTGACAATAAACCGAAACCCCGTGGACCCCGCCCCATTTCGGGGGAAGATTACCTTTATGAAAGTGGTCCATGATGCAAAAAAAATATGTTGGGGACCACTGCTGTAGAACCTTAATCTCCCATCCCGGTGTTTATTAGTAGGAACGGCGGTTGCATTGCTGTACAGTGGCTGCTTATATGTGCAGCTTTGTGTATAAAAAAAATAATATTTTTTTGGTTTACTTGAGCTGCAGTCAGATTACGATATTTTCCCCCCATTAGACTTGGTGTTCAGTCCATGCAAATGGTGAAATCTAGAAATGTGAGTTGTAGCAGTGTAATAGCTTTAAAATAATATAAAGTCAAAGTCCGGTTTACAGATTCACGCTTCATTCTGGACCATCACGCGTCTACGGTATGACTTCTAAAAACACAAAGCATCTTTTGGCTCGAATTATATTTATCCTCGATAGGTTCGTGTGAAAGAGGTTTGGTTCAGATCCAAAACAGCTGGTAAATCACTACCAACGGAAGTATGTTTTAAGATGATCTTTGAGGCGAAATGACTTTGTCTCACGTTTCCAGGAACCCGTTTTAGAGCCTACTTGAAGCAAACTAGTACACGATGTCCCTGTTTCCCTGCTTTTTATTTTCAGTCATGCAAAAAAAATGTTTTTCAGGATTAGCCGCGCTGCCGTGCACCTTCTCTGAAATGACTCGACACCTATTGTCGCCGAGTAGGCGATAACTACCACTTAACAATCTGCACAGGGTGGCGGTGAAACTGGCAGGTTAAACCACTCGATGAAGCTTTCGTTTCCAAGTGTACACTAGCTTTTGATTAGATTTGTGAATGCGACATTTCTCCCTCAGCCCAAGGGTCACAATATTAAAGTGTTTTTGCATCAGTCACTGTTTTGAAGCCGGGTTTATGAATTTGTCTACGGTGCTGTCCCACAAGTGATACCCGAGAGCAGACTGACATTTTCTGAGACCTTTGATGTGCTCGTGCACGGGACACAAGAGGCGGATGTTCACAGCTCGTGTCACTGTGGCATGAGCGCACACGCTGCCTGTTCCTGACACCCTCGTGAACGTGGTGAGGGAACCAAATAATCAAAGTGTAATCTGCCAAATCTTTTATGGAAAATCAGTTCAGGATGTTTATTCTTCTTAAAGTCTATAAAGGCTTGATCAGGATTAATTTCACATCTGCAAATCGGCCTTAATAATGCTGATCGCTTTATCGAACGTGCTATTTTCGCTGCGTACGAAGGACTGAGTACTCGGTTAATAAATCCATTGCACAGATCT
The DNA here is from genome assembly GCF_946808225.1 of Silurus aristotelis. Taxonomy (NCBI): domain Eukaryota; kingdom Metazoa; phylum Chordata; class Actinopteri; order Siluriformes; family Siluridae; genus Silurus; species Silurus aristotelis. The sequence continues at coordinate 15,701,624 of NC_139595.1, read as the reverse complement.
GCCATCTGTCTTTTTTTAGTCTTATTCAAGGCCAAGTGTTGGCTTAAAGTGATCTTCGGCGCACACGTTGTGCAGCATGCTGCGAGGGCAAAAAAAAAAAAAAATCCGGCTTTCGAAGTACCAGAATGTGCTGCAAATGTCCCGCAGACTCGTCACTGTTTCGCAATCGCACACCCGATTCGTATTCCGTTTGCTTCTGATTCTTTCAGTTTAAAACATTTGGTGATGACTAGCCCGTTTTAGCCGTCAGTGTGGGGGTGTTTCAGTGAAGAGCTTAAAAATTCACTATTAACTCAAAGGTTCTGTGCTGTGCAATTTCAAAATTGGGATATATTTTATAAATGGAATTATTCCTCAATCATTATGTTTTGGTCTCTGAAATTGATCTCCGGCCTCTGTTTTGCAGACGATGAGAAGACAGCGCACCGAGGTGGTCGTTGAACTGCGAAAGGTAACCCCCCAAGTACACTGGATCTTCCCACGATGTGTCTTTCTTTCGATTTATTATTTTTTATTTTGCGGGAACATTAGTTCTTTCAATTACTACATTTGTTCCCTCTTCAGTCTCTTTTCTTTACTTTTATTCATGAAGTTATTAACAAGCGAATAATATGCAGCTCGTATATCTCTACAAAATGCTATACATATTGCACACGTTTGTTTATATGAACGATCCATTTATATTAAGTAGCCACCATATGTAAGTCTCTAAAAAATGATCTATTAGAACATGTGGATTAATAGAAGCATGTGATTTGGCTTGCAGCTGGTGCTATGATTAGAGCTGCTGTAAAAGAACATGATTAAACATTTGGCAATATTCTGTACGCATGCACAGACCCTGCTGTCAGGGGGGCCGTTTATAATATAATATCAGCACTCATGCTGTGTTTCGTCGGGGAGGAAACGATATCTAGATCAGCAGCATGATGTGCTGCCGTGCTATTGTTTATCGTGGAAGGGAGCAGAAGGAGAAGTAAAATCGAAAGAGCTGTAGTTTGCACATCCGAAGGAGCGTTGAGTGCGATTCTTTCTGTGGAGGCTTTGCCGTACTTCTGAATTTCACAAAGAATCCTGGAAAATGTGGAAACCTATTTAACATTATACCATTTTTTTTTATAGAAGTATGATACGCGCTTAATTAACATGTGATTCTTCAAAAGATTGAGATCAGAATAAATGCCGCAGCGCGTATCTGACTGCACGTGTTTTGTTCTCGTAGAATAAGAGAGACGAGCACCTCTTGAAGAGGAGGAACGTCCCGCACGAAGACATCTGCGACGACTCTGACGTTGACGGAGATTTCAGGACGGTAAAAGCCGTTTAAAATCGTCTCTTTGTCTTAAGTGAAAGATTTCATTCTTGACTTGAAAATAAGCATAGTGGATGGTGCTTTATTTTTCTGTTTTCTCCCTCTTTTAAAATTGTTTTTTTTTTTTTTTTTAAATACAGCAAAACACCTCACTGGAGGCAATCGTCCAAGTAAGTGCTTACTGTATTAAAATGCAATATACATACAAAATGTATCAGTATCTTATGTAACTCCAAACATTATAATGATTGAACGTATAACGCCACCTTGTGGTACTTATGTAAGAAAGCCAGTTAGCTATAGTGCTGTTATAGTATGTGTATAGTGTAATCGTCCCGACTGGCATTAATGAACACGTACGTGTAATCCTTGTCTCTTTATGTTGCTCATGTTGTACCCTGTCACAGGTTTCTTTCCCCCCACTTACCTGATGTATTTTCTTATAATGTCTATTCCAGAATGCCACCAGTGACAACCAGGGCATTCAGCTGAGTGCAGTGCAGGCTGCCAGGTGAGAACTGATTATGCATCTGAGAACTGATTGTGTGCTGATTTTCAAAGCAATCTTTGGAATGTAAGATCCTCACCAGATAAGGCTGTGTTTGCACGTGTTCAGGCTCAAAGTATCACCGTGCTGGACTTCAGTTCATTAGCTAGCACACTAGGCAGGTGAAAGCTCTAGTGAGCATTTTCTCACTTGGTGGGTTATGCTGCCTATGCCAGCTTAGATAAGAATGTTTTTATTTTTTATAATACATCTTGTTGTGTTTGTGGACATAAACTGTTGCTGAAGATGAATATGAACTAGTATTTTCTGATTTTGGGAATATTTATTCAGTATTATTTATCTACTTCAGTTGGCGAAGTCAGGGTTTGAAAGAGGCGGAAACTTTCCATGGAAACTTACCAGTGAATTTAGGAAAATTTATCTAAACTGTATCATATACAAACATACATATAAACTTTAATTGGGTCAAAAGCTGACATGCATGCAAACTAATTAAAAAAAATATTTTCTGATTATAATCTAATTCAACAAGTGCTGTGTGCATGTGATTGATGAATGTGCAGGGAACCAAAATTGCATTCAATCTGGTTTTTATTATATTATTCCCGTTAATTCCCATATATTCCTTTTAATTCACATGGAAAGTTTCCAGTCTTGAATTCCTGGATTTTTGCAACCCCAGGTAAAGCAGAAAGAACTCAAAGGAAAAACTTTGCAGCCTGGACACACAATCCCCTTAACATTTGTCAGCTCCTGGTGATGTAGGCAGAATTTCAATGCAAATTGAAGCTCACTAATCAGTTTTTGAATAAGTTTATTTTATTTGTATTGCCATTGTATTGCGTTATTGGTGATGCTTTGAGTAGATAGCCCTTATTTGGGTACATGCTCAATATAGTCTATGATTTGTCTTTGCTGTTTTTGCAATACTTTTCGTTTCCTCCTTAGGAAACTGCTATCGAGTGACCGCAACCCTCCCATAGATGACTTGATAAAGTCTGGTATTCTGCCTATTCTTGTGCACTGCTTGGATAGAGATGACAAGTAAGACTGTGGATTGTTCAATTTTTGCGCTCTATCTTCCCTTTTGGAAAGTCGACAAGTTTAACTTTTGCACTTTTTTTTTGTCCTGAAGCCCATCTCTGCAGTTTGAGGCAGCCTGGGCTTTAACCAACATTGCTTCAGGGACCTCGGAGCAAACGCAGGCAGTGGTGCAGTCCAGTAAGTGCACTTCAATTAATCCCCGTTTTTTGTGCAAATGTACTAACTGACTTGAAGTATGTATGTTTTAATGCACTGTATATTCTTTGTTAAATTAAGTCTGTATCACATTCATCATCAGCCCAGTTAAACAGTGAGTCGTTGCAGCGCTATTTTAAATTGTAGGATCGGCTTAGAGACTGTGAGACTGTTTACAAATGTTTTAAGCAACATGTATAGAATTTCAGTCAGATTTGTTTTCAGAGAAATGTATTTTCTGTCTTTTTGGGGGATTGCGTGTTTTAAATCCTTTTACACCTAAGACAGCGGAAATTGCCCGTGCGCTCTCTGCCTCTTTGTCAATTGCAGTGATGCGAGCCAATTATTGCATCCCTGGGCTCATGTTTATCAGGGAGGATAGTGTGAATAGTACTTTTTGAAGCAGTTTTTATGGCACATTAGCTTTTTTTTCCTCCTATCCAGCTGGTTGGGTTTGTGCGATCAAGGAGAGGCAGGGGAGAATGAATTAAATTGAAGAGTAAGAGAGTAAAAAAAAAAATCTTTTATAAAGCTGAACATGTATAAGGGATCCATATAATATTTTTATGGCCGGTTTATCACTAAATATGAATTGTAGTCTGAAATCAAGGCAGCATGTTGAAAACCAGACTTGAGACTTTACTGAGACTGCATGTTCAACACAATGTTGGCCTGATGAGTCATCACTGTAAGGGACAGAAATGTTTGAGTCATGCTGTAATGTTCTTTCTTTCTGTGTGTACGTGTGCAGATGCAGTTCCCCTCTTCCTACGGCTGCTCCACTCTCCCCACCAGAATGTGTGTGAGCAAGCTGTCTGGGCTTTGGGCAATATCATCGGTAAGTCAGTGGTTCACCACATGCGTTCGTGAGCAGTCTGTCTATTCTTGCACCTTTCTTTATTGTTCTCCAAGGAACGTATACAATGACTTGTTGCTTAACCCATAAATTAATTCTATACTCCTTTATGTGGCAAGAATTTGTAGTTCACGTGACTCGGCCGAGATACAAAAACATTAATCGCTATATTAAATGGGAGAAATAATGTTAATGAAGTATGACTTTTCAAATCATTTACATTCACAGCATTTGGCAGACACCCTTCTTCAAAGCAGTTTACTTTTTATAAAGGGTAAAGGGCCTCATTTAGGGCCTAGGAGGGGCAACTTGGTGTGGCTTAGGTTTTGAACTCAAAGTCCAAAATGATTAACCCCTAAGCTCCATTTTCCTCAATACATCAATAGTTGAGCAAAAATAACTTTTACTGTTGGTACTGTCTATCATTAAGTGTCGCCTAACATTGTGTTGTCTTTTGAAAGCTGTTTGCATTGGCCTTGGATACACAGACATGCACTTCAGCTTGTTCTGAGCTTATTACGACAATATTAAACTCTATGATCATACCGGTGCTGTTACATTATCCAGGCAATTAATCTGTTGCAGGAAGACTAAGAGGTGTGCTTGGCAAGCAACAGTGAGTTGATTCAGGTGTTTTCTTCTCCTAGGTGATGGCCCCCAGTGCAGGGACTATGTGATTAGCCTTGGGGTTGTCAAGCCCCTGCTGTCCTTCATTAGCCCCTCCATCCCTATCACCTTCCTGCGCAATGTCACTTGGGTCATGGTCAACCTGTGCCGTCACAAGGATCCGCCTCCACCAATGGAGACCATCCAGGAGGTATGTGTAGCGGTGATATGAAGATCAGTTCCTTTTAGTGACTTGGATCTTTGAAACTTGTTCGTCATTTAGTTCATTTCGTTCCTTTGATCAGAAATAAATTGTTAGATTATTATTAAGCAGACCTCCCATAACACATCTACATAAATAAACGAGTAGCTTCACCTTTTGTATCGCCTGGTCTCCATCTTTATTCCTTTTTTCACACGCTTCCCATAATTATTGTAACAATGTAAAGATCTATTGAATTGTGTAGTCACGTGATTACAGGACGATCGATTCGGACTAAGAGACGGGGGATTCACTTTTTAACTCTGTTTCCTGTACATAGCCTGCAGAGATTTTGCAGTGCTTTGCTCATGCGCGTCCAGTAGACAATGAACAAAGGTTTTTTGTTTTGTTTTTTCGTAAGGGATCATGTTTTGAGCTTTTAAATATTTAATGTCATAGTATTTACTCAATTATGTAATTTTGTTTGTATGTTTGTATGTTATTTAAATACATATGAGTAAGATTTCAATTTCTTTATTTGCGCAGATCCTGCCTGCCCTGTGTGTCCTGATTCATCACACAGACGTTAATGTAAGTAATACACACAAGTGCTCAGTTTGTCCGATTGTACACGTGACTGTGTATCGCAGACTGTGGGTGTGGTTCTGGGTGTAAATGACGTTGTGTTGCTATTGTGATTGTACAGATCCTTGTGGACACAGTGTGGGCTCTGTCTTATTTGACTGATGCTGGCAATGAGCAGATCCAGATGGTTATCGACTCTGGCATTGTTCCTCACCTGGTACCGCTTCTTAGCCACCAGGAGGTCAAAGTTCAGGTGAGTTTAGTGTGTTGCCAAATAACAGAAACAGATCTTAAGTCATTTATTTTGTTTATTGATGAACAAATCAATAATATGATGGTTTAATCTTGTTGAGCAATCAGGAAATGAGAATTAGTGCTTTGCTTAAACAATGTTTTCCATTCTTTTAAAAGTTTAAGACAATAAAATGCAGCTTGTTATATTAATGAGAAAATGGAACAGTGACAAGAAATCGTTTACTTTTTACTGGTTACATATTTATTTTTATTTATTTATTTATTTATTTATTTAAATAGACTGCAGCTCTGCGTGCCGTGGGGAACATCGTGACCGGCACAGACGAACAAACACAGGTGGTGCTGAACTGCGAAGCCCTAAGCCACTTCCCTTCTTTGCTTACACACCCCAAGGAAAAAATCAACAAGGTACACACCCACAGTCACTGATTGTCTGTTTATATCTAGCAACGGAGATGATGATAATGGAGACTCGGCACTTGTGTGTGTGTGTGTGTGTGTGTGTGTGTGTGTGAGATCTGTGCATGATTTTTACGTTTGCTTAGCATTAATGCAGGCCAAAGATGGAGACCAAGAGCTGAAATCCTGGATGAAGATCTGCAAAGGAACTTCGATAGCTTAGATAAAGATCTAGATTATGTTTGGGTTTATAGTGTAGAACAAACCTTCTAGGAAGTGTGGGATGGGATAGGTGGGATGGGGTTTTAAGGATGTGCGTGCATGCGTGAGTGAGTGGATTGTTCAGCTGTTGGACAGGGAGTGCTTAAGACCATTGAGTCATTGCAGAAAAAGGAGTGCATCTGAGGCTCATCACTCAAACAGAGGCTCTTCCGTGATGGTGTCGATGATTAAAGCCTCCAAACCACTCCCATCCACAGTGCTCTTACAGTGCTCCTGTCTTGCTCAGGGGCTGTGGCTCCTCCCACAGCTCCCTGCTCTCTGATCCAGTGCTATGCTTGTGCAGAACAGTTCTGCATTATAAAATGTTTGCAATGCACTAACTTGAATTTAATATCTCACAGGAGGCTGTGTGGTTCCTGTCCAATATTACAGCTGGGAACCAGCAGCAGGTCCAGGCAGTTATTGATGCTAATCTGGTGCCCATGATCATCCTTCTGCTTGACAAGGTGCCTCTAATTGTGTTTATTTAGCTTTTCTTCTGCGGAAACTTAGACTTTGGGTTATTGTACAAGAATATTTTGTTTATGCTCTATGTTGAGTTTGGTTTCACTAATAATCAACATAGATTTGCTTAAAGCAACCAAGTTTGTCCATGACAATGACAGAGTATTTAAAACTTAAAGTATTAATTTAAGTTACATTTAGACCAGAAAAAAATGTGAGATTAATCTTGATTGAATATTTTGATCGATTGACAGCCCATATTTATTTGTTTATTTCATTGTTTTATTATTACAGGGAGATTTCGGCACTCAGAAAGAGGCAGCTTGGGCCATAAGTAACCTCACAATTAGTGGCAGAAAAGACCAGGTAAGTTTTTTTTGTTTGTTTCTAGTTGTTTTAAATATTCAATATATGGCTAAAGTTATGTGTTCCGATTTTACTGTTAGAGATAACTAGGTTAGATCGTACTTGCCGATAACCTATTAATCAACTGATAGTTTTTAAAATGGATACTGGATTATAAAAAGCAAACATAACACACTATGTAAAATAATACTGAAATTTGTTGCAAAAATTTTTTAGAATGTCATTTCAATTCTCTGGCATTTGTGAAGCCATTTAAAAATGGCGATTTTAAGCATGATTGTTTGGATTTATGTATGATTTTAAGTAAGATTCTATTTGTAACATTAAAGTTAATAAAATCTTTAGAAGTATTGTTTGTTTCATTTCAACATTTACTAATACTTTTTAAGATTAGGTTAATTTTCAGTTGATCTGTTCACTTTAGTTAATGCACTATAAACTAACACGAGATACAGCGCGCAGTGTCGCATCAAAACAAACGGCACTGTGGTGTCAGTGCTTCGCCTCTAGAGGCCGCTCTCGTACTGTATAATGACTGCAGACCTTTTCAGCCCCTCCAGAGTCAGATGCAACCCGGAAAAACTATCAGAATTGATTTTTGGCGATAGTTCCAGAATTCAACCATCGGTGCCGATTATTTGGCCAAAAAACACAACAAAACGATGAATTGTTCAAACTCTTTATCGGTAATCTAAGTGTCCTGACCAGAGCCCCTGATGGAAAGCATTCCCAGAAAGTGGAGGCTATTACAGCAGCAAAGTGCGATTAAAGCTGGAACAAGATGTTAAGCATGAATGTGATTGTCTGGTGTCTTGGACCAAATTTTGTTTGTGTGTTCTGTAAAGAAGAAAATTGAATTAAATGCCAATAATCTTGTTTGATAGGTGGCGTACCTGATCCAGCAGCAAGTCATTCCACCCTTCTGTAACCTACTGACAGTGAAGGATGCTCAGGTGGTGCAGGTGGTTCTGGATGGACTCAGCAACATTCTGAAAATGGCTGATGAAGAGGCAGAGACCATCGCCAACCTGATTGAGGAGTGTGGCGGTAAGAAACGAATAGTTTATTTTTTCCGTTGGTCCTCTTTCAGTTAAAACCGGATCGATTAATCACAGTATCAGTAAAAAAGTTTGTTAATCGTCTTTTCTTTCTTTTAGGGTTGGAAAAAATCGAGCAGCTACAGAACCACGAGAACGAGGACATCTACAAACTGGCGTACGAAATCATCGATCAGTTCTTCTCGTCCGATGATGTAAGTTTTTGCAACCTGAAAGGCTCCAGCGCTCATAATGCGTGTGGGATTCTGCGTTTATTACTTGTACACTTGGGGTTTGGAGGTGATTTTGACATATTGATCACAGAGCCGATTGTTTGATGACGTCTTTGACTAGGGCTCTGAGACGAGTCTGTCCTCAAATACGTCTTTTATTGTCACTAATTAGAGGAGCGTATGGGCTGGGTAATTGAGTTGTCATTCATGTCTTCTCAGATCGATGAGGACTCGGCTCTGGTCCCCGAAGCCATCCAAGGTGGAACATACGGATTTAATTCATCAGCCAACGTGCCAGCAGAGGGATTCCAGTTCTAGAAGAGCGATGCGAAATCTGGCGAATTTGTTTGCGATGCAGCACTCTAACATGTACACAAAAAAAATTTAATTAGGAGAGAAAGAGAGAAGCGTGCGAATGTGAGAAATTAGATCCATTGTGCTTGGCTCATGGGATCCATGGCTGCATCTAATCCAAGAGAAATTGTGTGGATTTCGTTTGGCATCCTGGTGTGAATCCAGTCCAAATGAAGTTTGTGACGGCGAGTGGGTGCGAGTGAGAATGAGTGGGCTACTAAATGTTGCAAAAACACAACCATCAACACCGAATGCGTTCAGAGAACATTTTCGTGAAACTGTCACACAAATATCCGGACACGTCTACAAAAAACGACAAAAAGCTAAATCGGCACAAAACAAAAAAAACAAAACAAACCCAAACAAAAACCACGGGGAGAAACACGAAGTTGCAACCTAGCAATCAATTGGAGGGAACGACACAAGAAAACGGACAAAACCTCTGAACAAGAAAAGAAAAAAAAATTCACAAGAAAATGAACTAAGCAGCGGGAGACGTCGCACCCGTCGGCGTCTCCCCTCCCCGCAATGGTCCCCGCTGTGAGAGGTGTGTGCGAGTGAGCCGTTTTTGCGTATGAATGTATGGACTCGGGGCCGAGGACGCGGAGCTCCCCTCCGAAATCTCTTAACTCTCAGCGCACGTTGTTTCTCGACCACGCTGTTTGTGCAAAGTCAGCAGACGAATGGATGTGTGTGTGAGGGAGTGAGTGAGTGTGTGTGCGCGTGTGACTGACTGGAGTGTGTGTCAGACAGGGCTGAATGTGGACGCATGTGGAGAGTCACCATTGAAAATACCGAAAGGAGCGTTAATACAAAGTAGTCTGGAAAAATCAAATAAAGGAAAAAAAAAAAAAAAAACAACTGCAAGGAAGAAGCGGCTGATAAAAGAAGAAAAAACAAAACCTTCAAGAATACAAATTGTTTAAGCAGCAGCAATGATTTAAAATTTTAAAACAGACATCAGGTTTCTTTTCTTTCTCGTTTTTTTTTTTAAAGCGACACTGGACGAGGCTCTCGCGTGGAGAAACGGAGGGCCGTCAAGTTTAAAAACGATGCACTCTGTAGCTTTCGGGATTTGCTTTTAGTCTCCGGTGTTTTACTTTTTTTTTTTTTTTCTTTTAGCGTCTGAGATATATTTTCAGTGCTTGTGTAGAACTGCGGGTTTAACCCTTACATTTATCTTTAATACAAGTACCACTGTAGTTTTGGCTTTTGGGAAAGGAAAAATTGCCACCTTTTTCTTACCTTTATGCTCTGTATTACTTTTCTGCATGATATTTGTTCTTTCAACTCCCTCTTCCCCTCCCCATCTTGTAGGTTCTCATTAGCGCTTTCACACCTCGTAATAAATGGAGCAATGATGCCATCCGATGTAAAATCAATTCCGATTTTTTCGCGTACTGAAACGCAGCGTACTTTTTATGGGTTTTTACTTCCGTTGACAAATTACTTCCCCTTCCTTTTTATTTGTAAGCTAATTTTATATATATATATAACTCAGTACCCCGTGATCTGATTTGGTCAAACTTTTTTGTTTTTGTTTATTTTTTGCTTTGCGTACACACGGAGGACAGCGCGCGGTGTGACGAGTACGGATGAAGGACCGACACGCCTGTCCTCATCAAAGTATATGCATAATACAAATACAATTTTGACTTTCTTTTTTTATATATATATATATATGTATATGTAGATGGTACCAATTAATGTCAAGCCACATTAGAGGTGTAATTCATAATAGTTTCAATGATTTGAAATAAATGGACCTGCCTCCTATTTCAGGGTGTTCTTTTTGAAAAGAAAATTTCAGTAGCGTGATGCTCCAGCTCCCTTAAAGTCTCCGGTGTCCTGCAGATAATTGTCCGGTGCCTTCTTTGTAGCGCACAAGTAAAGGAGAAAAAAAAATGCATGAACAAAAACGGTTGTGTTCTCACGTACACTATATTGTCCTCCTTATTCCCTTATAGGTCTTTTTTTTTTTTTTTTTTTTCCCTCTTTTTTTTTTTTTTTCTCTGTTGAAATTACACAAGACTCTAGAGATGGATTATTCTTTGTGGTCCTAACCTTCTGTTGGACATAGGCTATATATGTGCAGCATTCCTCAAAGATGTGGTTTCATATGTGCAGCATTAGCAAAGTTGTGGGTTCAGAGGTGGGGAAATCACCAAAATTAGATAATATGCTTTAACCTGTTGACCATATGACTCCAGGCTAAGGTTCTTTGCTGAAATAAATATTGAAACCATGCTTTTGTGTGTTTTTATTACTTTTTATGTGGGTGGGAAAAATGTTGGTTGAAATCTTTCATTTCAACACATTTTACAGTAAACTGCGATAAAACACATTTACTGAAATACTTGTCCTTATGTGAGGACAGAAGTGTAGAGGAGGGCCAGCAGGAAGAGTGAGTTTATAAATCATTACCAGCTTGAATAAGATGTTTGAAAGGATGTTTAGTAAAGCAGGTTCTGACTGCCAAGTGTCCTGGTCAGCAGAGGAAAGGCATAAAGTGCTCTAAAATTTCTTGGTGAATGGATGCAGTGACTTTCTTCTTCTTTTGGCTGCATCAGTCTCAATACCCCCTGTTTTCTACATCTGCCTCTTTCAAACCAACTACCTGCATGTCTTTCCTCATCACATCTATAAACCTCCTTGGTCTTCCTCTCACAATATCTGTAAACATCATAGCCCACGGAGACTCCTGTCTGACCACGTCCGTCAACCTGTCCATCACCGCTGCAAACAGAAAAGGGCTAAGAGACGATCCTTGATGCAGTCCAACCTCCACCTTGAACCAGTCTGTCATTCCTACTGCACACTTCACTGCTGTCACACTGTCCTCATACGTGTCCTGCACCACCCTCACATACTTCTGACACACCAGACTTCCTCATACAATACCACAACTCCTCTCTCCACCCTGTCGTTCGCTTTCTCTAAATCCACAAACACACAATGTAACTCCTTTTGACCTTCTCTATACTTCAACAATCTGAAAGCACATACTGCATCTGTGGTGCTCTTCTTTGGCATGAAACCATACTGCTGCTCAAAGATGGTCACCTCTTCTCTCAGGATGGCTTCTACTACTCTTTCCCCTTTGGTTTTCAAAAAACACAGTGGACCAACACCAGCAAATGAGACTGCATACAAATCATCACAGGCTGTGGAAACTTAACACTGGACTTCAAACAACTTGGGCTATGAGCTTCTCCAGACTCTAGGATCTTGGTTTCCATATGAAACATGCTCTCATCTGAAAAGAGGACTTTGGATCACTGGGCAACAGTCCAGGTAAGACGCCTCTGATGTTGTCTGGTTCAGGAGTTTCTTAACAAGAGGAATACGACAACTGTAGACAACAATTTCACCCAAATTCTTAAATCGATTTTGCTTGATGAGCCTCTCAAGGCTGCGGTTCTCTCGGTTGGTTGTGTATCTTTTTCTTCCACACTTTTTCCTTCCACTCAACTTTCTGTTAATATGCTTGGATACAGCACTCTGTTAACAGCAGCTTCTTTGGCAATGAATGTTTGTGGCCTCCATGTGAAGGCTGTCAATGATTGTCTTCTTGAAACTGTCAGATCAGCAGTATTCCCCATGATTGTGCAGCCGAGTGAACCAAACAGAGACCATTTTGAAGGCTCAGGAAACCTTTGCTGGTGTTTTAAGTTGATTAGATGATTGACATGTCACCATGTTCAAATCTTTTAGAGTGAATTGGTGGGTTTTTGTTAAATGTGAGCCAAAATCAATACAATTAAAAGAACCAAAGACGTAAACTACTTCAGTCTGTGTGCAGTGAATTTATTTAATACACGAGTTTAACAATTTGAGTTGAATTACTGAAATAAACCAACTTTTCTACGACATTCTAATTTATTGAGATGCACCTGCATCTGTATTCACAGAGCGTCACGTTTCCCACGTTTTTATGGCACAGTCTTATTCCAAAATGAATTCATTATTTTCCTCAAAATTCTACAAATACGCTATAATGACAACTTGAAAGAAGTTTGTTTGAAATCTTTGCAAATTTATAAAAATAAAAAAAATTCTTATACATTTATAGCCATTTTGTTTACAGCCTTGTTTTTTTTTTTTTTTTTTTTTTTATGATGATGCCACAAGCTGGCACAATTATCTTTGGGCAGTTTTTCCCCATTCTTCTTTGCAGAACCTCTCAAGCTCCATCAGGTTGGTTGGTGAGCCTCGGACATCTCTGAAGAGATAGGAAAATGGCTGTGCACGAAGTTTGTGACAGAGTTGTCCCATAGCCACTCCTTTGGTATCTTAGCTGTGAGCTTAGGGTCTTTGTCGTGTTGAAAGATGAAACGTCGCCACAGTCTGAGGTCCAGAGCACTCTTGAGCAGGTTTTCATCAAGGATGTCTCGGTACATTGCTGCATTCATAGTCTCCCAGTTCCTGTAGCTGAAAAAACATCCCCACAGCTTCATGCTGCCACCACCATGCTTCACTGTAGGGGTGCTATTAGCCAGGTGATGAGCGGTACCTGACTCCCTCCAGATATGATGCTTGGAATTCAAGCCAAAGAGTTAATTCTATGTTTCTTATAATCTGACAGTCCTTCAGGCACCTTTTTAGCAAACTCCAGGTGAGCTGTCATGTGCCTTTTACTGAGGAGTGGCTTCCGTCTGGCCATTCTACCATACAGACCTGATTGGTGAAGTAATGCAGAGATGGTTGTTCTTTTGGAAGGTTCTCTCTCCACACAGAAAGCTATTTCAGAGTGACCATCGGGTTCTAGCTCACCTCTCTGACCCGGGGTAGGGCCCTCCTACCCCGATGGCACAGTTTGGTCGGGCAACTTAGCTCTGGGAAGAGTCCTGGTGTTTCCAAACGTTTTCCTTTTACGGCTTTTAAATTATTTTTTTAAGCCCACTGGCCACTGTGTTCATTTGGACCTTCAATGCTGTAGAAAATCTGTATTCTCATATGCACTGTGGGACCTCATATAGACAGGCGTGTGTTTCCGAATCATGTCTAAATCAACTGAATTTACCACAGGTGGACTTTAATCAAGTTGTAGAAACATCTCGAGGATGATCAGTGGAAACAGGATGCACTTGAGCTCAATTTTGAGTGTCATGGCAAAAGAACATAAAGTTTTGGATGAATGTCTGCTGTTTTGATCCCGATGTCTGATCCTTCAGAAACAAACCAACCCCTCTGCATGCAGACGCAAGATTTAAAAGGCACTGCTGGGATTCGAACCCAGGATCTCCTGTTTACTAGACAGGCGCTTTAACCAACTAAGCCACAGCGCCATGAAGTCGTGCAGCTGCGCCTCCTCCTCAGACTGGAGTTACATTGAGTTGTATATTGGCCATTTTTAAGACTCTTACTGACCACCTCTGTCAGAAGAGAAAGGCAATGTGCTTCATAGAGGATGATTCTCCAAAGGCACTGCTACTTTTTAATCTTGTGATCTCCTGCACAAGAACATTAACCAACTAAGCCACAACACCAGATCTTAGAGGGTTATCTCTCATTTCTGCATGAATTCTGATCAAACTAGTTCTGTGTGTTTTCACATGCTTTAACCTCTGTAGGGATAAATATTAAATCAAGTTATATAAGGAAAGAAAATCTGGGAGGGTTGAAATAACCTGCTGTGACATTGTGCATTGAGCCAACTGACCTCTAGTCACATTGCTTTAACATTGTTCTTAACCTGAAACGTATAATTAGAAAGAAAATGCGAGAGTTCAATTGTATTACTTTTCTTCAGGTTGACTTTGTGCAGGTATGGACTTCTAATCCCCGAACTTATAAATCTTTTCCGGTCTATTGTGGCAATTCTTTCAATGAAAAGCAGCTGATGAAGAACGTAAAAGGCACTGCTGGGATTCGAACCCAGGATCTCCTGTTTACTAGACAGGCGCTTTAACCAACTAAGCCACAGCGCCGCAAGCTTAATGTGTTTGCTCACTGTCTACAATTCCACCTCTCATGAAAATCTTTATGCTCCTTACTACTACCATTTTTTGAAAAGAAATTCTAATTCACTTTTATCTTATTTCAATTTTTTTTAATTAAATGTTCAATTATAAATGAGGATCTGTATAAGTGGCTTTTTCTTCTCTCTTTTTATATATGCCATGGGAGAGTTGAACCCAAACTATGGCCCACAGACCAAGTGCTCAGATGTATATCCTCTAACATGAGGTGTTAAATGTCTAAAAATATTTTGAGAATAGTTTTGTAACAAGCCAACAGATGGCATCACAAGGATGCACACGCAGTCACAGGGAGCACCGGCCCTCATTAATCAGAACTATCTGACACTTATATTAGAGCAAAACGAAAACAACATAAAGGCTGTAATTGTTATTCTCTAGTTTTATTTTTTAGGTTTTTTGAACATAAATATCAGTCATTTGTAGGTATGCATAAGTATCAGCCATGTTTATTTTGTTGTTCTTGCACTCATATATTTCTCTATTGAAAAATAACCTGGTTGCAGACTAGGGTTTTAAAGGCACTGCTGGGATTCGAACCCAGGATCTCCTGTTTACTAGACAGGCGCTTTAACCAACTAAGCCACAGCGCCACGAAGATCACATGGGAAACGTGTGTGTCTGTGCGCGTGTTTGTATATGTGTTTGTTTGTGTATGTGTGTGCGTGTGTGTGCCTTCATACCGGGCTCGCGCGGGGTATAATTGAATTGCTTTGTGCTGTATATGGTGTGTTTTCGCACTTAGTTCTTAATGCTCATGGTCAAACCTCAGTATCAGGATCTGTAATAGGTGTCAATTCCCTCATACAGCTCATGTCATGTGTATAAAAAAAGTTTGCAATGAAAACATAGTCGCTTTCGTTCAACGTAACACACTTCCCGGGTACGAAATATCAGGATAAACATCTTTTGCATATATAATTGTCATGCTTTAAATGAAACCCGCGTCTTGTCATTTGGTTGTATTGTTTTAAGTATTATATTCTAATATCAACATATTACTGCATAAAAATGCTATACTTTCGATATAACATTATATCCGGTTGTTATTATTATAACTTGCACCAAGCTTTGTGATGGGGCACGTGTGCGCGCACGTTAGATTTGCGACTGTCCACGTGTTTGGTTTAAAAAAGAAAAGAAGGCCGTGATTGGTGGAAAGTGTTTGAAACGCGCATGCGCTGTGCGAACTCAAAGACGGTCTCTGAGACGGACAGAAAGCAGAACGGACTCGGTGAGCTTCACTGCTCAGGTGAGTGTTGGAGGGTTATAATAAAAATAATATATATAAATATTTGTATTTTATTTCATCACATTATATACATATACATTCATCATATTTTTGTCGCATGCCAGCTTAAGACGGTTATGCGTCATGGTTTTTGTTGACTTGTTCAAATAAAAGCTGTTAAAACAGGCTTCAGACATGACAGAATACAATAGAGATTATTTATATTCGTTTGAAGTTAATAAATATAATGATTAAAAGTTATATAATGGCAGAAACACCGGTTGAATGTAGTGAATAAGAGAGACGGAGGAGCAGAAGCTGGTCTGGTGTCATGTCCGACTACACGCTCACTTCACTTCCGTTGTTGTTTAAGGTTTAAATCACTTATTAACTTGTTTTTATACGCAGTTTCCGGGTCCTGCAGTTTATTCAGATGTTTTTAACACGATATTAATCATTTCCTCGGTTTCTAAACACTGGAGAAATGCGGAAAACTGAATCTGAAGTGACGCGTCTCGAGCTTCTTGTCACCTCGTCTTTAACGGATGGATAGGGGTGTATCGATATCGATACTCTCGATACTCGACAGAACCGATTCTCATTAAAATATCGATCGTACTTGGAATTAAAAACAAAATCAGTTTAATATTTGTGACTGGTGTATATCTTGGGGTCACTCCATTCTCTGTAGGGAAGGACTATCTAAAGAATGTAAAGAGAAAAAAAAATCAATTGTAGTCTATTTAATATTAATACCGAAAGAAGACAAACCAGTATTAGGAGCACCTGGTATTGATCAAACACATTTTTGGTAAGTGATATTCTCGTATGTGACGTTAGAGGTTCATTAAATTGGAATAATTTGTTAAAATGTTAAACGAATGTCATTCATTTATCACTCGGTAACATTTCCGTTGTCCTCTGTCCCGGTGAAGCAAAAATTCAGAATAATTTTTATTGCCAAATATGTTTTGCACGTACATTATGGCGTGTTGGTGGTGTAAAAATATGAAAAAAGAAAAACTACCTATAGCTTGTTTAGGGGATGTAAAGAGAGGCAGTGCAAATATTAATAATAATAATAATAATGTATATTAATTTCAAGGTGCAGCGTTGCAATATAGTAGTCCATTTTAATAATGTAATATATATGAAACAGTGTTCGCTGATTTATATGTATTCACACCTACGAGAAATTTAGTTTCTTCAGATCTATTTGCGTTTTTACGTTGCAAGTCGATGTGTAAGGCTGTTTGCCAGATGCTTTAAAGTCTTTAATGATAAATATATTCTGATCCATATGGACACATGTTTAGAATACCAAACACTTTTGGGAGAATGTATTGTGGAAAAGTGATGGGAGGAGGAGGAGGAGGAGGGATCTTAAAGTCTGGATCTGTGAGGCAACAATGTAACACCACCTACATGACTCCAGTCACCTTTATTTCAAAATCAGTGTTTGGGTTTAAGTGGGTTATGGGTTCCTTTTTGTGCACAATTTTCCTAGTTTTCAGGTGGGATTTCCAGCATTTATGTTTATACTATATTGCAATAATAAAATTACAATGCACTAATCAGAGTATGGATTGTGCCAGAATTTCATAAGTAACATTTAGTTTCAATCCCGTTTGCAAGACTTCGAATCCTATGCACAGGAGCTGCAAGTGTAATTACAGAGCATTCACCGATCAGACTTCAATCTGAAAATACAACACTGGACTGAAATAGCTTTTTACAGTAAGGAGAAAACACAGTGTGTCATGTCAGATTGATGTCATGTTCAGCAGGAACACTCGTGTGTGTGTGTGTGTGTGTGTGTGTGTGTGTGTGTGGTTTAATAAATGTATGCAGGGGTGCGTTTAGTTTTCATCACTATCGTGCTAGCATTCACAGCCGTATGATTTTCGAGGAGACGTGTCAGTTTCGAACCCGAATGAGTCTCCTGAAATAGAAAACTTAATGAAACCCTAAGATCGATTCTTGATTTTTCTGTTTTTTTTTTTTCCCCTCTCAGGACAGCAGTCCCACGTTATTGTGACATGGAGAACCTGGAGGAGGATTTGACATGCTCCGTTTGTTATTCGCTCTTTAACGATCCACGAGTGCTTCCCTGCTCCCACACCTTCTGCAAAGTTTGTCTGGACAACGTGCTCCAGCTCTCCACTAATTTCTCCATCTGGCGCCCACTCCGCCTTCCGCTCAAGTGCCCTAATTGCCGTAGCATTGTGGAACTGCCGCCCAACGGCGTGGAAGCTCTGCCGCTCAACGTCTGTCTGCGTGCTATTATAGAAAAGTACCAGCGCGACAACGAGCCGCGGGCGCCTTCCTGCCCCGAGCACCATCGCCAGCCTCTGAATGTCTACTGCGTTCAGGACTGCAAGCTCATCTGCGGCCTGTGCCTCACTATTGGCCAGCATCAAGGCCACACCATTGATGATCTGCAGATGGCATACGTGAAGGAGCGTGACGCCCCGGCGAAACTAGTCGAGCGGCTCACGGACCGGCGCTGGGAAGAAGTCTGTGGCTTGGTGGAGAAGTTAGAACAGGAAAAAATTCGACACGAAGGTCTGATCAGGCAAGACCGTGAAGCTGTTACAGAGTTTTTTCATGCGTTGCAGAAACTCCTTGAGCACAAGAAAGAGGCGTTTATGAACGTTCTGGACAGAGCCAATGAGCAGCTCGCCTGCACTTATAAACCACTGATTGAGAAGCTTAAAGATATGAAGGAGGAGCAGCTAGAGCTTATCTCAATCATCTCGGGCATCAGTGATGATGAGTCAGCCCTTGTGTTCCTGGAGAAGATGCATCATTTGAGGGAAAGGGTTAGCACTTTGACCCAGACGGAGCTACCCGAAGTCCCCACGCTCCACATTTCACCCTGCTTAGAGGACTTCTTCCAGGAACATTGGGCTGACGTGACTGTTGGAAGGCTGGATGATGGTCCAGTTCCAAAAATCTCCTGTCACGTGAAGACACAGTCCACCAAAGAGACAAAGCCAAGAATAATTCAGATTGAGACGATCAGGTCTATGACCGGTTTGGTTTTTCTAATGGTGCTGCTGTTTCTTTTGCTTTTTTGGTTAAATCCAGTCAATGGTCTTCTCCAGTACTCCAATCTCTCACAGATCAGACAAGCAGTTACGGGTCTTGCTCATGAACTCTATTTACCACTACAAGACTCAGGGACGTTTCTGTACTGCCTGCTTCATGACCTGAGGTTAAAATTGAATTTGTATCTATCAGCTGTAGGAGAGAGCACTTCTCAGTACGTGGCCTTCTTTTCAAAAACGTTACGGTTATGGTAAATACCACGCACGGAGCAAAAGCAAGGTGGGGGAACAGAACAGTTCTAATTCATCTGAATGAAATCGGGCCGGTTGAAGAATGTGTTAGCAACTAATATTATATTACACACTGCTGCTGTTTCAATTTTAATTTCTAAATTTTTCTACTGACATTTTAATAATTTGTCTGCCTGAGATTCTTTCTTAAAGGAACAATTTTAAAAGTTTTTTTTAGAAATGAAACCACATTATACTACTAATTTATACAAAAGTAAAGAAGCTATTGATTTATTTACCCAGAAAGGGTGCAGCACAAGAGCTATCACTGTGTGTGTGTGAGAAACATCCCCAGTCTACGTCCAACGGCACAGCTGACTGAGTGCACACACGTTCAGCCGAATGAAAAAAGTCATTTTAACAATGTAGGAGTACTAAGGTGCCTAATAAAGGACAAAAATCAACAAGTGAAGACACGTCTGCAATACACGTGTACCATGGTATAGGCTTAACAGACCAAATACTTTTAGCAAAACAGTTCTGTGTTAAAATGTCCGTCTACAAAACTTAACTATAGGAGGTTTTAAAGGTTCAGTACAAAATTTACCATCAAATCAGCTGCGAGAAAATGATGCAACAATACACAACTATCTAGATCAGGGGTCACCAACATGGTGCCCACTGGAGGACCACATAAGTCACCCGTGAGCCTTTTCTAAAAATAGCTCACCATAGTGCCACTTACCAGTAAACTGCATCAAATTTTTTTGTTGCTATTCTTTTTTTAAATCACACTTGCATTGGTGTTGCATTAATAACAAAGGCAAATTTCAGAACTTGTGTTATTTTAACTTGTGTGCATCAAACTGGTAGCCCTTCACATTAACAGGTACCCAAGAAGTAGCTCTCAATTTCAAAAAGGTTGGTGACCCCTGATCTAGATAGATGTATTTAGATCATCTTAACCTGCCCATTCCTACAGCCTACATCCATGATTTAGTTGTAAAATAAAATGTTTACAATAACAGCAAAAGCCGTTAACAAGTTTCTTTTTTTTAAACGACTTCTTTCGGCTTCTCCCGTTAGGGGTCACCACAGCGGATCCGCCGCATGTTTGATTTGGTACATGTTTTTATGCTGGATGCCCTTCCTAATGCAACCGTCCCCACTGAAACTGGCTGGGGTTGGTTCCCTGACCGGGGATTGAACCCGGGCCACAGCGGTGAGAGCGCTGCATCCTAACCACTAGACCACCAGGGGAATAGTTGAAAACCCATGCTCAAGTGAAGTCGCCGCACTGGGACTTAAACCCAGAACCCACTTTCAATGAGTGGAACCGAATTGGAAGGTAAGTGGGCCATGAAAGATTTACATTTTACGCTTACATTTAGTGCTTTTGGCAGACGACTATCATTTATATCATGTATACAACTGAGCAGTTTTGGATTAAGGGCCTTGCTCAGCCCAAGAGCAGTGTAATGTTAAAGAATTTGTACAAATTATCAACATTATATCCAATAAAATAGTAACTAACATTACATGTGATTAGATTTAATTTCAGAGCCTCACATGAACCTGTTCTTAATCGTGTAATAGGTGATGATTAAGAGTAACCTTAAACCCATAGTTTATAATGATGGCACTTCAGCATGATAATTTAATACTTTATTCAAAATAAAAATGTCTCTAAATACTTTAAATGTGTGGTACAAACAACACACAAAGACTTGCATTTAATATGTTTTATATAAAAATTCACTTGTACAAACAGCAGCATTTTTAATTAGGTTAAATGGGTTTAACCTGCACAGGAGAAAACGTGGAAACAGGTGCGAAAGGGAGAGATTTTAAGATTCTGCTTAACATGGATGAAGACAGCGGTCCAAGGATATATGTATATTTATCCTGATGCAACCTCAACGTCTTTGAGGACGATGGTTTTGGGGTTGATGCCCACGTTTTTAGTGGTGTTGTGCGTTTTATAGATGCCGATCAGGCGGTCAGCCATCTCAAACATGTTGTTCCTCAAAGAGATGATGATGAACTGAGCATTCTTGGTTTGTTCCTGATAAAAGAGAAAAGAAAAAGGTATGAGTTGTTGCTTTACAAAAGAGTAAGGACATTTTAAAAGTTTGAAGCATCAAGTATTCAACTGTTTTCACTAAGCCTTAATTTGGCCCAAGAAATCACAATAATAAAATCTAAAACAAACTATTAAAAGGAATGGGAAAAAAACAATGTTAACAGATCTGGAAGACCAAATCCTCAAAATAAAAAGATGACAAAAAAAACCTCACATATATGTAGCAGGCCACAATGGACACGTTCTTAAAATCCAGAGCAGCGTCGATCTCGTCCATGAAGTATAGAGGCGTGGGCTTAAAGTGGTGCAGTGCAAAGACCAAAGCCAAAGAGCTCAGGGTCTTCTCGCCTCCAGACAAGTTATAGATTTTCTTCCAGCTCTTCTTAGGAGGACGCACACTGGAAAAGGAGGGAAAATTTTAAAATCTTACAGCGTATTAATTTTTCATTTAAGATATTTTAAACTATAATTACTACAATGCTGATATAAAATTGTTATAAAGCAAACTATTGTTTGTTCATGCAAAGTAAAAAAAAGCGAGTTTTGTGTAACATTTGATCACTTTATATGTATCTAAAGTAGCCAACCCAATTTCCCAGCACTCCATCATTAGCTGAAGGCATTAACTTCGGGGGCCCTTTGCATTTGGTGCAGTGGCGGTTTAGTGTTAAGTCCCTGAGGCCCTCTGGTGTTCGTACCTAAACATGATGCCCTCAGAGAAAGGGTCCAGGCTGTCTACAAGCTCCAGCTCAGCATCGCCCCCCAGTGTCAGCATCTGGTAATTCTCCTTGAGTTTGTTGGTGATGATATTAAAACCAGCCATGAACTCGTTCAGCCTCCGTTTCCTCAGGTCCTCGCAGCTCCTCTTGAAGTTGTCTCTCTGGTTGGTAATCTCATCCAGCTCAGCCACCCTCTGCAAATAAAGCTCCTCCTGCATGTACAAATAAAAACAACATGTTACAAGACTGCAGCAACCTAGCACAAGCGACTCATGAGTCTACTTAAGTGTCCACCTTCTGGATTGCATCGGACACACCGGTGTTAAACCATTTAGATCTGTAGCCATCTAATTTATAATACATGATTACTATGCACAAAAAAGAATAAACAACCAAGCCACTCTTTCAGCTGGCAACAAGGTCAATATTGCAAGTGATTTTAGATTAAAGAAATTTTCCCTTTACTTTTCACCAGCAGTTTTATGTGGTTTTAAATGGGTAATTAACATTGTAATATTTAGACCAGACCATCAAGCTGCATCATTCTAGTATTTATGATCAGAGTTTTAACACTTCCAAGAGATATAGCAAAGATAATGGAAATCATGCCTATATTCAAAACACTGTCCACATACCTTCTTCTTAAACTCTGCTATAGCTCCCAAATTGGGCTTCATCTGGGCACAGCGATCCTCCAAAAGAGCAATTTCGTTTTTGATGACATCTGGGCTTTTAATGGCCTCCAACTGCTCTGTGGTCAGCTTAGGCAATTCCTCTGCTGGTTTATCATCAATCGAGTGCAGAGCAAGCTTTGTAGACTGAGGAGGAAGAAAAGAATAAACTACAATAATACTGTAATATTTAGACAGAACCACATGGGTAGTTTACGTAATTGGGTAAATATAAAGTTGCCTAGTTCAAGCGCTCACCTCTTTTTCCCAGTGTTTGATCTTATTCTGACACTCGGAGATGGCCGTGTCGATTTGCTCCACTTTCAGCCGAACATTTAACGACTCTTTCTGTAAAACATGCTCTTGTTCCTGAAGGGCCTTGATCTCCTGCAAGACACCCCGATGCATTTCCTGCACTTCGGGCAGTGCCTCCTAAAGGTTGAGGTATGTCAGTAGTTACACACCAAAGACCATGAACAGGCATATGAATAATCAGATTTATTTATAAAAAAATAAAAAAAATAAAAAAATAATAATAATAATATATATATATATATATATATATAGGCTTAATTTCTGCCCTGAGAGTTAAAGTCTCACTTGCAAGTAGGAGGTGGTAGCTGACTGGTTAAGGCATTGGACTCTAAATCAGAAAGTCATGAGTTCAAATCCCAGTACTACCAAGCTGCCACTGATGGGGGGGCCCTTGAGAAAGGCCCTTACCCGCTCAGTTGTAAGTCATACTGGATAAGGGCGTCTGCCGAAAGCCGTATATTTAAAGTAAACTCATGCTATATATGTTAAATAGGATGGTGCCATACTATTGTGTTTGGTTTTTCCAAATGCCTACATATTCCTGATTTAAAAAAAATAAATAAATAAATAAATAATAATAATAAAAAAAAAAAAGATAAAAAAAAAGACAGTGCACCTGCACAGAAGTTATTGCACAGGCTCCTAATTTGTCAAAGCATTTCCTCTCCCTAATTCAAACTCGTGAGCGCTATAATTAACAATAATTAAAAATAGGTAAAAGAGGTGCAAACTATATATTAATTTATGTGCACATCGACATACTTCAGCCTCCTGGCAGGACTTCATGATCTCTCCTGCTTGATCCTCCAGTTTCTTTAGCTGCTCTGTGAGCTCCTCCATCAATTTCTCATTTTCTGCGATCTCGGTTTCTAGTCGTGTAACAGTCTCCTCTGCCTTTTTTAGATTACTGTCAAGAAAACAATCAGGTTCGCTGAATGGACAAAACTGTATATTATAACTTGCTTAACTGGAAATGGTGGACATTGTAGTTTTCCAAATAAGAAAACACTGACCATTTTAGAGAAATAGATGCTCAAAGCCTTTAAAAAGGAGATTATCTTTTTTAAAATATTTATGTCAAGTTGGATTATTAAAATTTATTAAAAAGGTGTTTAGCAATACATAACTATTATTGCCACCAGCAATAGTATGTAGGCACAGTAATTTACTGCGTTTCCTCTGCAGATCCATAAACATTGATGGCATAGGCAAACTTGTGAGCAGTTACGAGAGCAACATGCATCTCTTCTCAAAATAAACTGGAGAGATCCAATTTCCTGGATAAGACTACATGAACTTTTTTTTTTTTTTTTTTTTTACAGAACCTCCAGAGTAACTCTTACTATTTTATGAGTTCAGGTATCAGGTTGCAATAGAGCCACAGTCTTGGGTATATCAAAATTAAATAAATAAAGTTGTCAGATTTGCAAAAACCATAGATTGTCAGACTGGTATAATAGACCACAGAGAACACCTACAGTACAAAATCAATCCACGGTGACAAATTTTCAGCTCCGCCTATATGCCATGGCTCAGCTCACATGCTACCCGGGCAAGAATTGTAACAGAATTCAAGACATGTATGATTTAGTGGTTGAAAAGGCAACAATATGACGAATTATGGGCAATTTGCTGAGTCTGGGTACACTGGTAGACCAAAAGAAGAAGTTCACATACCGTCCTGCTGTCTTGATGGCCACTTGGGCTTTGGTGATTGCTGAAGAGCATTCATCTAGCTCTTTGTTGATTTTGTCCAGTTTGTCCTGTTGGGCCTTCAGCTTGTGACTGTTGATGTCCACAATTAGGTTGTGGAGTCGTTTCACCTCAGCTTCTACCTTTCCTGCCTTGTTGGATGCAGCCTCATAATCTTTAAAAGACAAAATTAAGTGTGACTGAGAAAGGTTGGTCACAAAGCAAAACTCATAAGCTTCTGTTCCAGAGGTACACAGCACTTTACACTATAATAGCTCTCCTGTTTCAATGTGACTCGGCTATAACAGCACTAACGCGTGTTAAAGTACCACGGTGGCGTTGACCATACAGTGTTATTACACTGAGGTCTTACTGTATGACTGCATACTATAAAAAACAGCAAACTTACTTTTCTTGAAGGCTTCCAGCTTCTTCTCCATCTGTTTTTGCTTGGCTTTGTCAGGGGCAGCAGCGATAACGTTTGCTTCCAGCTCCTTCATCTGAGACTTCAGGTGAATCTCTTGCTCCTCAAGACTCTATAGAGAATAACACGAATCTAAATTTGCAATGCTTTGTGGAAAACCGTGCTGTCCTTCATGTGGTGGCGTGTTTTGATTAAAATGCACGGAGATGTTAAGATAACACGAGTATGTGTTCTTTCCTTTTAAAGCTGTCAGGCATTCTGCGAGCCTTTTCGAGGTGTGTATTTTGGCTGACCTGAATGCTGGCTGTGTATTTCTCCAACGTGTTCTTCATGTCTCTGAGCTCTCGTCTCTGTTTGTGCACGCTCTCCTCGAGCTGCTGTTTCCTTTGCTGCCAGCCCTGCAGCTGCACCACCTTCTCTTTTAACGCACTCTCCATTTTGTCCAGCTACACACACACACACACAGGCACATGAGGATGTGGTAAAATAGTGGTCTAAAATGTGCAACAGATGGAATCGGGTGGATGATCTCACCTGTTCCTGTGTGACTTCAGTGCCAATAGAAGAGCCCATTCTGCCTTTCATTACACGTCCTCCTCCTCCAGTCATAGTGCCTGAGGGAGAGTTAAAGAAAATAGTCATTAGAGAATCAAAATAGTGCTTTTGTGTTATAAATCACACAAACTATTTATTTTTATTACCAGCCTGTTCGATGATTTGTCCCTGCAGAGTGACCACTCTCCATCGTTTGTCTTTCTGGAAGGCCACTTTAGTTGCCTGCTCCAGGTCTTTAGCCACTAGTGTGTCTCTCAGGGCAAAATAGAAGGCAGGACGCACTGAATCATCCTTTACTTTCACCATATCAAACAAACGGGGAATGTTCTCTGGTGTGGAAATGGTTTTCATGTTTCTCTCCCAGACCTTCATCTACAACAATAATTAAATAAACAAATAAATTTATAATAATTAAAAAAAAAAAACTTATTACACCTCAGTATTTATATTCACACAGTTTACAATAAAATACTGGTTATGCATTTGAAAACAAATGTTTTTTTTTTAAATTGTCTTTTTCCTCAAGCAAAATATCAGTGAAACAGAGGTCAGATTGCAGAAGCTGATTTTCATACAGTAAACAAGCCAACAAAGTAGAAGTGGTCTGAAATCTGGTAGTCTAAACAACCAGATTGTATTTATAGCCTGTTATTTTTATTTATAGTTATCTAGCAGGCAAGATCTAAACCAGAGAAAGAAGATAAAGCCTGTCTGATGTAGCATCTCAAGTCAAGAGGCTTTTATCTTGGAAACGTTGTATTGTTTCACTGTGTACTGAACTGTAAATGGTTGGAATGACAAAGCCTACTTGAATACTTGACTTAACTTGAGATGCAAACCACTCATAACACCTAAGAACAGACATGTTATCTTAAACACCTAGAAAACATCTCAAAAGTCTGCCCAGTTCCTGACTAACATTCTGTGATGAGATGAAATGAAAATTAACTTGTATGGCTGCCTATTAAATTGGGTCACTGTTTATTAGGGATATAACGGTACACGTATTTGTACCATTGTAATGGATTTTAACATTTGGGCGATAGCAAGCGTGGCACTGTCCAAATACTTATGAACCAAACTGTATATTTTAGCAAATTGCATTTCAAAAGGAATAACCAAAGCCCTACAGCATCGTTTTCAAATTCCTTTACGAGCTGCTGTAAACAATACATCACACAAAAATTCATTCGTACCTTGTCTAGACCAATAAAGGTCGCCACTCCGATATTATGGGCCTTAAGGAAGGTGACACATTTCTGAGCAGTGTCAATGGTGTCCACCACAATATTATCAAGTGCGCCACAGCTTGACGAGATTGCAATGTCATACTTTTCATCAATGGCTCCCAGATCACCCTGAAGTGAACCAGAATGGAAAAATCCCTTAGTTATGCATAAAAGCAAACACTTGCTGATAAAAACCTTTGAGCATTGTTGCATTCTGTAGCTCACCAGACGTCCCAAGATGCCAGGGATCTTGCCACTGAGTTTCTGCTGCATGAGCGCATCGAGTACTTTGCCTCGGCTACGAGTGGAGGACAGAGAGGATTTGGCCTCTTCAACCTTCTGCCTCATGTCCCTGACTGTAGCCTGGGTCTGTCCATCCTGCTCAGAAATTTGCTTCAACTCTTCCTCATCCTGCGCACACACGCACGCACAAAATATTGACTTATACATTAAAAAGCCACCAAGTATTCAATTAAACATGAGCAAAGAGCTTGTCAACAAGTAAGTCCCAAAGCACAAATAATATAAAAAAATATCTATAAAAAAAAAAAAAATTACAAATTAAATAAATACCCTTTTAAGCTCCTGCTCACACTTTGGCACTTTGACCTTGAGCTCTTTGATGGCAGCTCTTCTGTCTCGGAGTGTGTCAGCAGTTCCCTGTAGAGCGTCTTTAGCCTGGTTAAGCTGTGAAACGGCTGTGTTGTGCTGACTCAGGTAGATGTCCAGCTCGGACTGAGCAACATCCATCTGCGAGCGAGTCTCATTCACAGCTTTGCTTAGCTCCAGAAGCTCCTTCTCTTTTTGCTGAGGAGAAGAGGGCAAAGTTTTGCTTAAAAAGGTACATCCATATAATGTAGTTATTGCCTAAACTGTTATTTATATGTGCACATTTACACCAATTTTTTGGAGGCCAAACTCAGAGTGCTAAATTTACACTTATGCACATCTAACATTCTCTGAAACAGGCAGATTTAGTGAGATTTAGTTGTTGTCATTGAGGAATAACAAACCTCCTTTTCCTGCTGCAGGCCACTGGTTTCCATCTTCAGACGCTCCATCACCTGGGCCAGGGCTGCTTCCTCCATAACCTTATCTTCTTCTAGCACTTCTTTCTGGGCAGAAGCCTCAGTGATTATCTTTTCACTGCTTGCAGGAATATTTTTCACTTCTTCCAACTGATATGTGTGTGTGAGAGAGAGAGAGAGAGAATGAATATATCTTAAATGTATAATGCATCATTGTGGATTAACTTCCACCAGTATGTAAAAGTGTGTAGTAAGGCATTATCATTGCTTATCTGTCTGCATGTAACTGATTAAGTATGTATTGTTACCCTGTAATATCTACTGTGATGCAGGAGATGTAAAAATCAGGGTGGGGGTGAGACAGTCCCATAAACGATTATAAAGCACAGCCCTAAGGAGTGAAATTCGCCTGCAATTGTTACATAAAGTCATACTTCACAGGCATCTCACAGAACATGGCACCCCAGGGAGCCAAACTGCCCCGCTTCCATGACCCCTAAAAACACGTTCCTATTTATGACTGACTGTTTTGGTTTTTACGAAAGCCCACGCAGGAGGGGGAGGGACCGAGAAAGATAATGCAAAACAGTAGTAAAACTGTCATCCTTTCAAAGTTAATAGAACAGGCAATGGTTTTGGTCTGTCCACAAAATCACAAGCCATAATTTAGACATTACAGACCGACAGTGATCATATTAAAATAAAAATTTAGCCCCGCTTTATACACCATACAACACCATTCTCTAAAGAACACACCCAACTGTAAATGTTCAGACATATAAAAATCACAGATTATCTACAATTATGCCATAAAAATACAAACAGATCAAACAAGAACAAAAGGTGCAATTTTAAACCCCAGAATGTTGGCTGCAAATGTTTTGCACTTCCTGTGAAGCACCACTCCCACACTAATAGATGTCAAACCGACTTGGGTCCACACAGCTGAATCAGATTTCATCATTTGCTCATACTCATGTTGATGTAAGATGACAGTTCCATTCATCCAACTCATTCAAGCTACTTGAATATTGTACGAATGGAAATCTCTTTAAATTGCAAAATCTGCTTAAAATTTGTAAGACACAAACTAGGGAGAGGGCACAAGTTTCATCCCTAAAAAAAAATAAAAATATATATATATATACACTGTATATAAAACTTGCGGAACATAGTTAAAATCCGAGCTCCCTCAGGAGGCGGACTGCAAGTTTGTTTTGCACTTTTAGTGCTTTTATTAATCAACCTAAACCTTTATTACTAAAGCGATATGGATTCTTTAGAATTTTAAGTCCAGCTTCAAGTTAAAGTATAAGTAGAAAGTCAAGTTTATATTAAATGTAAAACACACAGACACACACATGTACAAATCTGGTTTATCCAAATGGGGTCTAACAAATGTAAACAATTTAATTGATTTCTCAATTTAATCAACATAAAAAAAGTATTAGATAAATTTGATTTATTCTATTTTGTTTATATATTTTATCATACACATATACATAAATAAAATAAAGCATCATAATCATTACACTTACTTTTTCCTTGTCCTTTTGCAGCTGTTTGTGGAGTTTCTTGGTCTTGTTCTTGGTGTGCTTAAGCTTCTCACGCACCTCCACATCCTGAAGGTCCAACTGAGTGAACTTCTCCTTCTGGCTCTCAATAAACTTGGTCAGCTTGCCCATTTTCCTGGAGAGACAGCGATCTTTGACTAAGCTATGACTGTGCATATGCTACCATTTCCATGAAAGCAGAAGGTGGGGTAATGAAATAAGTGTACAAGACAAGCACTTCAAATCACTATTCTTTTAGCTTTGAGAATATACCATATGCTATAGAAACTATTCATAGGGCCAGTACCATAAGCCAACCATCCGAATAGTGCAGTGATTGTAGAAGACATCATGATGCATCTAACACACACGCAGGGGGAAAAAACAGAGGCCAAAAGAGTCAGGCCCTGTGTGATCTTACTTTTCCACATTCTTCAGGGCTTCATTCTTCTCCTTCATTTCCTCTGTGAGCTGGGTGCTTTTTTCAGTCAGTCCCTTGGTGTCCTCGTGGATCTGTTGTTTTTCTGCTTCCTTTTCGGCCGCACGCTGCAGCAAATCATGTCTAATTTACAAAAAGGAAATAGAAAAAAATAGACAAAATTCTGAACAGTTTTAATTGTAGACACTCATGACTTTGCAGGCCAATGAAAGACTCTATCACACTTAGATATAATTATTACCATTTTGATAAATGGATTTAATTTCCATTAAGACCTATTAAATATCTAAAACATGGGAAAAGGTTGCTATGAAGGGGGTTGTGTTCAAATATCTGGGTCACTGGTTGAGGCATGCCTTAAAATAAGTAAAACCAAACAAAAACAAAAAACCCACCAAGCAAAAAAACAAAACGCTAATAAATGCAACCTTTCATAAAAGTCAAACTATCAAAAACAAGTGTAGTTTAGTGTTGTATTTTTGTTCCTGTGAGCCTCCATGAAATTCACTGGACTTGTTCTTCAATTGTTTTAAATGAAACGACTTATTATTCATTAAATATTTGTAATACGGTATCACTACACAATACTTACACATTAAATCATTTTATTTAATTTTTACACAACTGCATAATGCAGACATACTGCAATTTCCAGATTCTGCCCCATTATGAGTGCAGTTTTACACCAAGTGTAATCTGTGTGAACACTGTAATAAACTCAAATGGATTATGCCTTCAGACTTGCTCATGGATTCCGGTTTTAATCCATTCAGCAGCACAATGCAGCAAATTACTTATGAGCCATAAAATCTAAATTGTTAATCTACCAGGAAAGCCAGAGGGGAAAAAAAAGCTTTAGCTCTTCCACTTTTCTCTCCCATAACTTTTCATCAGGTCTGAAATTATTGAGCGTGTATGTGGACCTTACACATAGAACTGGCAGAGATGGCTTCTCTTCTTAAACATGTCATTCTCCAGAGTGAGAAATTCCACTGCTTTATTCTTTTCACCCTCCAGAGCATTCTTCTCCTTCTCAACCATCTTGACACGATTAAGCTGAAATGGAAAAAGAAAGTGTCACTTCAACAGACCCTTTAATTCTAAGTAGACCATTCTAGGCAACATCAGAATGATTGTTTAGTAGCATTAAACCATGTGGTTATGCAGGTTAAACTGAGTGGAAGTTAATCATCAGCCTCCTCCTCCACCACCACCACCACCAATCAACCATTAAATTAAAACCACATTGACAAGTAATCTGCAGAACATTGATCACAGTGGCACCTGTTTTGCAATATACAAGTTAGTTTTCCAAGTGTAAAACAAAATAATGGGCAAGTCTAAGATTCTGAGCGACTATGACAAGGGCCAAGCTGTGATGGCTAAATAACCGGGTCAGAGCATCTTTAAAACACCAGGTCTTGTGGAGTGTTTCTGGTGCATAGGAGTCAGGGCCCACGAGAAGAGATGGCACCAGAGCACACTATGGAAAGGAAGCAAACCGATGGGGGTAACGTTCTGCTAGTCAAACCTTTGGTACGGACATTTGCATGGATTTACCTTTGACACACAGCACCTACTTAACCATTGAGGAGACAAAGTTACACCCCTTCATAAGAACAGTACTACCTAATAGAAGCCGCATCTTTCAGATGGATAATTTTAATCTAGAGGTGAGAAGAAGAAGAAGAAAGGAAAAAAAAAAAAAAAAAAAAAAAAAAGGCCAAGAATGGTCCAAATTCAACTGATCATCTGAGTCATGCTGGACAAATCCATTTTGACCCACCTCGCAACTTAAGACATTTTGCTGCCATAGAACCTTCAAAAGTCTTGTGGTTACAGGACTTAAAAGGTCTAAGCTGTTTTGGAGACACTAGAGGGACTCTGATTGGTGTATATAGTACAGTATCTCTCAAAGATAAGTACATCCCTCACATTTCAAATCAATTTAAGAAGCTTTATATTGTCATTTCAACAATATATAGCTGATGCAGTACACAGTGAAAAGAGACTGTTTATCCTTAACCCTGGTGCTACATAAAAACATAGAGCCACATAACAGAACACAGAGCTAAAGTAAGTTGTGATCCCCACATAAACTGCATCATGTGCAACCTAGTGCAAACCATTTTAGTATCTTCTCATGGGACAAGACTGCAGAAATTAAACTTGGATATAATTTTGGGTAGTCAATGTGTAGCAGTACAGATTTACTGTCCTCTGAAAATGACTGAACATACAGACATTGTCAAAATAACTAAACACAAAAGTGAGTACACCCAAAGTGATCACAGCTGTACGTCATCTAGTTTGTTTTTGTCTGCTTGTCAGAAGCCTCTTCTGAAGGTGGTTTGCAAAAAAAAACAGTTTGATGAAGACAACCTTTGCAAGAGCATGAATTACTGGAACCATGTCCTGTGGTCTGAAACCAAGATAAACTTGTTTGGCTCAGATGGTGTCCAGCATGTGTTTCGATGCCCTGGTGAGGAGAACCAAGAAAACTGTCTTGCCTACAGTTAAGCACAGTGGTGGCAGCATCAGGATCTGGGGCTGCATGAGTACTGCTGGTACAGAGGAGCTGTGGTTTATTGAGGGGTAACATGGATTCCAACATGTACTGTGACATTCTGAAGCAGAACATGATTCCCTCCCTTCCAGAAACTCGAACGAACAGCAGGTTTCCCACATAATAATGACCCAAAACAATCCGCCAAGATGACAACGGCCTTGCTGAGGAAGGTGAGGGTGACCAAGTATGTCTCCAGACATTAAACATAAGCATCACAAACTACCAAATATTTCTTGAATAATCTTTAAATTAAATATCCATTGTCCATCTCATCATTACAAGCATCACTTCTCCAAACAGATGATATTAAACAGATTTTATTTGTATTTAAATTTAACATGCAACTGAACAAAATCCTAAATTGTCTTCCCTCATACATGATTAAAAAACTACAAGACTACTACAACAGGTTGCACTGAGAAAAGAGAGGTTTCAAATTGTTGCCAAATTACTGACAGACCTAGCCTTTCAGTGCTAATTCAGACTGAATTTTATTCTTGCTGTGGCCTGCAACTTTAAATAACATCCCCCACACAGTGTGAAAGTTCACTTTGTGTGCAGGTCAAACCACCGGAAGAGTGCCATTATTTTCATTATTTATATTTTTTACTCTGTTCTGCCATTAAGGTCCTGTGCCTAAAAGCGAGTGACACAATGCATGTTACTGCACTCATCCAGGACTACAACATTTAGATCAGGCTTTTAGTCTTAATGTTAGTCTACCAGTGTAGATTTATTCATTACTAGAGACTCAAAGCACCTTTGTACGTCGCTCTGGATAAGGGCGTCTGCTAAATGCCGCAAATGTAAATGTAAATTTAACAGATTGTTTGTTTGTTGTTGGCATGAATTTGTTTAACAACGTTTCTATCTCGTAATTTTTCTTTGAATGATTTCGCAACACAAATGCTTTACATGCCTTATTTAAAACTTATTTGGTATATGAACAGATTATATATTTCTAATACAGTAAAATGTTTTACTTTTAAGTCAGCTCAGTAATACTATGCAGATATTATACTCACTAACGAGTCATAATATTCATAAACTAAATTGAGTGATGTAAACATGAAAATATAAAACTTACTGTAGTGCATAATTTGTCATTTAACCATCAATGTGTAAAACTAAGCTGGCTTACAACGGAGTAAAAAAACAAACAAACTAAAAAAACAAAAAGCATGGTGTCTTACCATCTGGCTACCAAGAACTATGAACACTACCTAAACTAGAATTTTTCACACTTTCAAAGTCCCACATGAATTTCGGTCAGATGGAAAGTATAAACACAAACAGTGTTAGAATGAATGACTTAAAGAGGTTCACAAGCAGGTGTTTCCTCTCTCACCTTTTCCCCTCTGTGCTCATTCAGTAGCTCCACTCGCCTGCACAGCGTGTTGATGGGTTCTTTGAGCCGGCAGGAGCCGATGATGTCCTCCAGGTATTCCAGCATGCCTTCGTCATGCTCCGTCTGTCCTTTGGGCTTCATCATCGCAATCTGCTCTACTTCTCCCTGATGAAAATAAGCAGTCACACACATACACCCACATCTTAGACTAGTTCAGCCTACTCTCTAGTGGTCTTAAACACATACAAGGGGAGAAAAAAAAAAAAAGCCTAAATATATGAGAACTAGCACAAAAGACTCTATATAAAAAATATAATATACTAAGCTTATTGTTTAAGGTTAATGTACAAAATACATTTGATATGCTGATTCATGCTCATTAAAAAATTATTTTATTTGCTAAATTACAAGTTTAAACTATTTTACCAATGCTAAGACAGGCATGTTGAGATGATCTATATATATAAAAAAATAAATAAATAAAAACCTACTAGAAAAGTAAAAAATTTTAAGAAAATCTTTGCACATAAGCCAAACAACTAAATCATTGTCTAAAAATGTTTGAGCAATAAAAAAAAAAATATAAATAAGTATATTTAAAAGCATGGGATATTTATCTAAACTAAGGCTCAGAATTAAACTAAAAATACAATTGTATTTCTGTAAATAAAAAAGGGGGAAAAAAAAAACACAGACAGGCACAAATTATTATAATATCTGCAAAAGCTATGATTTCTTTAACAGGACCAACCAGTCATAAAACAACACCCCTACCTACTCTCCTCACCCACAACAATGCAATTAATCTACATTATTAATGCATTAATAGTTTAATGTTGATGCAGGACTACACTAACAAAACAGCTATCCAAAACAACAACAAACAAAAAAAAAAGATACAACCTGCCAGGTTGCAGTAGACTATTAAACTCACATTAGCAGCATACTTACTACAAGCTCAACAAAAAGCAATACTTTAATGCTCGGCAAAGGTTTCTAAAACAAACTAATAAAAGAGAAAGAAAGAAAGAAAGAAAGAAAGAAAGAAAGAAAGAAAGAAAGAAAGAAAAAAACAAACAAAAAAGTAATAAATACAAAACAAATAAAGTCAGACGTTAACAAAAAGATGACCACAAGATAATATTCAAATAAGCTGGGGAGGGAAGAGATGAAAAATAAATAAAATAAAATAAAATATGAGTGTGCATGACCCTGCCTCACTGAAGCAGCACAAGTAATATTGGGGTTAGACTGTATTTTCTCACACACCAATATTTACGTGCTGCTAAAGTGGGGAAGGTATAACATAGGACTGTTGAACTCTGACCTTATTTGGGTAGCTCAGGTGAAATTTGAAATGATAATTTCCCCCCTCAAAATGCAGCAGGAGCTCCGTTATTGCAATCCCCTTAAAACTCTAAAGCAGCAAATTATGGTTTGCACCTTTTTGCCAATGTTGAAAACCATGATGCGCTGCTATAGCAGTCTAAGGTCTGGGGTCATGTCAGCTGCGGTCCCACCAGATGAAATATCTATGTAATTAATGTTTTTAGATTTTAAATTCACCCTTATATTTAAAAAAGGCCAAAAAAAAAAAAAAAAGGGTCAGCAGTAAGAGTATAACAAAATAATAATGGTCATGGATTAAACCCAACTTATGCATTAAAAGAAAAATAAATACATTTGAGAAAACAGACTTACCTGCAAAATGAGAAATCGGTTATGGTCAAGGTCAATGCCATGGCTACGAAGCAAAGTTCCAACATCTTTGAAGGTTGCCTTTTTGCCGTTGATATGGTAGGATGAGGAATTATCTTTACCGGCAGTTCTTGAAACGTAAAACTTGCTGTCGGGGATGACATCATAGTCATCTCCTTCCTGAAATGGGGGAGGGGTACAGACACAGCAACAGAGCTCTTCAGCACTTGCAGCAAACAGCTGAAATTATTGGACAAGCTGCAATAAACATAGTGCAGTACAGAAATGATGGCTCCTGATCAGCTGTCAGACACACACTCTTCATGACTGCACATTTGCTTCTAGCAAAGCAAAAATCTAAAATCGTATGTGATGCAGAAAACTAACTATATAATAATAATAATAATAATTTAAAAAAAAAATTACAAATAAAAGGTGGTGGTGGGTGGGGTCATGGAGGGGAAGTGGGGACTGTATATGCAAATAATCAAGTGGGTGTGTGTTGTGGACACTAAATAGAAACATTTTATTTTTATAATTATTGAAATGATTATACAATTCTTAAAAACATTGCTCTAATATTTTTTTAATATATTTTTTTATTTTACACACACACACACACACACACACACACACACACACACACACACACACACACACACACACACACACACACTTCTTCAAAGAGCAAAAATACATTCCTAGAAATTAACAAAAATTAATAAATGTATAAATAGAAAGTACACTAAAATTGAATCTACATGTGCGAAATAAGGGAGGTTCTAAAAATTCAAATAAAATCTAAACATACTGCCTTTAAAAAAATAAAATAAAAAAATGCACAAGAAAACTTTTTGCTGTCAAAGTTTTTAAGAAAGTTACAAAGCCTTTTTTTTTTTTTTTTTTACCTTGTCGATGATCTTCTGAAAGTGCACCTCTACAGTGCAGCTCTGGATGTCCTTGTGCCCGTCAGAGCTGTGAATAAGCACAGAGAGCTTTTTGGACCTGATTTTCTGAGCTCTGTATCCAAATACGAAAAGCATTGAGTCGATCACGTTTGATTTGCCGCTGCCGTTTGGGCCAATGATGCAGGAAAAGCGCTGAAAAGTGAGAAAATGTTTCATTATTAAGAATATAAATTATTAATAATAATAATAATAATAAATGCCGCATGAGGACACCTAATATATTTTTCTCTAAGGTGCTCTTGAACTCTAAAATAGATTTCATTCCTTAACACTGATGTATTTTACAAATGTATTAAAACATTACCCTTATAATTTATACATGTACAATAGTAACCAGTGTTTACTGAAGCCAACCTAGTGCTTTTTTATGCTTGTACATTCCAAGAACTAAACACAGACATTTCTTACTGGACTGCTTGTGCTTTTTGCTTTCTTTTTTTGATGGTTGGATTAAACTTTCAATCCATTTGTCCAGTTAAACCAGTTAACAACTAGAAGACCTCAATAACAACTGTAATTTCCCTTGCATTGCAGGGATGTAATATCCACAATTAAATAAAACAGAAATAAATGAATAAGGCAGAACCCTTAACTGTGTTTTAAGGAGTCCTGGCCTCGAAAACACACTTTGAGAATGAGAAGTGTAAAAATTTCACAATCATAACTACTGTAAAGAGCACAGTAAGGACAAACTAAAATGGAGGGTGAGATGTGAAGTGAGAAAACACTAATAAGGGAGCTGTTCGTGAGACTAAACAGAATAACTGTTGATGATTGTGACTTCATGTAACACATTTATTACATTTTTATTACCAACAAACAAAAACAGTTGCCTATAAAAGTTCACCAACAGAGTCTGTGGTGTAATAAAACGTGGTCGCTGTACCTTATGAAAAGGCCCCAGGATCTGCTCCCCGGCATATGATTTGAAGTTCCGATTGACAATGTGTGTGATCATGAGGCGGGGAGCGCCCGGTTCGTTGGTCATCGCAGGGGGTGGGGGTGGAGGGATGCTACCGAGAATCTCATCCAAGCTCCGGCTATCCACCGCTTCACCATCGGCATCTGCAACGGGGGTGGGGTGGGGATAGAGTGGGCAACTTTAATTCTGCACCATTCAAAACCATTCGATTTTGTATGTAAAGGCACAAGTTAGGGGGAGGGGAGAGCACAAACTAAACAAAAACTAAACAAACAAACAAAACAGGCAAAGTGAAAGAACAAAGGATTGGGGAAGTTACACATTGCACTTAAATGATCTTTTCCAGATCTTAACAGGCATTTGGTTTTTTACACATTTTGATTATTAATATAAACATGCAGGGAAATCAAAGTTTTCATGAGTATTGTCAACATTGATTATGAAAAAAAATAATTACTAAATATGGCTCATTGTATTGTTTTAGGCTGGTGGCTCATTACCATGAGACTTCTCTCAGACAAAAAGACAAACAGTCTGAAACGCAGTAATCTCTGTATTTTAACTAATGAGCATATTTTTCTCATATAAACAGAACAGCGATCGTGCAACAATGACAAATCACTGAAATAAAAAGTCAGAGCTTCAACCATACACACACGATCAGGATTTTGTTTTCCGAGTGGGGCAAAAAAAACCAACAACTAAACAAAACAAAGTTGTTTTGCTTATATTAAATAACCCCTTTGTTACTTACCATTGCTCTGCCGTGCGTCCTGATCATTTGCGTGTACTTCATGAGTCTTTATTTCCTTCATCTCATCATCCGAGTCATCCTGAGACACTTTCCCCCGGGACTTCGCAACCGAAGAGCTTTTAGTTGTTTTCGAGGGCATGTTCAGAAATAAAATCTGAAGAAAAAAAAAATGACAATCAGGAGAAATAGATCCGAAAACCAGAGCAGATGCTCGGCGTAGCCAGTGCTCGTCCATCCTTAATCGGGATGGAAAGGAAAAACTAAAAGGAAAAACTAAAGAAAAGGGTGCACTTCGGCAACAAAAGCATCCCTGAACATGCGACGATGCATCGCTCGATTATTTTCGTGCGCTCCATAACACACAGAAAACTTGGTTCTTTGTTTGTTGTCAGTGCGCACACAACCTACGTTCGTTTAAAAAACAAAAAAAGCACACGGTCTCCTTAAAAAATAGCTTGTTTAAAGTCGATATACCAACTATTAAAAAAAAATTTAAAAAAAAGAAACAAACAAAAAAATAATAATAAACCCCCACTATAGCCTTGATAAGAATAATAATGAATAAAATAAGCGCGCGCGAAACAACTTCCTCGTAATTTGGTCTGACAAAAGTAATCAAAGCAGGCACGAGCCAAGTCCAATTTAAAAGTAGCGAATTTTCCACCCCACCCCGCAAAATATGGTTTTGTGTTGCATGATGGCCAGCTACTACACGCACGCACTCACACACACACACACACACACACAGCGCGCGCGCAGACAAAGCGCGAGCTGCCACAACGACGAAAACACTCATGGTGACGTTTCTCTGTCAACTCCAGGCAGCACGCGCCAATGGACGCTGCCAAACACGCCGTTTACTTTAGCTAAATACACTCTCACACCGTCTGTAAAGTCATTTCGAAAGGCTGTTTTTTTTTTTTTTTTTTTTTTTATCACGGCGAGGAGATATTATGCACCACACACACGCAATCATTGGACTAAGTAAGAGTGGCGGTGACCCAGCGCGCGAGCTGTCACAGAACCGGCAGACTGGAGGTATTGTGTGTGCGTGTGCGCGCGCGCGCTGCACATCAGCTTCTATTTCAACATTTAAAAGTCTAAAAAAAAAAAAAAAAAAAAAAGTGTAATAACGGTCGAAGCTGCACGAGCGCACTTACAACATGGCAAGCGGGCTGATAACTGAACTGTATGCAAATCGAGCTTCATACATAAATAACCCACTACCTGCCTTCCTACACACTTTCCCAAGTACTTTCCCCATCTCCCCACCTTCCTAACTAACTAACCTCCAGCTACCACCCTACCTACCCACCCTCCCTCCTACATAATAACCCTCCTACACCGCTACCATGCTACCTACCTCCCCTTCTACATAACTAATTACCGTCCTAACTAACTGCATACCCTCCTACACAACTTATTACCTTTCTCCCTACTTTCATATCCACCTAACTATCTACCCTCCTACATAACTAACGACATACCGACCCTCCTAACGACCTACTATTCTGACTACCTACCCAACATACACAACTACCTACCTAGGGTTGTGGACAGCCCCCTTTTCCACTGACATGTTATCCGCTTCCCGGTTGTACCCGAGAATTCTTTTTAAAACAACACAAAAATGTATTTGTTTTTGCGGAGTAGAAATGCATCTAATAGCAAAAGAAATGTAAAAAAAAAAAAAAAAAAAGCTTTAAAAATCGCTACTTGGTTACAGTTGAGGAGAAAAACCTCATGACTGTGACTAGCCGAGCTGACTTCACTAAAACAGCGCTGAGAACCGGTGATATTTATATATACACAGCGTTCGTTATATCAGTGAGATAAACATGTAACACAACTGCGTGTGCGTGTGCGCGTGCGCGCGCGCGCGCTGCTCGGCAGATTTAATGGCACCGGTTGACGTTTATGTTTCCCTCGAAACTAAGGTTAAATTATAAATACAAAAAAAGTCCCGCTCACCTTAAAATTTTTGCCGAATATCTTTAGCTCACACTGTTTGAGTGTTCCCCGCGGTAATCCACAAAAATGGAAGTCGTGTAGTTTAATAACAAAACAAAACAATAAGGAAGAAAACGCAAAAAGAAAATCCTCCTGTTCGTTCTCAGACTCCGCCGCGGTGTGGAGAGAAAAAAAAAACCCAACTTGAAAATGGCGCCTAAATTCGTTACAATCTGCCGCAAAGCATCATGGGAAAACATATCAGTCGTCGCTCAGAGAGCAAATTCAAAAAAGCGAGACGGTCCGAATTCAGTGCGCATGCGCCATTTTAATGTCTTCGTTGTTACTTAAATATATATATATTATTTAGTATAATATATGTATATGTATATAAAATATCATATATATGATTAAGAATATATAGTATATCCTGTTACTTTTGTTTATATATATATTTATATATATATATATATAAAATAATGATAATTATTATTATCATTATCATTATTATTATTATTATTATTATTAATAATAATATCCTGATACATAATTGTGGGTGTTTCGAGTAGATTCATTCCGATGCAATGATTCTAAAACTAATTAGATTAGATTAGATTAGATTCAACTTTATTGTCATTACACATACAAGTCAACAAAATGCAGTTTGGGTCTAACCAGAGTGGAATATCAGCAAGTGCAGGATATAGTGTTTACATGATTTACATAAATTAAATAAAATTGGACCGTAAGGCAAATTTTTAGGTAATAATAAAAAATACATATATCTAAATCTTTCTAGAACTGCCTTGGGGTTACTTAAAACATTTTTTTTTAAATTTCTTGTTATTTGTTTCTTTTTCTTATTTAGAAAACGTTATTGCCTGGAGAGTTCGTGTTCTCGCGAGAACATAGTCCAACCAGGCGAATGGAAAGTTAAATCCCGTGCTTTACAATCTCGCCCATCCTGATCTCGCGATAAGAACGATGGCGAAGTCAAACGACGCATGAAGTTTGATAGCTTAGCGCTGAGAAAACGCGAGTAAGTGCGAATATTCTGTCACTTTACTCCGCGTTTTAGTGCTGGATTAAACCCGGATGCGCGTCTTCTCAAATCGTACAGGTCGTTTTTTTCTTTCTGTAACGGAAAGGTGTGCATTATTGTAAGATGCGGCGAGATCTCGAGGTGGATGGGTAACACTTATGGAGAGGTATAGACACGCGTTACCGTAGCAACGGGATCTGGAACGCTACAGCAGCGACAACAACAATTATTTTTCTTTTTCCTTTTTAAAACGATATTTGTGTAGATTTGCAGTTAGTAATGTCACAATAATGCAGGATAAGACTAAGAACGTTTACTCGTGTATACTCTTGATGAATAGGCTGTAAATCATCGATCATCTCTTGTATATTAATTTGAATTAATTCAAGTCTTCCTCAAATTCGTTTTTTTATCATTTCCATATTCCATATTTTTTATCATTTGTGATGCTATTGGGGGGGGGGGGGTGAAGACTCAAAATAAACAATCTCTATAACACCAAGTGCGATTAAATGCAACAAGACTTCCATCTAACACCATGTAACTAAACCGAAACCATGTTGTGTATCATTTGTGGATTATTTGACTTTATAGAAAGTTGTGTCTTTGTCAGTTCTGTGAACAGGAGCTGGATTTTTCTGGAGAAGAAAATACAGAATGCGGTTCAAAACCTCCCTGCTGAAAGAGCCAAAGCATATCCTTTCATTAAACTGTATATGTAAACACGCCCTTTACTATACAGCTATTGCAATGTCACATGCAAGTGTTTATAATACATAATATGTGAATATGTTCGTCCCTAATGTAAAGGTTTGTTTCGGTTACTGTACTTAATGTATCTGTACTTCACAGAAGTATATCTATTTGGGAAGACTTTTATTTCCATACATTTCAGATTTAAATCTCTTTTACTCAACTACATTTTGTGAAATCAGTTGTTCCTTTTTGTTTGAGTGGATAAACACTTCACTGGTGAAGCACACAGCAAGCCGCCAACTTGTTTTGATTGCCGTGGTGGTATCTGTTTAGCACCAACATACAGTTCAGCATCAGTTCAACAGCAAGCAAAACATTTTAAGAATATTTTTTGTCTCTCCTTTAACACTCCTGTAATATATGTAATGGCTCCTATAATATAATAAGAATAAGAATTACTTCTGTAATAGCTCCTATAATATATATATATATATATATATATATATATATATATATTCCTTCTCTTATATATTTCTCCTCTTTTTCCACTTTCGATCATTTCACATGCGAAAGACAAAATGGCGAAGAATGATAAGGGTATAATAAAGTTAATATTGCTGTTGAATTGCCTGAAAGTTAAATGTAAAACAATTCAGATGTACACCTTAACCGCTGTGCACATAAAGAACTGGTCAGTTGTGTGGGCTGGATTACAGCTGATGAAGTTTACTCCTGTAGTGAAGACCATCAGATTTTAAAATGGAATCTGCTCACGAACGAGACCAGCGTGGTGGTAAAGCTCCAGGAGGACATCTATCCTATCGACTTACACTGGTTTCCCAAGACTACAGCTGGGAAGAAGCAAGCTTTGGCAGAGATCTTTTCTCTCACCAGTACTGATGGTAATTACTTTGCTTATATATATCTATATATACTCACCCTGTACATAGTCTGGGTTTGCAGGTGAACTCAGAATGAGCACTGGTATTGCTCAGTATTTATCGTGCACCTTCATCAATGAACTCCAAATAAAAATGATTTCTATCTGTCAGATAATTTTTTTTAGATTTTTTTTGGGTTTTGTCTGAAGCCATGTTCTGCATAAGGATTTATCGATCAGGAGACGGGTAGATATTAGATGTACCAGGGAATTGGCAAACAACCAAAAACTATGAAACAAGAAATGTAAACAAGAAATGTAAACAAAAAATGTAAACAGTGTATAACCATCAAAACTGGCAAACTCTGGGTGTTGTGTGGAATATAGGCACAACATTATGACCAGCTGCTTAACATTGTGTAGGTCCCCTATTTGCTGCTCAAACAGTCCTGATTCATCGAGCATTAACAGCATTATCTTCTACAGCAATTTGAGCTCCAGGAGCTCTTCTGTTGGATCAGACCACACGGACCAGCCTTTAGTGTTATTCACGTCACTGGTCATAATGTTATAATGCTATAATATATAGCAGATTTACGGAATAAATAGTACAATACAACTTACAGTATAAATTCATAAATGAGCTCCTATGAGTTTATCCCTAATGAGCGAATGACAAGGAAAAACTTCCTGAGATGACGAGTGTGTCCATTCATTATACTTCCATAAGTGTTGAGGTATTTACTGTTCAATGATGGACACTTAAGGGCAAAACTCAAGTGTTAAACTCAAGAACCATAAAGAAGGTCTGTAATTATTAAAAACAAACTTTCTTTATGGTTCTTGAGTTTAACCATCTGCAGTAGTCCATGGTTCCTTAGGCTCCCATGTGGATTCATGCTCAGCAGCAGCAAATGGTTTCCAACTGAAGAGAACTTCATCCAGAAGTAGGCCATTAGAATAGAGCAGGACGGTCTGGAGAACTTCAGAACTTGATACGCGGTCATTCCTGTCAACACTCCTGTTGGCCCAAACCTCATTATATGAATGATCACATCAATATTTTAGGTTGTCCAGTTGCCAGATCTGAACACAATATACAAATTTCAACCCATTTGTGACCTCAACCTGGCAACCTACAATCCAGTAGACGCTGCAAGTTGAATCAAGCATCAGTAATAGAAATGGAAAATGGCATGACATAACAAAGAACATTAAATCATATGTTTGGGATGCTAATTAGGAATAAAACAACAGGTCATGTGACACGTTGGGGCTGATTCGTAACGGCGATTTCATCATCATGCTATACAAGAAGAAGAAGAAATCTCTAGGCTGCCTAGACACTTACAAAAGCGTT
Source organism: Silurus aristotelis (assembly GCF_946808225.1). Classification (NCBI taxonomy): domain Eukaryota; kingdom Metazoa; phylum Chordata; class Actinopteri; order Siluriformes; family Siluridae; genus Silurus; species Silurus aristotelis. The sequence continues at coordinate 15,657,558 of NC_139595.1, read as the reverse complement.
AAAAGAACAAATGGAACATCTGGCCAGCACTGATTGCACTCTGTATGTGACAGCAATCTCTCATATTCTTCTAAATCCTATTGAAAGCTTGTGGAATGAATCGAGGAGGTCTGTGTACAGAAGATCCCCCACACAATGCGATAGATCTGGGCTATTTCTGCAAGGAAGAGTAAAATCAAATTCCCCTACCAAGACGTGTCGAATCGCATTGAATCACAGGGACATGAAATCGTTGAATATTTACACTTGGATTCGTTCTTTAATGTTTGGGTGCCTTAAAGTTATAGTTGGGGAGTTTGTGCAATTCTTCACCCAAATTTTTGTAAGGTTGCAACACTTCTTCTTTTTGGTGTGCATTTAAGTTTCCTTGGTTTGCCGTCTGCCATTTTGACAATGGCGTGAAGACATTGTATATGCGTATTTTGGCATAAAACGAATATTTTTATCGTTGTCTTTTATGCCGCGTCTTCCTTAGGAAGGCTAAAAACCCAATATTTTTGAGCAAGAATTTATTAGCGGGGATACTTTTCTATTAAAGTCTCTACATTATAACACATTGCCACAACATCCATAGATAACTCCATATGAATCTCCATATCAATTTACATTTATGATCTCTTCAATATTAACTGATATCAGCAGTAAGCCCCGCCCCTTTCCTCTTCTCACATGTTGTGGATTTCCTGCAAGGGTAAATGCAGAATGTGGCAATGTACATAATGTGAAGGTAGAGCTATAGTATAATATAATATATTACAGTTAATTAATTATTTGTTAAGCTCACTAGAAAATTTCAGGCAAAAAGCATTTTCAGTTTTACCCATAAGATCTTAAAATCATGTTGAGGAATCAGTCAAGTTCACTAACGTAGCAGATCACACACTTTAATTGTTGTACAAGTGAATACTTCTTTATTGTGAAATGGGGAAAGATATCAGCAGTGTGAATCTTATTGAATTGGATTTTATTTACAATAGAACATAGAAAACATCAAATGTTTAAATTGAGAAAATGTGTTAATTTTAAGGAAAATGTTTATTTTTTTTATTTGATGCCACACATTTAAAAAAAAAAGTTACGAAAAAAAGAGAGAATGAACTGAACTTTTTTCTATTGGGTTAATCACACAAAGTGTAGTACACTCACCCCCCGATAATATGCGGTTCAGAACTCAGGGCTCGAATCGCAGGGTCTCATTTGGAACCTAACTAACAGCAAGTTGCGGATTATCGTAAAATTCGCGGGAATCCGCAGCAGGACCGAATGTTCAACTATGGTTTCACTAACAAATGACCTAACATTTTCCAAAACACTTTATTGTATTAAGGGTCTTAGAACGGGTTCCGGGGGACCACTGTAATTAAATCCTCACAAAACCAAATATGAGCAATGCCCTAAAGTGCACAATATTTTCAATCTAACATCTAATTCGAACCTGGAAGTATGAGCGAATACCATTGGCTGTTCTTAGGAAGAAATTTTAACCTTGGAGCTATTTGTGCAAATGATAAATAATATGATACAAACTACAGCATCATGGGGGGCTCGCAATTACTGCCACTGTCTTGTTGCTTTTGAAAAGCATTTGAACTTCCCAGAAAGTTGGATGAAGCCACAAACCCAACAAAAAAATAAAGTAAAAAAATAAAATGGCAAGAAAGTATAAATGAGGCGGATTTTAAATATTTCACGTTGAGCAAAAAAAAAAGTTTTTATATACAGTGGAACCTCGATACTCGCGACCTCGATAGTTGGCGACTTTTCATGTGGAACCGGACTAAGAGTAACTCGCGAAAAATCTGATAGTTGGCGAAAAGCCGAGTTTGTACTAATAAATTGTATACAAATGTTTGGAAAACTATATTATTATTGTATTATTTATTTAAAGTAGTAAATAAAACATTAATTAAAAAGTAATTCTTAATTTACAATACAGTACATGTACAATTCCCCTTAGGAAAAAGAACCATCAAAAGGAGAGAAACCTCCCGATTTATTTGTTACTCGTGAGGGGTCTTAAACCATAACCCCCACGAGTATCGAGGTTGCACTGTATACTGTGTCGTTATTTCATCATTTGCTTCTGGTGGTGGATGAAGTAAACAAAGCATGTAGTTGTGTTAAAGTGGAGATACACTGGGTAAAATATTACTCCAGTAAAAGTAACTTTAAAAGTATTTGCCTTCAATGTGCTCGGAGCTGAATGCATAATATTTCTCAGATTTTTTAAAAATCAGTAAATCCTGAGCATAGGAAAATTTATGGTTGCAAAAGTCTGTTTGCCAACAACATGAATTTCCATTATTTAGTCTCCAAATTTAGTGTTATGTCCCACCCAGCTTATTTAGTTCCATTTTTCTTTCTGTTGCATAAATCAGACGTCATAATCAGCTTGTTTTCACAGATTTTCCTTTTGTATTATAATCCCCCCTCCTGATTATGTGCTATAACTAGAGAAACTACCTTTCTAATGTTGGATCTGTAGAACTACACTGCAGTATAATTTGGAGGTCTGAGCTTTGCACGGTGCACGCTTCCCTGCTTCTGACCTCAGCGTCGCATGCGCTTATCACATGAAGACATGGAGTGGAGACACATGGCCATGGCAAATGACGTGTGGTCACCACACTAATGGCAGTGTAGAGTTGCATAAACACACCCACAAACTTGAAGCGGTAATTTAGTCTGGCAGCTCCCTGTTGCGATGAAAACCTGTGGACTTTCTCTCACCCTCAGACTGCGATAGATTTTTTTTCGTTTGACTACTTTTCCCTCGCTTTCCTTATGGAACATCTTCATTTAGTCGCACAGTTATATTTCGAAATATTTCTGATTTCCCGCCGCATCTCGGGAATAGATCAAAATCGGGTGTCTCTCGATAGCACCGTAGTCCCACGCAGGATTTGATGCATCGTCTATTCTGACCCACTCTTTTCTTTGATGCTTTGAGCCACCCATTGAAGTGCATACGTCTCTCACGGTGCAAACCTGCACACCTACCTTAGTTTTCAAATGTCACATCTTCTCCGTTTTCTGAATAAAAAGAAACCTCAGAGATGTTTTAGCTTTTGGTGTTTGGTTGGTGGTGGTGGGGGGGGTTGAGCTATACAGTAAGTTTAGTGGTTGGCGCCAACCCCAGTCACTGTGTAGGCCTCTGGAGCTGTGTTAGATACACATCAAAGCTGGGCATGGCGCTCAGTGCTGACGGACTGAACCAGCCAACGCACGTCGGAGGAGAAATGCTTTTGTATTTTTATATTTAAAAAAAAAAAAGAAAAGAAAAGTTTTTTTTCTGTCGTTCTCTTACTACCTGCTTTTCTGGGTTCGCTTTTGTTTGTCGAGATCCAAATATAGCATCGGGAGCGAGCAGCAGCATGCTGATTTGCAGTTTTAGGCAACCAGAAATTACATAGAGCATTCTGAATTTTTTAATATGCACCACCACAAAGTATATGGTTGGCTAGTGTCTTTGATAACTGTCTCCATGCCTGATCGCCCTCTGTCTCCAACACAAGGGAGACTGGTCTAATCTAAGCAGCAGACATTCTGTGCTTGCTCTTCTGTTTTGCGTTAAAGCCCTCTGCTAAAAGCTACCTACAAGAAAACGTCCACGCAGAATGTCAAATCTTTTATTTTATATGTAAACGAACAGTTTGGACTATAGTTCTGTATAGAAAAGGTTACAATCTGGTATGTGCTTTGATATAAAATTGCAGAATGTTAAATTGCGAGTATTGCTAATAATTTTGCGTTACAGGTCTGTATTGAATGCATGGAGATTTACAAAAATGGAATTGTTTTTACAAAGAATTAGATAGATATCCATTTAAGATATTTTCCTCCTATATAACCATATATCAACACCTGTTTGTGGACACCTGACTGAACATCCGAATCTATATTTAGTCCCCATTTGCTTTTTAAACGTCTTCGATATTTTGGGAAGATTTTTCGACAAGATTCGTGATAAAGCCAGGTACTGATGTAACTGAGGAGTCCTGAGTGCACTCAGTGTTCCAATTCATTCTAATAGTTTTCAGTAGGGTTGAGATCAAAGCTCTAATACAGGCGACTCAAGATCTTATTCTCCATCCAATGTAAACCATATCTGCATGAAGCTTGGATTATGCACACGGCATTGTTATGTTGGAACCGGTTTAGGACTTCTAGTTTCAAGTGCAAGGAATTCTCTTTGTATTGCTGCTCACCATTAACTTATTACCATTGTATATAAACCCGTTTTTCTGTTTATAGTAATAGCAATATATTATGTTCACCGTTCACATCCTCTGTAAATCTTTGTTTATAGTAAAAGGCATCTGTAAATCATGTTCATAGTACATATATATTCATCTGTATATTCATAGTACATATACATCTGTAAATTACTGTTTATAGTCCTATATTCCAAACTGCATTTCGTTGCCTTGTACTTGTACATGTGTAATGACAATAAAGTCTAATCTAATCTAATCTAATCTAATACTATAGCGTCAAGACACATTTGTGTGCTTGCAAATTTGTGGTAACAATTTGGAAAAGTCTGGTGTACGGATACTTTTGTCCTTATAATGTATATTCTATAAAAGTCTTTTTTTTACACAAAATAAATACAGATATTGACTAAAAATACTGTCTATATTCAGTAAAAAATTTAATAAACATACATATTAGTAAAAATGGCAAATTAAATCTTGGAATATTTTTTTGAACGATTTAATAAATTAAAGGTTTTTGGTACTTTTTTTTTAAGGTAAGTTCCACTTGTTGTCTAAGACGGGACGCATTGAAAAGAGCGTAGAAGCCCATCGAGGAGCCGTGCTGGCAAGTCGCTGGAACTACGACGGAACTGCTCTCATTACAGGTTCATTTCTTTCTTAATCCTACAGCACACAATGTTCAAACTTCAGCGAAATACACAAAATGTAAAGAAAACTTGAATGACATTTCAGTTCGTTCACCCTCCATGACCCAAACACGTTTTGCCGTAAGTGTGCGTAAATGTGACTGTGGGCTGATGAGGAGATGATTGATTGTGAGATAATGTGCTTCAACAGCCTTTGCTGTGTGTTCAAACAGAGACTTAAAAACCACACAAACTCTGTAGGTGTTCATGCTTTTAGGGTTGCTGTTTGCCTTTTTTTTCTTCCTTTTTTATCTTCGTTTCTTTTTTATTTTCATCAAAGAGCATTTGTGTGTATTACCTGCACGTGTTTAAGGTTGCATAGAGAGAATTATTACCTTATTGCTAAATCATATCAAATCACTGTGGGTTTTCATTAGTTGCACCTTTTGTACAAAGACATTAAAATATTGAAATAGTTAAAATCGCTATAAAATTCTGACTCTGTTCTTTCCAGCTGGTGAGGACGGACAAATCAAGATCTGGTCTAAAAGCGGGATGCTGAGGTCTACTTTGGCCCAACAAGGTAGGAACTATCAGGTATTGTAGTGTTGGTGCTGTTTAAAGCACAGTCTTATACATGGACCACTGACTATTAAAAAAAAAAAAAAAAAAGGAAAGAGAAATAAAATATTCTCCTCAAGTAAAAGTTACTTTTACTTCAATAAAATTTGTACTTAAGTACAAGTAAATTTACTGGTCTAAAAATCTAGTCAAAGTCAAAAATATCATTAAAATTGACAATTTTTCTAGTTACTTTTTTTAACGGGGGGGGGGGGGGGGTTTGGATTCTAGTGTAATTCAAAGAGTATAAGGGGATATACATCTTTTAATTTTCATTTAGTTTTAGTTTATTTGTGTAAAATGTTTTAATTTAAGGAACAACTTTACCAATGAAAGTAAATTAGGATAAAAACACTACAAGTCCATAACTTGTAAAGTCTATGTTTAGAGTCTAATGTGCAGTTTCTCAGCAAAAAAAAAAAAAGTAAATCTTTTGATATACAGTGGAACCACGATACTCGCAACATTGATAGTTCGCAACTTTTCATTTAAAACCGGATTAATACTAACTCACGAAAAATCTGATAGTTGGCGAGAACCTGCAAGTGGCTCGAAAGCCAGGAGTAACATTTCAAAACAGAGTTTGTACCAATAAATGACATAAAAATGTTTGAAAACCTATTTTACTATTGTATTCATCTAAAGTAGTAAATAAAACATTTATGACAAGTAATTCACAATTTTTGTTGAGTTTACATACAGTACATGTACAGTTTCCCTTAAAAAAGGAACCAGCAAAAGGAGAGAGTCAAAACCTCGCGATTTTTTTGTTACTCGCGAGGGCTCATAGAACGCAACTTTAGATTTCACGCCATTTCGCATTCAGCTGAGGTCTGCATCAATGCCGTCTGTCTCCAATTATTTTCTTGTGATTTAGAGCGTTTATGCTCTTCCCTTCCATCAATCAGTGCAGTTTCTGGGCGCGATTTTTTCCCCTTTTATTGTATTTTTATTAATTTAATAATTAATTTATTTTACCCAGAAACGGATATAATTTAAAATGTAGCTAAGTAAAATACATAAAAAAAAAAATACAAAACAAACTTAAGTAAAAGTAAAATTACAGATTTTAAAAACTACTTAAAAAGTAGAAGTACGAAAAAGAAAACCTACTCAATTACCGTAAATAAATGTAGTTTGTCACTTTCCACTTCTGCTGTTTGGTTACTAAATCAAGATTCAAGATTTCTTATATTTGTCTCAAACAAAGTTCTATAAAGAATACAATTTGCAGTGAAATGTAAACCTGATTGGCTGCTCAGAAGATTGTGCATAAGATAAAAGGGACTTTAAATATAAAATAAGAGAAAATATGAGGGATAAAAACAGAAAACGTGAAAATATATTACCTACCCGCAATTAATTCTCATTTCATGGAAGGAAACCATTAAACGTATCCTATTATATACAACTTTTTATCAATTATTTATAGAATGTAAATACCTTAAAATAAAAATAAAATAAAGCTTGTAAAGAAGTAGCAGACGTTTGTGGACACTTTTACTCTTCTTGGAAGATGTTCCACTAGATTTTGGACTGTTCTAGTAAAGTGTGTTAGTAACATCTGGTATTGACGTAGGGTGAGGAGGCCAGGGGTGCGGTCAGCGTTCCAATCCCAATAATGTTAAGCTCAGGGCTCTATAAAAGAAGATCTTCCACTCCAACCTATATAAACCATATCTTCATGGAGCTGGCTTTGTGCACAGTGGCATTGTCAGGCAGGTTTGGGTCTCAAGAAGAGAAATTTGAATGCTACTGCATTACAAGACATCCTATACAATTCCAACTTTGTGTAACAGTTGGGGGAAGAACCACATATGCCTGGAAACATCAGATGTTTTAATGCTTTGGTCCATATAATATAACTAGTATAGATTAAACAGATAGATTTCTGTTTATAGCTTTTACAATTGATTCTCATAAAATATTACAAACAAAACCCCACATGTGAAAGCAGTCCTGGTATCTACATCCCAAAAGAGAAAACTTCTAGCAAAGCAGTATTTGCTGGATGATTTCAAAAGCCTTTGGGTCAAATCTCTCGGGCATTTAACAAAGGTCTTGATGTTTCAGTAAGGAGTACTGTTCATAGTAAGAAACAATGCTAAATTTAACATCCTATTAATAGCCAAATGATGGAATAGAACTGCAATAAAAACATGTTGAACAGCAGACCCTTTTTGTGCTTCCCAGTAGTAGCAGTCTGCTTTACACAGAGAATTTATTGTGAGAGGATGAAGACTATGTCTACACAGAAGTCTTTCCTAGGAAGATAACGTCACAGGGGTATAAACTGGGACGTTCATTCATTCACTCCCTTGATATGCGGAATTTCAAGAGAAGCTTTACATGAAGCGCAAAACAATCCATATCGCTAGACTGGGAAGGGGCAACGAATGGGCAGGACAAATCGCGTTTCCGGTACGGATCGAGTCGTGAAAGTGCGATCCGCAACTTATGTTTGTGAGGGAAATCAGATTTTAAGAATCTCAGGATTGCGTTTGGTATACTGAAAATCCTGTACTGAAACGGTTCGGTACGAATACGTGTACCGCTACACCCCGATTTGTAGAATAAATTGTCCCTGAGTGTTCTGTATGACTATTACCAAGTTCTAAATTAAATTGGGATGCATTGATCCCGAAACTGGTATCAGCTTTGGGTCTGTCCATGGGGTAACTCATTAGATAGATGTATTCGATTCTGTAAGTCCTCTGTACACTGATCAGGCATAACATTATCAAGTGAAGTTGAGAACACTGATTATCTTTTCATCATGGCACCTGTTAGTGGGTGGGATATATTTATTAAAAATATTTTCCTCAAAGTTGACGTGTAAGAAGCAGGAAAAATGGGCGAGCGTAAAGATTTGAGAGAGTTTGGCCAAACTGTGATGTGACTGGGTCAGAGCATCTCCAAAACTGAAGCTTCTGTGAGATGTTCCCGGCCTGTTGTTCCCCTGGCTGTTCCCGGATGTTCCCCTGGCACAATGAAAAAAACCCACACACGAGATCCGTGCCTGTTTGAGCACCGTCAGGCATCTTTGCTTTAAAAGCAATGTGTAATGACCTAGTTATTAATTCGGAACATGCGCTTCGCTTATTAATTGTTTCAGCTGAGTGTTGTCTTTAATGCACCTCAGTGATGTCATTAGAAGCTTCTGGAACGGTCCCGCTTCGGCGTATCGACCCGGAGAGAAGGATGCACGTGAATAGTTAAGGCTTGGGATAATGTTGCTGTGAAATCCTTTGTACGGTCATGAGACTGCTCCGTATGAGTCTGGAGTTAGATATTACGGGCTTTATGTTTAGTCAGAGGGACACAGGGGGACAGAGAGGGACAGAGACCACACCGAGATGGCATTTTGTCAGTCAAGGTAGCCTTTTGAAAACATCCTCCAAAGTGGAAAAAATTTAAAACGGCAAAAAAAAACCCTGTCTCTCTGTCTTTCTGCGCCCTCTGTTTCATAATGTGTGTGTGTGTGTGTGTGTGTGTGTGTGTCTGTCTGTCTGTCTCTCTATCTCTTTCTTTTTTTTGTCTCTGTTTCTACATGTCTTTTAAGTCTCTGTGTTTATCTCTTTCAGGGTTTCGGGGGGTCTTAAAAATACTAAAAAGAAAGACTAAAATTAAAATCTTAGACCTTAAGAAGTCTTGACTACATTGTTCTTGGTCTTAATTCATTTTTCTGATGTCCATGTAACACTACCTTTAATGCTCATTGAAATGCTCCCACAGCACTTTAGAACGTTTTGTTTGTTTGTTCGTTTCCGTGGTTGTTTGTAGTTCTTCCTTTCGCTAATCCAAATATAATTCTTCGTCTTACAAATCTCTCTTGGATCGTACCACAGACGTAAAACGGATTTCATTTTAGCTACGGCGAAATGCGAGTTGAGCGATAACAACGTTAGCGTTCAGGGCTCGGTTAAGGTCAGTCGCTAACAACAATGTTTGCGCTCTCGTTTTTGATGTCGTGATGCAGGTCGTAAATTTCATTCTTAAACAGACATAAATTTGACTTGGTGAAACCTGCAGAAACCCTATGCTTGTGTAATATTGTGCGTTTGTGTCTCGTTCTTTCAGTCGGTGTCTAGGTATGTGTCCATGTTTGCATGTGTCTCTGTGTGTGTCTCTAATAAATCTGCACTCATCTGTCTCTCTCTTTATGTACACTCTGTTCTTTTTTTCCCTCTCTTGTCTGCTTTTTTCCTCCTCGCTCCCTGATTCGGTCTCTGTGGGAGGAGTCTCAGGTACAGCTGGGGGCCATTGTTGAGTTTAGCAGAGTGATTATGTAACCCTGACCCATCTGGGACTAGAGAGAGAGAGAGAGAGAGAGAGAGAGAGAGAGAGAGAGAGAGAGAGAGAAGGATGGTGAGGGGGTGTTGGGGGAGGTGTGCAAAGGAAGAACAGCGGGAACTCATCACCCTCCGCTCCTGTTGCCTTCTGTCAGCCCAAGACCATGTGACCTCTTGGCATTTGTGAGAAACCACAAGCACCTGGGGCAGGGTTAAATGTCAGTGTCTTTCTCTCTCTCTCTCTCTCTCTCTCTCTCTCTCTCTCTCTCTCTCTCTCTCTCTTTTTTTCTTTCATTCTCTCTCTCTTACACACGTGCATACGTCTTGTTCCAGCCAGGTTTGTCTTGCCTAGCTGCCTCTCTTCATGTGGTGTGCTCTGATGTGTGCAGTATTGCTTTGCTCTTTGCATTCCTCCAAGGTACAGCCGTGTGCAGCAGCTCGAAAACGTCACACGGTTTTCTGGTTTGGTAGAAAAGAAAAACGAACAAAATACAACAAAGTAGTAAAGCACGGTGCAGATGGAAGAGGTCTGTCCCGTCTTGGTTTTTAATCATAGCATGGAGACATGAATTTGATTGATTGATTTATTTTATAAATAAAACTAAAATTGACCCGTTTCATGATTTCGCTGGTAAATTCTGATAAAAGAACATGCACACATTGATATATTGTTTAGCCAAAAGTATTGGGTCGCCCGACTTTTCTAGCTATATGGGGGGTCTTCCCCAAACTTTTACTTGACCTTAGTCATACTTTATTAAGACCCTTGTGAATGAGCTGAATGAGTAGAAATCGAGTGGAACATCTTCTCAGATGAGTGGAGGTTATTATAAGAGCGAACGGGATGTTTTAAAAAGTATGTACAAATTTATGCTCAGGTGTCTACAAACTTTTGTTAAACATTGTACAGTTTTTTTTTCCTTTAACGCCCTTTAATCACAGCTATTGATAATTACAATTAAGGCCTATTCATGCTCTAACATATATGATTGCCATTGTATATAATTGTATTCGTTTACTTTTTAATGCTCTTTAGCTTTTAAAAACTTTCTTCTACAATGTGCATTTTGTATCCCTGAAGACGTAAGAATCGGCGTTACTGCGTCGTTACTGACCTTATTAATGGACTCGTCACCAACTCTGAAAACAAATACATAATTTTTGTCCTTCTGAACATTATATGTCTTTCTCTCTGCCTCATACAGGATGTCCCGTGTACTCCGTGGCTTGGGCTCCAGATTCCGACAGAATACTTTACACATTTGGCCGACAGCTCGTCATCAAACCCCTGCAGCCGAGCTCCAAATCTCTGCAGGTAATGCACATACAGCACAACAGGAACTGGAGCGTTATGCATTATGTAGACCGTATGAACAAAACTATTAGGACACCACACTTTTCCAGCCATCTTCCTATTCAGGTTCCTGCCCATACGGTTACCAGAAAGATTGAGGCACACAATTGTATGGGACGTCTTTAGATGTGGTAGTATTAAATTTTTCCTTCACTTGAACTATTAGACCCAAACCTGTTCCAACATGACAATGTGCCTGTACACAAAACCAGCTCTTTAAATAATTGGTTTATATGGGTTGGAGTGGAAGATCTGAAATGTGCCTGCTATAGAGCTCTGACTCCAACACAAAGAACACCTTTGGAATAAATGCGAAATCTGACTGCAGTCCAGGTCTCCTCACCTCACCTACATCAGTACCTGACTTTCCTAATTGCTCTCATGGCTGAACTAGCATAAATCTCCACAAACACATTTAAAAAGCTAGTGGAACACCTTCCCAGAAGAGTGGAAGTTATGAGAACTCGATAAAGAATGGGATGTTCAAAAAGCACACACCAGTCTAACGGTCAGGTGTTCAAAAACATTTGTCCATATAGTTTGTATGTATCTTATAAAGGATTTTCTTTAAACATTCTCCTTCTTCTCTCCAGGCATCAGCATAAATGTCTAAAGCTTTGCTCAGACCAGCTTGATTGTCTTATAGAGTCATGATCTGTAAATAAGGATTTATTTATTTATTTATTTATTTATTTATTTATTTATTTATTTATTTATTTATTTAAAAATGTCTGTGATTACAGAATGTGAAAATATCCAGACAATGCAGTCCATCATACGTCCAAGTTCAGGTTGCCTTTGTTTTTTTTTTCCTTTTGGCAAAAAACATGCAGAAGCGGAAAAACCTCATCAAATCGATTATAGAAAGTAAAAAAAAAAAAACAACATAAAACAGCTGTATTAGGGTTTGAGCATAAACCCCAAAAAACTAAATCTGTCAACACAGTGGAAACACACACACACACACACACACACACACACACACACACACACACACACACACTGTATGGAGCTGTGAAATCTATTCACTAAAGCAGAAACCATTTCTAACTTTTCAATAGGATTTTTCTTTTCTTTTTGTATTTTATTTTGCTCAATTTCTTTGAAAGCTTAGTTTTTTTATTAATGTATTATTTCACTAGCATAATTGCGCATGCTCATTTAAATAATTTTAGATATATTTTTAAAGAATATTTATATATATATATATATATATATATATATATATTAGGGCTGTAACTAACGATTTTTTTTTGATAAATCGATGAATCGGATGATTATTATTTTTATCCAATTAATCAGATTTAAAAAAATATTTTTTGTGTTGCTTATTATAACTATATAAAAGCCTAATTCTAGGTATTTATGTGTAAAAGTGTACTTTTAAAAATGCAAAGGCCACGTATTGCGTTTAACTATCTTTAATTTAGACTTTTTAAAGTGTATAGTAGCTGCTTGCTGAGGGGTGCATGGGGGAATTTCTCCTTTTAACAAATTCACTCATGCTGGGTTGTTTCTTTCTGTAAAAAAACTTTGTGTAATTTGTGTAAATCATCATTTGTATTGTTTTTTAACGATAATTGCAGATGGCAAGTTGACAACCATGCATAAAAAAATCTATATGAAATATAATACAACATTGTTTTAACTGCTTTTGTTGAAAAAGAAAAATACACACATTTTATTTATTTGTAAAGATATAAGCATTTGGAATGTATTGCAAATTTAATTTTGCATAATATTTACATGATATTTGCATAAATTAAATATACAAACACTGAAAAGCATTTGAACGTAGTAAAGCCGCAGTAAATCATGTTTAAAACAAACAAATTAATCAGATCCTGAGTTTGTGTGTGTGTGTGTGTGTGTGTGTGTGTGTGTGTGTGTGTGTGTGTGTGTGTGTGTGTGTTTGTGTGTTAGCTGTATGGTCCAAGTATGATGAAAAAGTGCTTTGATTTTTCCCTCATTTTATAGCGTAGCTGTTCTTAAACCCAACTTAATTAGTGTTTTGTGTGTGTGTATGTGTGTGTGTGTGTGTGTGTGTGTGTGTGCTCCGTTGTCAGCAGTTTAAAGCATTGGTGGTGCAATGCCCCTGTGTTTATTGTTGTACCGGGCGCTGAACTGCAGCAGGGATCTTGAGTAAACAGGCTGAGGGGTTTAGACAGATCTCTCGGTCCAGCTTTTCCCGAGCAACAGCTGTCAGTTTGTAAAAGCATTACTCTGTGACCCCAAGTGGGCCCCTGTGACCCTTGCTCTTTGCCTTACCTCAGTCTGGGGAAAGCCATTAAAAGCACTGAGGCAGAATAGATACACACCACCGTAATGCACACATCAACTCATGAACACGAAACCTAAATAGTTCAGAACGTTAACCAAGAATCATTCAGTCTCGTGCTGCTTCTTTTGAACTTTGGAGTAAAACTTTGAAGAGTTTAAAGTACTGGACGAGGTGGAAAAGTCAACGAATGTAAAATGCAAAAAAAAAACCGTTCATATCCATCATATCTATTTAATTCAATTCATTTTTATTTGTATAGCGCTTTTAACAATGAACATTGTCTCAAAGCAGCTTTACACAGATAATGTGGTGTATCTAATGAGTATCTCATTCATATCCAGTTCCTGTCCTCCAAATAATGAATCATCTGACCAGTGAATTTGCTCATTTTAGCTGAACACTTCGTGCAACTCAGTGTTTCAGAATGCAAGTCAGTCGTGCCAAAGACTCAGTTTAACCAACTTGCGATCTTCATTAATAATGATATTAGCCTGATGGGTATTTGAGTGTACAAGTGAGTGAGCTGAACATTTTAAAAGACAAAATTTACCTTTAGCTCAAGTTTAAAGAGACTTTATTAATATGCAAATCATTCAGGGTTTTTTTTTTTCTTTCAGATGTACAAATGTATTGCAATGAATATAAAGCAAACCCAGTAGTGTTGCTGGTTGGTACGATTAATGCATATGTAATTGTGTACATGTATTTATGCCAAATCAATTGTATGGCTGTTGACCCCCCCGGGAAGCAGTCTAACCCGACCTGAGTGCATTATTTAATACGAGTCTTTATCAGAAGCGAAAATGGGGGTCCTGCAGCATGAAAGTGGGTGTCGAGTCCCGGTCCTCGTGGCCAACTGCGAAACAAATCCACTGCACTGTTTTCAATTACCCTGGAGTTGAAGCAATTATCGTAACACAGAACAGACAAGGGCCGGTGTGTCAGCTGTTTCAGGACACGTCCTCCCAACTGCTACTTTCTCCGTTCAACATTTTGGCCTGCACTTGTTTATGAATCTCTCTGTGTGCATAGCCTCCCATTTCTCTCATGAAAATCATATACAGTAACCCGGATACATTTAAGACAAAACATATACATTTACGGCATTTAGCAGACGCCCTAATCCAGAGCGACGTGCACAAGGGCTTTGAAGTCTTTATCAATGAATTCTTTAACACTGGTTGCAAACTTAGTATAACATCAGCCTTAAACTCCACTGGGAGCAATTTGAGCAGAGTAGTTTTTAAAATGCTTTGAGATTTTCATTGGGAGTGACGACGATGGACAGGATTAGAAATGAGTTTATTAGAGGGACAGCCCATGTAGGACATTTTAGGGACAAAGTGAGAGAGGCCTGATTGAGATGGTTTGGACATGTGCAGAGGAGGGACATGGGGTATATTGGTAGGAGAATGTTGAGGATGGAGTCACCAGGAATGAGGAAAAGAAGAAGGCCAAGGAGGGGGTTTATGGTTGTGGTGAGGGAAGACATGCTGGTAGTTAATTCGAAGGAGGCAGATGTAGAGGACAGGGGGGAATGGAGAAGGATGATCCCCTAATGGAAAAAGTTATTTTTATTTATTTTTATAATTTATAAAAAAAAAAACATAAAACAAACAGGGAAAATAAATGCTAGTTTATGTGTTTCAGGAAGTGGTAGGTTTTTACCTATTGTTTGAGGATAGCCAGTGACCTTTGGTGCCTCCTATACCTCCTATTTATACAACTGGGCATTTGAGGGTTAAGGGCCCTGCTCAAGAGCCCAGCAGTCATAAATTGGCAGTGTTGGAGTTTGAACTCGATCTTTCCTAACAGAAATCTAACATCTTTTCCATCAAGCTACCAATTTTCACCTGCTGAAAGACACTTGTCCTTAAGACTTCATTGTCATATAGAGTGGATACAGAATACAGAGTGGTTCAGTATGTGCTCTGTGTGCTTGCCTGAACTGTATCTAATCCGACAATGCTTAGTTGTGCAGATTGCTGAATAGAAATTCAATTCGTATCAGAGAACAATTTAACAGTGCCGTCGTTCACACACGACTCGTGACTCAACAATGGGTTGCTGGGATATTTAAGCTTATCAGCCATTTTGCAGTGAAGTCATGCTTCCCGATGGTGTCCCGATGCCAAACGATCGCAGAAATGCAGCGTGTTCTTTTCTCGGTTCACGCATTTCAGGATCGCGCCGAATCGTTAGGGGTTCACGATACACATCATGTGCGATAATATCGCAATTGTAAATATGCAAAATCATAGTTTACTATACTCAAACACCAGCCACCTCATAATCTACAGAAGAACTCGGGTTCGGGTTTGAAACGTCAGATGTTAGTCAAAAGGCACCCATCTGCAAACTGTGGTGAAAATCGGTGATTTTTGTTGTTCTTGCTTTAATGCTTCGGTTTGAAATAAATACCCTGTCATTCGATATATTGTTTTAACAAATCAGTATCCTATTGATATTGTAAAAGTGTTCTCGTACAATAAAGGAAATGTACACGCAATTTTCTTTTTTTTTTTTTTTTTTTTTTTTTAATTATCGTTTTTAAATAAAGTCTGGTTATCGGTGAAATTCCCAAAAATTCCAAAGAAAATCCCGAAAATATCGCGACAAAGTTTTTTTCCCCGATATGTCTCAGTAATAGCTCATACAAACAATCTGTGTTTCCCCCTGCAGTGGAAGGCTCATGACGGCATTATTCTAAAGGTGGACTGGAATTCTGTAAATGATCTGATTTTGTCTGGAGGTGAAGACTGCAAATGTAAGGTGAGACAAAAAGAGCGTAAAGAGAGCATGAAGTTCTCGTCTCAGAAGTAACGTTCCACGAAGAACCATTCAATCCTTCTAATTATAGCGATGTGCGAAAATACATGATAGATTCATGTTTATTATGATCTTTTTTTTCTACTTTGATACAAATTATAATGAAGAGTCATCGTAATTCTCACAGGGTTCATATTATTAAGGCGATGTTTTCTATAAGGACATGTTTATTTACATTTCGGAAGGAGTCTCCACTACGAGCGCTTTTGCGGTTTATTGGTAACATGACAAGCTGCATTTGTTTATTAAATGTAAAAAAGAAATGTACTGAATTGATATGGTGTAAAAGGAATAAAGTGCTTTTTGGAAAATACTTAGTTTCCTTGTAGTAACAGAAAGTGCATTTGACGTGAGCTCGCGTCACACCAGCCTTGTTTATTTCCTCGAAACAACACATCCGTTGTAGTATATTCCTTTCTACATGTGCTAAACTTACCCTTTCCCTGTTTTTTTTTTTTGCTCTAAACAGGTGTGGGACAGCTATGGGAGGCCTCTGTACTCAACTGCTCCCCACAACTACCCTGTCACCTCGGTGGCTTGGGCTCCTGATGGCGAGGTGTTCGCTATGGGCTCCTTCAACACCCTACGACTGTGCGACAAGACCGGGGTAAGAACATCGAACCCTCAGTCGGATCCACAAGCATTCTAATAGAAAAAATATATAAATATGATCTTTAATATAATCATTTTATCGGCATAATTGGCAGCTGTTTGTTTTTTATTTAAAACTGGATTCGATCAAATGTGATTTTTTATAAAAGAAATCAGATTTAGATTTAAAAAATAGATTTTTTTAAAGTATATTTCTCGAGTCTCAAAAGCAGTCGATTTATTTTCTGAAGCAGCAGCTTTGACTGTAGCGTCAAATGTAATCTAAATTAATTATTAATACACAAAAAAACCCCTCAATTACAGGGGTTTGTATGAGCAATACATTTAGATTCCATGGGTTCATGCATTAACGTGTATATTATATTACTATTATAAATATTATATTATATTGTTATTACATATATATATATATATATATATATATATACACACACATACACAAATCTCCAATTCAAAAATAGTTATGACACTCTGATTGTATGGATATTGGATGCCTAAGATCGAAATTTTTATTTCTATTTGGTAACCATGGACACCATGTCCTCCAGACTAAAGAGGAGAGGGACCATCTGGCTTGTTATCAATGCTTAGTTTAAAAAGCCGCATCTCTGATGCTATGGGGATTGCGTTAGTGCCTGTGAAATGGGCAGCTTTCACATTTGTAAAGGCTCTATCAATGCTAAATGGTATACACAGGTTTTAGAGCAGCAAATGCTTCCATCTACAAAATGCCTTGCATATTTAAGCAAGACAATGCTAACTGCATACTGCATCTAGTACAATAACATGACTTTGAAGTAGAAGATTTCAGTCTAAACCCTAGAATCATCTAAACACCTAGAATCCTGTATCAAACAAATAGAAGACAACATTTTTACAGAAATGGTTTTTAATATGGAAAGGATATTATGACCTTTTTTACAAGGATCCTATCTGTCTTATTTTTCAGCTGATTTTTTCCCCAGCTTGCAAAGACAAGCAGAAGCAGACAAAGCAGGCAGACTTACTGGAAAAAAAAAAATAGAGTAAAATAAATTCACAATAGATCGGACGAGTTCATGTGGACATTGTTTAGTTTCTGTAGTCACTAATTCCGATCGTAAGTGAGCTAGTTCTAAACAGCCGGGCGGAAAAAAAAATGTAGTGGAACCGCACGGGCCGTGTCTCGGGAGGATCGGACCAGATGCAGTCTTTATTCTCTCCAACCATTAATCAGCACTAAAAATTCTTGGCTCCTTCATCAGCGTTGATATGTCATTGCTCCGTCAGTCCGTTTATTACTCTCCAATACGAGGATCTGCGATCGCCAGATTCTGGGAGGAATCCGTAGTCCCAGTGCACAAGGGTTAGCAAGGGAAGCCGCTGCATTGGATTTGAATCTTTGAGTTTTGGTGTGTGTTTGCCCCCCTTAAATACTTTTTTGTTGTGTACAGGAGTAGTGTTTGATGTTTTTTCCTTCCATAAGACAAAACAACGGTTGTAGAGAATGAGCAGAGATTCCGAGAAACCGACTTTTTCAAACCCTCAATGCTCATAATCTTCTCTACCACAGTCTTTCACTCTCAATCTACCTCCTTCAATCTCTCACCGCTGAGCTAGTCTTCTCAGTTTCTCTCTAACACCTACGGTATACATGTACAGCATGCCTGTGAAGGAGAGTCCTGTCGAGCAAACCAGCCCCTGCAGGATACCTTTTAATCATTATATTCAGGAAATCGGATAAAATACAACATTCTTGAGCAAATACGTTCGACTATGACTTCTAAAAATTCAGTATATTTGATTATACTGTATATAGTGGTGATCAGCAATATCCTATAGTATGACCTTAGTTTATGATGAGATTCGTATTTACTTTATGAACATATCATTACACATTTAGTCCCATTTGCTCTAATAATAACCTCCACTCTTCTGGGGAGATGTTCCACCTGATATTGGAGTGTATGAATTTGTGTTCAATTTCCCACAAGAGTTTTAGTGAAGTCAGGTACTGATGTAGGTGAGGTGAGGAGGTCTGGGGTGCGGTCAGCATTCCAATTCATTGTAGTGCTGTTCAATTGGGTTGGAGCTCTATAGCTGGAGATCTTCCATTTCAGCCCATATAAAGCATATCTTCATGGAGCTGTCTGTGCGCAGGGGTATTGCCAGACTGGAACAGGTTTGAGTCTCCTAGTTCAAGTGAAAGGAGAATTGAATTCTACATGTTTCGAAACTAGGTATTTTATTTATCTACGTTTACACGCTATCACCTTCCAAATTGTGCCATTGCACAGCAATTCAGTGCTCCCAGAGGTTCTGCCACTTCTAAAATGTGTCCAGGAAATCTTTTTCAAAGCGTGTTTAAGCACCTTCTACTGGATCTCCGCATAGGTGTCAAGACTTAACGACAACTTTTGAGCTGGAACTTTATTGTCGGGAAGAAGGCGAAGTCTGCAAATCTGGCGAGTTCGGTGGGTGCTTAAGTGAGATCATTTGAATTGTTTTCCAGCGATCAGTGTGTTTTCTGGAAATTATTGGTTTATTTTTTCTTAAATGCCTTAGTTATTTTGTGGAAAAGGTGTTCTGGTAGCATGGTATAGACAGGACTAAAACTCCTTCAACTGTTGAGCAGTGAAGATGACATTATTTCAGAATTGTTCAATTATAAATTGTTCTCTAATTTTGATCACCAGTATACATATATATATATATATATATATATATATATATATATATATATATATATATATATATATATATATATATATATATATATATATATATATAAAATAAAACAGTGGAAGGTTGTTCATTTCTAAATGTATGTATTGTTGTGGAGTGTCAGCAAGAAATAAGTTTTTTTTAGTTGTATTATAGAAACTTCAAACAGTTATTTCTTTGCTACCCTCCTTTTTTGTTTAATTCATAGTGAAAAAACACTTTTCTTTCAATTTCTTTTCAAACTTCACAGCACAAGTGTCGTGTTCAGACGTGTCAACCTGCTGCCTCTGACCTAGCAGAATATGAGTGTTCGTAAGTGTGTGTGTGTTTTGTTTTACGATCGTGGCGGTGAAACGGTTAACAACCCGTGAGGAGCCTCAACGCTCCTTCCATGACTAATGGGCAGGAGTTTCATTCCCTATCTACTACAATGAAACCTTGCACTTGGCAGAGTGCTGGCTCAGCAGGAAAGCCGGGCTCGTTTAACCCTTCACCTTCAGCAGGACTCCACTTAGCCGTCAAGGCCAGTTTGGCCCTTCTGGCCGCTCCAGCCCCCCTCCAGCCTCCCTTCAACCTTCTTTAGGCCCCTTTGCTACTGCCTTCTATCTGGTGAGCACTGGTGTATCTGTAAACATATGGATTACTAGACATACATTTAGGTGCTCATATACATTCTCCTAACATGGTGACACTGCACAGATAAGCTGGTAGACATGTGATACCGTGTGTGTGTGTGTGTGTGTGTGTGTGTGTGTGTGTGTGTGTGTGTGTGTGTGTGTGTGTGTGCGCTTACAGCTTACACACTTGGCCTGACATTGCCCCGTTCCTAACCCCCTCAAGGGCAGGAACTGGCAACCGTAACCACAAACAAGGGGCCCTGGTGATTAACTTAAAGTCAAGTTCAAGTTGAACTCACGAGTGTTCAATGAATTCGAAAAATTTATCTACATTGTTACTCAACTGTGTGTGTGTGTGTGTGTGTGTGTGTGTGTGTAAATGACTGCGTGAATACTACAAAAAAGCTGTCTGCATGAAGCGTGTCCTGAAGTCTTTTGTGCCAATTTGAGCGTGCGAGCATATTTGTGTGTGTGAGTGTGCGTGAGTGTGTGTGAGTGAGTGAAAGAGTGGGGGGCGCACACATGTGCCCTCTAGACAACAGTCTATTTACGAGTGGCTGCAGCTGGTGTCTAGCGTCTGGGCTCTGTCACAATTTTTGTCACCCCTACAAACAAGTGTGACTCATACATACTGCAAGCTTTTCTCTTTCTCTCTCTTTCTCTCTCACTCACTCTCTGACACACACATACTCGGTGTAAACGAGTCCCCTTTCATCGATCAGTGAAGCCGAGTACATTTTTGCCTCAGACACCATTGTCATTAAATTCTTGATTCTGATTGGTCAGAAGGTCTTGATTCGTTTCTAGTAACATGCATTCTGATTTCTCTGCATGTTCTATATACACTATACGGGTAAAGGTTTACAGACACCGCTCTATAAGATGCGTATTTGCTTCCTGAACATCACATTCCACACTTTGCTGTTAGAATAACCGTCACTCTTCTAGGAAGATGTTTCTCTAGATTCTGGAGTGTGCTTGTGGAGATTCGTGTTCATTCAGCCACCATCGTGTTAGTAAACTCAGGTACTGATGTAGGTGAGGTGAGGAGGTATGGGGTACCTTCAGTGTTCACAGTGTAGGGTTGGAGATCTACAGCAGGCAACTCAAGATTTTCCACACCAACCCATTCACTCATCTCCTGGGTCTCTTCAAGGGAAAATGTTATTACCACATCTAAAAACGCAATTGTGTCTCCATTTTTGTGTGGTAACATATATTGGGAAGAAACATATATGACTAAAATATAAGACAAATATACATATTAAGTTCGATATTAAGTATAAAATCAATGAATTTCTTTATTTTTGGAAATATACTGTAAGAAATGTGTTACAATGATACAGTTATACAAGTTATTGTACATCTAGTAACAATTACCAAGGTTTCCACAGAGTCTTAAAAAATAATGTAAAAAATGCTCAAATTTAAAAATCTAAATTAAAGGTCTTAAATCATTTTAAACAGGTCTTAATATTTCCGATGTCCATGTAACGCTCTATCTGATGCTCATACTTAGTAGGTTTTATTTGTCAGTTTACGTGGTGTTGTGGATCTTTCTTTCGCTTGTCCAAATACAATTCGCTGTATTACGACTACAAATCAGACCAACATGCAACAGCCAATCAGCTTTCTGTTATCGGCGTGAACCATTTGAGATCATCATACAGTAGAACCAACACCAGCTTCTCCTTGCCAGAGCCTTTAAACATTTAAAGAGGTCCAATGTCCAAACTCCACATAAAGTAAAATCCAATTGGCGCTGGTACGTCTTTAGATGGTTCAGGATGTTTGCAGGCATCTACTTCTTTGAAGGTCCATAATCTTCATGAGGTGGGTCACAACTGGAGCTGGCGCAACCTCAGGATGCCTCGGGATGGGTAGAGAGAGAGAGAGAAGCAGTGGAGAGGAATTAGCATAGCTGCTGTTCATAATATTAACAAGCACGAGTTGATAATGTGCATGTGATCAGATTGAATTGCTAAACTGCGCTTAAACTGGGAGAGTGTGTCTGAGCCCTGAACAGTGTCAGGAAGACTATTCCAAAGTTTAGGAGCTAAATGTGAAAATGCTCCACCACCTTTAGTAGACTTTGCTATTCTAGGAACTACTAGAAGTCCAGTGAACCTCATTAGGGGCAAAATGTTTCTCCAACTGTTTCAATGTCTACATTTCTAACACTTACTTTTTCCAGACGTTTGGGTTTGTTTGCCCCATCCCAACTTTTTTGAGACGTATTACAACCACCAAATTCAAAATTACCTTATTTTTTTTAAACTTTATTTACGTTCAGTTTCCTCAGCTGAAACATTTGAAATGTTTTCTATGTCCTTTCGTGAATAAAATATGGGTTTATGAGATTTTTTTTGGAATTGGAGTTCAGCATATGCTACTTAATGGCCGTGTTGCGCATATGTGTGTGTGTTTGTATATGCATACGTTTCTGTGTGTGTGGGGGTGTGTGTGTGGGTGTGTGTGTGTGTGGGTGTGTGTGTGAGTACACGAACAGTTTTGCTTTCAGTTTGATTCTGCTCCTGCCGTGCGGTGCGCTACAAAACCAGACTGAGCCCGAGCTCAAAAAAACGTCTCGCTTCCCTCTTCCAACGATAACAAAGTCGAAGTTCAGCGTCTCGAACACTGACCCCGGCCCTCGGCCACATCGTTTACCGTGTGTCAGGGGCTAAATAGGAACGGTGTGACGGATGATTCCACCTCCTCTCTTTCTACGTGGCTTGAAATGTAGCCTGCTGTCCAATAATTCGCCAGAACAAATGTTAGCACGAGGTTCTGTTTACCTCAAAAAAGGAGGTCGTTTTTTTTTTTACTTTCAAGTTCACGACTTGGTTCTAGTTCCAGTACTGATTACTGTAATAGTGAACCTTTAGGACGCTCTGACCTGTCTTCCACTACACCCCTCAAATCTCTTACACCTTTTCTCTGCAATGTCTAAGAGAGGACTCACCATGACCGCACACCAAATGTATCGCTTGCTCTTGCCAAGAAAAAAAACTTGACTTTGTGTCCTATCCGTCAGTTATTTGCTGCTAGAAACAAAACGCTCGGAATAGGGCCACGGAACAGTGATTTAACGTCTCGAGCTGTGATTTTTGGTGTGAGAAGTGCAGCCCGGTGTGCCCCTCCCCCTCTTTTTTCATTTTTGTAGGTTAGAGATAGCTGCGTGTCTAGGGGGGAGAAAAAAAAACCCAGCAAGATTAACTTGTGGCTGATAAACCCTGTCGCTGCGGGGTCGAAATTTGTCCCCCGAATCGTGCCGTTGGTGCTTGTTTGCAGGGTGGCGAAGATTTAAAGTGGAAGCTTCCAGAAGGTTGAAGCTGAGGGCCGTGCCAGGGCGTGCAGGGCGTCTGGAAATGCGGACCGACATCTCGCACCGTTTGAACTGAGAGTCCCGGCAATGGAGCGTGAAAGAAGGGTTTTTGTGGGTGGGGGATGGTTGGATGGAGAGAGAGAAAGAGAGCGTGTGATGGAGAGATAGACGAGTGTAGATTTATGAGTCTTTTTCTCTGGGACTTATCTGTTTTCATCACAAGAGAGCTCAGCCCCAGCCATGCAGATGGAGAGAGCGTCACTATTAAATCGACATGAGAAAGAGGAGGGGGATGTGTGTGTGTGTGTGAGAGAGAGGGAGAGAGCACAACTGTGTGGAAAAACAGCAGATGTGGAGGGGTTGGACAGCAGAGACGGAGAGAAGGAACGAGAGAGAGAGCAGCGAAACAAAGAGAGTCCTGAGTCAGCAGCAGTTTTCTCCCTAGGCAACTGGGTTGGGCTTCTCCGTCTCTCTCTTTCTCGCGCTCTCTCTTTCTTTCTCTCTCTCTCTCTCTCTCTCTCTCTCTCTCTCTCTCTCTCTCTCTCTCTCTCTCTCACTTGTTCTTTTTCTCTCTGTCTCTCAAGCACACTCTCACTCCCTCGCTCCTTCTCTCCCTCAAGCATTAGGCAGCAAAAGAGGTAGAATAGTGAAAAAGGCCAAAGGACAAAGAACCCGAGGAAAGTTTTTTTCTTTCTTTCTTTCTTTTTTTTTATTTGACAGAACCATATTTATCAGCCTACACTTTGCGTAAAAAGTCTCTTCGACACGTTTAGCTCTGCAGCCAGTCCTGTTTGTGTGCACTTTATGCCATGTTGTATACCCTTTACTACAGTTTATTTTTGTGTCCTCGAACGTCGAATGTATTTTTAAAATCGGCCCGATTTCTGGCTTTCAGCAGCCACAGCCGGGTAAAACAGCCGCTCAGATGTGAACGCGAGTTCGCTCAGATTGTCCAGTTCAACAGTTTTTGCATCCTGAAATGTCCATTGAGACGATTATTGCTGATTCGATATTTTCAAACTCTCGAGCTCTGGATTTTTGTCGCTTCCTTTTAATACAGCGAAACAGCAAAAGTGAAGGGAACGCACAGAGCAGCGCTGGCAAGCCGACAAACTGGAGCGAACCGTTATAGTTGGCAAAGCAGCTGTTATGGGTGGACTGGTCCTATAAAATGTTTAAATGTGGCAGCTCTCTCTCTTTCTCTCTCTCTCACTTTTTCATTCCCCCTTTTCTGTAAGGGTAAAGCGGGGGAGGGAGCAAGAGAAGGAGAGAGATAAATGACAGCCTCAGACACTGGTTTGCCAGCCCCTCTGGCAGAGTCATTACTCCCTGGGCTATTAAATCAGTACCTTCACAGACAAGGCAAACATGTCCGAGAGAGCGCGAAGGAGAACAGGAGGGAGGTTAAAGAAGAAAATTTCAAAGAAAAAAAATAAATAAAGGAAGGGTCAAGGTGAGAGAAAGCGAGGCTGTAGATATCATCAGAACTTGGGCTTTTATATATATATATATATTCACATACAGTGTTTAGCAAAACAGGGCACCGTAATGTATTTTAAAAAAATGGTTTAAAGCAAAGCGGATCTAAAAAAAGAACCCAAAATTATACTATATGGACAAAAGTATAGACACTTGACTTTTTTTGTGCCATTTCTGATTCCTTAACAAACTGATACCACAATCTTGGAGGCACACAGTTGTATAGGATGTCTTTGGATGCAGAAGCATGAAATTTTCCCTTCACTTCAACTAGGAGACCCAAACCTGATCCAGCATGATGATGCCCCTGTGCACAAAGCCAGCTCCATGTAGATATGGTTTATATCGGTTGGAGTGGAAGATCTCCTGCTAAAGAGCTCTGACCTCGAACTTATTAAATACCTTTGGGATGAATTACAACGTTGACTGCACTCTAGACCTCCTCCCCTTACCTACATCAGTACTCAAGTTTACAACAGCTTTGTTGCTGAATAAGCACAAATCTCTATAAGCACACTCCAAAACTGAGGAACATCTTCCCACAGGAATGGAGGTTATATTAGGTGTGAATGGCGACCGAACGGTATATAAAAAGCACAAATCTAATAGTCAGGTGTCCGCATACTTTTGTCCATAGTTAAATTGCTAGTAATTAATAGTTAAATTGCATGATCATTGCTATGGAAATGATCCTAAATCACAATCTAAGAACCAAAGCAAAAAATTTCACTTAGTAATAAAATCGATTTTATACGTTTTCATGCCGCGACGCTGAACCAGAAGCGTTCTCTTCGGGATGGAAGTGTAAATGTGCAAAAGAAAGCAAATCTTTGCAGCTTTCCCTGTTTTTCCCCCCATTCAGCTGCAAATTTGTCTATGTTTAATTGCTCGGATCGCTTGTGGGGAAGTGCTGTTGAAAAGCGGCCAGTTATCAACTTGGCAGCGACAGCCAAGTATTATATTTGTGATTGTTCAGCCTGATAAAGCAGTCTGCGAATTCAAACTCGAGCGATTTCTCTAACCTGTTATGGAAATTGGCGCCTTTTCCGTAGCCACGGAGCGAAACGTGCGACAGAGGATCTGCGGCCACTGCTCCAGTGCAGTCAGAATTTTTCAGCCCATCAGTAACATCAGGCTTTAGAAATTGGGCCGCATCCATGGCCTCCTGAACTTCTCTATTCCTCACCTCCCTGTATCAACTCCTGTATGTGAAAAGCTACATTATTATTATTATTTTTAGCAAGGGACAGAAACGTGAAAAGGGCAGAAAGCCGACGTGTCGAAGCTCAACTTTTCCCTCTGGCTCAGCCCACTATTTCTTCACATCGCACGAACAGCAACAGCTCGGATGGTTGACGCTGTTTAATTTATTAGCTGCTTTTCCCAACGGCTGTAATTTGCTTGTCGTGTTTTGAAAAGTTTTTGCCTTCAAATACTTGAGTATCCAAAGTACTTTGATTTATTACAGCTATGATTATCCTTTGTGTCACAAGACTCTTTGCTTAATCAACTCAGTTTCTGTGAAAAGACTCCAGTGATACTCTCAGTACACCGATCTATTAATAAAATGATATTAATGAATGAAACAGTGATTAATTTCTATTAAAATTATCATGAGACCAAAACCTTTTTTTCAAGTTTTATAATAAAATCACGCAAATAAGGCCACTGGTGTTGTGGTGAGTTCGAGTCTGGAGTTTCAATCAAAGCAAGGTCAAAACAGAGAGCACGATCGAACCTGATTGGTGGATTGACAGTTACATTTTTATCCACTCATAAATAAGACTGATTTTGCAAAGTACGATATTTGACTTTGAAATGTAGTGAAGTTAAAATCTCCCCATATGGAAACACTTCAGTAAAGGTTATATACGCAAAAAAGCTACTTAAGTACAGTAACGAATTACATTTATCTCCTTATTGTCTACCACTGCCTATAGGGCATTTAAGTACAGGCTGATGTACAGCGTGGTCGCAGGGAAATGGACATTTTGAAACTAGGAGTTGGCAACCACTGGGATGTTGTTTGAAACCAGTGCGACCATGTTTCGAACCCTTTGCCATTAATATTAAGTAGTGGAGTTTTGTGCAACGAGCGTTTGATGTAAGTAACATGAGAAAATATCGAGGCTGTTCGAGCTATCATCATGAGGATCTACAACATGCTGACACAATGATGACGTCCTAACTGGTAATGACGCCGAAATTCCTTTTGCCCAGCACTCACACTATCACCATTCCTATAAAACCATTCTTTTACATCAAACACTCGTTGTGCACCACTCCACTTCTCCATTATAATTCCCAAACCCAGTTCCAAAATTTTCCCCTTTAATTGATGTGGTTAATGAGTACTCAATATATTATCAAGGTATATCAATACACTTTGAATTATATTTGTCTAAAGTGCTTCAAAGTCTCAGAATTGCTCTACTGGTCACATTACGCAATTATATCCCAACATGATCAAGTAGCTTGAAAGGTCCAGATGCCCAAATTCAGCTCTCTATATCAATTTTATTACTTTCTAAATAAAAGTAAAAGAAAGCTCAGACAGAGCGTCTCTTCTGCAAAGAGAACTGGATCTATAGCGCAAACTAATAATTTTATGCTTTATTTTTTTTTTATATAGAGCAGGTTTCTTTTGCTGTTTTTTTAACAACCCTGAGTGTATGTCTTGGCAAATGTTTTAAATAGAACAGCTTTTTTTTTATTGTCCTTATCTTTTCCCTCGTCTTCCCACGCAAATATATTGGAGGATCGACTGGATTCAGAGTTCTGCTGTGCATTAGAGTTTTGTTGTGTTTTTCTTACAAGACTCACAAAGGAGAATATTAAGCAAATAATTTAGAAAATTGCACAATGAGGAAACCACAGCAAATGTTTTTTTTTTCTTTTTCTTCAGGATTTTTCACTAGGCTGCTAGTTTGGAAAAATCTCCAAATGTTGTACAAAGTTGAGCTAATACACCGAGTGTCAGTTAAAACCGCCCAAACTAGCCTTCCCCTCCCCCACTCAGTCCTGACCTTTGCTCTTTGACCGACCCGGGGTTTCATTTTTCACCCCTTTGGCAGCCCTCCAGGGCCTCCCTTAATTTAGCCTTCACCCTTGACAGAGAGGAGAGAGCGAGAGGCCAGGCTACGCTCGTATTGTTTTTGGAGCGAGAGGAACCTGTTTAGTATTACACATGCGTAATAAAGGTCTTCTAGTTTATACTTAATGGTGTAGTTACGTTCTATAAACCTGTACCGATAAGAGAGAATGCAGGCGCTCTTCTGTTTTACGTCCACGTTTTTCTCGGTGCGATTTTTTGCCATCGGGTTCAGTCCTATCAGTTGTCCAGTGCTAGCACACTTCACCGGTGCTGTCGCTGGGATCCGAAAGAGCAACAAGTTTACCGTGAGGTTTGGAGCAAGAGCGAGTGTTGAGCAAGGTTATGAATCGCGAGGCCAGAAATCCCGAAGCTAAGCCCTGATCCTGCGCTGCGCCGAGCCGTGCTGCGCTGAGCCGAGCCGTGCTGCGTGCAGTGGTGCTAATTGAATTCTGCTGGCCAGCACACAGCTGGGCACTGCTGATGAGTCCCAGGGGAGCGGCCATGTGTGGATAGTTACAGTGTTGAGACTGAAGCCGAGCGTACAGCCATATGAGGATCATTACTCTCTCTCTCTCTCTCTCTCTCTCTCTCTCTCTCTCTCTCTCTCTCTCTCTCTCAATCTCCCTCGTCTTTCTTTGTCTTTCCTCTTCCTGCCAGCTCATGTATTCGATTAGAGATATTTGCAAATCACACATCAGTATTGAATTAAAAATTAAAAAAAAGCTGATATTTTATATATATGTATATATAATAATGTATTATATTGTAATATATGTAGCATTGCGATAGTAACGCAGAGACTTAAATGGTGGCTGACCATATAGATGTGTTACAGTATGTAAATAAATGAATAAAAATCAGGGGTGAAAGCTGAGAAAAGCAGTATTATTGATAATTATCGCTATGTTAGAAGAGTCTCAAGTGTCAGAGCTTTGTAAAAAAACAAAAGGAGTCTTTTTTTTTTTTTACCATGAGAAAAGGCGTAGGATGTAGGATGCTGTAGCAGTTGCTATACAGAAAGTGTTAACAGGAACCCGTTTAATGGAATTTCTGCATTGAAAGTAACTATTGCAAAGTGCAGTTCTCAGACTCCCATCTAACTTCCCTATTGTAAACACTGTATAATAGTTTTTTTTAAATATATTTGTTGCTTGATGTTTGTTGTATGTATGTGAACTGTTTGCAGTAACATTACAATATACCTTTGAGATTAATAAAGCTATCTGTCTGTCTGTCTGTCTGTCTGTCTGTCTGTCTGTCTGTCTGTCTGTCTGTCTGTCTGTCTGTCTGTCTGTCTGTCTTAATTAAATTCATTGTTATTTGTTTAGTGCCTTTAACAATAAACATTGTCCCAAAGATTAATCCATCCATCCATCCATCCATCCATCCATCCATCCATCCATCCATCCATCCATCCATCCATCCATCCATCCATCCATCCATCCATCCATCCATCCATCCATCCATCCATCCATCCACATTATATAGAGTATATCACAGTAGACACATGACTTTTTAGATAAGTACCCAGACATTGTTCCAAGCGTCTGTCTGTCTGTCTGTCTGTCTGTCTGTCTGTCTGTCTGTCTGTCTGTCTGTCTGTCTGTCTGTCTGTCTGTCTGTCTGTCTGTCTATTTCAATTCAATTCATTGTTATTTGTTTAATGCCTTTAACACTAAACATTGTCCCGACTGTCTGTCTGTCTGTCTGTCTGTCTGTCTGTCTGTCTGTCTGTCTGTCTGTCTGTCTGTCTGTCTGTCTGTCTGTCTGTCTGTCTGTCTGTCCCAGTCGGGCTTTAGAGCAGTCCAGCTTTCATACTATTTCCTATAAAATAAAGGTCAATCACCAGAAAAGTCCACACACTTCATTTCGTTGCCTTGTACCGTAAAGTGCACTGACAATAAAGTTGAATCTAATCTTAAGCATTTTTCCGAGGATATGTTGGGTTTCCTAACTGTCTCTTTATCTTCATGCAGATCAGGTAGAAGTTCAGGCCCTCGGGTTTCCCACGTGGCAGTCAAACATATTCGTCTGCCGGTAACGTTTTAGTGAAGCTTGCATGCAAACTGTGAGGATGATCTGCTGAGCTCGAGTGTAGCTCCAGTCAGGTTATGGAACACGATTTTGTTTCGAGCTACACAAAAGTCATGCGCACACACAAACACACACACACACACGCAGCTCCTGAGTTATTGTAGCACTGTGCGTGAACTTCAGAATGCCCTCGCTGGAGTGGACGTGCTGCCAAAACAAAGAGAGCGGGAGTAAGAGGAGGGGTTAATTGCGAGGTTTTTGGACAAAGACAATGAACTACGACTGCGCTCCATACAAGCCTAATCTGTTTTATGACACAGTTGCTTTGGCAGCGCTTCGAAGTCAAGTAATAATCGCAGAGCAGCCGAGGGTCTTTCAGAAGCAAGCCTTATTTACTGCAAGGGCTTTAAAAGACACGAGATTCCCGATGGAGCCCGAT
Organism: Silurus aristotelis; assembly: GCF_946808225.1. NCBI lineage: Eukaryota > Metazoa > Chordata > Actinopteri > Siluriformes > Siluridae > Silurus > Silurus aristotelis. The sequence goes on along the minus strand of NC_139595.1, from coordinate 15,627,032 downwards.
TTGCACTCGCATCGTCTGAGGAATGCCCAGGCACCACTCTGATATCGCTTATCATCTATCCGAGGGTGGATATTTTTGACGTCTGCGGTCGAACGTACTTTTATGAGGCTTTCTGTGCGTAGGTCTGCGGGGCTCTCCTCGGTATCTCTCTGTCTCGTTGTCTTTTTCTGTCTCTCGCCCTCAGATATTGGGCAAGAAGATAGAAGGATAAAGCATGGCAGTGAATCTCAGCGAGATTAGGCAGGCTCAGACATGGCGGTGCCACGGAACGCAGGTCTTTTTTTATGAGACGGGCCCTCGTCGCGTTTGATAGCGTGTAATTAAACGCAGTGGGCCAGGCTTTATTAGAAAGCTCAGTACATTAGATGTATGTCGGCTAGGCCCAGCGCAGCAGTTACCATGAGGTCTGCCAACCCCATCCACCTTATAGCTGTGTGTTGTTTTTCATATTAGTTTAGGTCATGCAGAGGTTCTGCTTCTTTCAGTTCAACAACTGACACACACACACACACACACACATATATACACACACTTCTGCACTCTATCCCAAGCCTGCTCTGGCATTATCTAATAATAAAAAATAAACAGACTTTAAAGAGCCATTACTGGTTCCACAGGGCTTCCTCTCGAAGCCTCTCTTGCCAGCTTTAAATCTTTAAACAGCTGCTCACTAAAGCTTACCAAGTGATGAGGAAGTGTGGAGAGACACAACCAGAACAAAAGCATGTGTTTTGCCATGTATTCATTCAATTCCATTCGATTATTGATATTTATTGAAAACATTCTGACATTCTAGCATTATGACTGGTGAAGTGAGTAACACTGATTATCTCCTCATCATGACACCTGTTAGTGGGTGGAATATATATGGCAGCAAGTGAGCATTTTGCCTTAAAAGATGATGTGTTTGAAGCAGGAGAAATGGGCAAGCGTAAGGAGTTTCACAAGGGACAAATTATGATGACCAGACTACTGGATCAGGCAGCAAGTGAGCATATCTCAAAACTGCAGCTCTTGTAGGCTGTTCCTGGCCTGCAGTGGTCAGTATCTTTCAAAAGTGTTTCAAGGATGGGGAGCAAAGGCTGCCCTGTGTGGTCTGATCCAACAGATAAGCTCCTGTAGCTCAAATTGCTAAAGAAGTTAATGTTTAATGCTTGACAGGTCAGAACTGTTTTGGAAGAAAAAATGGGGACCAACACATTCTTAGGCAGGTGGTCATAATGTTATGCCTGGCCAATATGAATAAATTAATACATTTACCCATATGCGTTTATCTCAAATGAGCACTGGGAGTTACCCAGTGGCAACGGTGGCAACAAAAATTCCCTGAAATGGTATGAGGAAGAAACCTTGAAAGGAACCAGCCTCAAATGGGAACCCATCCTCATTTCCGAATATCACATCAAAGGTCAAAAGAAGGTGCTTTATACATGTCACATGTATTTTTACAGCAAAGTGAAATTCTTTCTTTGCATATCCCAGCGATTTTAGGAAGCTGGGGCCAGCCATGATACAGAGACTCTGGAGCAATGAGGGTTAAGGGCCTTTCTCAGGAGCGCAAAGAGTGGCTTGAACCTCCGACCTTCTGATCAGAAACCCAGAGCCTTAACCAATTAACCACTACGTTTGTCAATGTTCAGTTTATCAACTGTTCACTGGTGGACACTTGATTGCTAATCCTAATCCGTACTAATGCTGGTATAAGGACAATGATGTGGAACCCCATGGCACAATGATGTGGAACCCCAGTCTGCATTACAAAGCCTGCTTTAAGGGCCATGGAACAACATATAGTATATAATGCCAAGCAGAAAAATAAACTTTTTGATCAATATCAGTCACTTGTATTTACTAAGCTACATTTACATCACAGCAGCCACAAATACTGCGCTGATTTTATAAAATATGACATAACTGTGAAGTCAAACGTCTGGTTTATATTTAAGTTCCAGTTGTTACTACGCTCGAGCAGTTAATGTGATCAAAGCGTTTCGCCCCGAGCTGACGTGAGTGTGAAATTTTTGTTTGTGGGGGCTTTGAAATGCGAATACAATAAAACGTGTTTAACAGCTAGTCGAACATGTATAACTGTATCATTCATTAACAGTGTTATTCGAGCAAGTTCAGATTCAGAGCAAGTTTTCCACAGGAATTTGCTGGCGTGCACACGTTTCTTTAGGTGACGGCTATGTGCATCAAGCTAAATTTGTCCCCGCCCAACCAACCCCAGCTCTCAGGGGTCAGTGCAAAGCGACATTTACAAGCTTCTCTAATTTACTGAGAGATTGATGAGGAGACTCCCTCCTCTTGGCACCCCTCCCCCTCCTGAAACCCTCCTCATCGAACCCCAACTCCCTGCTCTGACTCCTTTTACTCAAACACTTATACTCTCACTTTCTTTTTCAGTCTCGCAGTGTGTAGAGTGATAAGAAGGGCTTAGACAGGGCTGCTGAGATAAGAAGCAACGAGTGGGACGTGCTATTTAAAATAGGCCAAAGAAACATAAACCATACTCTTTTTTAACTAGTAAAAGCCTAAGGACGATCACCGAAAGGCCTCGTCTCTCGTTGTTTTACATCTTTTGGAAATGAAGCCGCAATTGAAAACCAACATGGTTTATGTCTGCATATACAGAAATAACTTTCTGTACCAGGAGGGGGCAGTGGTCTGTATTTTGGGATCAAACATTTAGCGAGAATTGGACGTTCCATATCAGATACGTTTGGATCTTTTTTAGTACCATAATATATAGCCATATGTGGTTCTTCCCCAAGGTGTTACCAAAAGGTTTTGGTGCACACAATTGTATAGGACATCTTTGAATGCGGTAGCATTCAATTTTCCATTTACTTAAACTGGGAGAACCAAACTTAGCATGGCAATACCCCTATGAGCAAGCACGCTCCATGAAGATAGGTATGAATGAGAACAAATCTCCACAAGCACACTCCAAAATCTAGTGGAACATCTTCTCAGAAGAGTAGAGGTTCTTATAAGAGTAAATGGAAACTAAATGTGGAATGGAGATGTTCAAAAAGCACAAACTAATTTTATGTCAGGTGTTCGTAAATCTTTGTTCATACAGTGTATATAAATCCATACAGTCTGACTTTCAGACCAAGCATAAAAGAGACATCAGCAGCATAGTTCAGTAAAGTACACCCTCTTTGAATTCTCTGGTTTTACATATCAGGAGTAAGTAGGAGCATGTATCAAGAGTAGGTAACAGCTATGTGTTAATCAAATTCCTGTGCCCACCCCCTGTAAATGTGATCTGGATCATTCAGATGTGTGTTGACACAATGCCAAAGAAAAAAGACATCAGCAGTGATCTTAGAGAAGCAATTCTTGCTGCCCGTCAATCTGGGAAGGGTTATAAGGCCGTTTCCAAACAATCTAAAACTCACCATTCTTCAGTGAGAATGATTGTTCACGAGTGGGGGGAGGTGGTAGCTTAGAGGTTAAGGCATTGGACTTTGGACTTTAGATTGTGAGGTCAAATCCCAGCCACACCAAGCTGTCACTCTGGGCCCCTGAGCAAGGCCCCTTAACCCGATAACTGCTCAGATGTATGAATGAGATCAATTTAGGTCGCATTTGGATAAGGGCATTTGCCAAATGTTGTAAATGTAAATGTACAAGTGGAAAAGATTCCAGATAGTTGTTAATCTACTCAGGAGTGGACATCGCAGCAAATTCACCCCAAAGTTAAACCACGCAATGATCCGAGAAATTGCAAAAAACAAAACACAAGAGTTAAATCTCGGTCGTTGCAGGCCTCATTAAGCATGTTAAATGTGAAAGTTCAAGACAGTACTATTAGAAAAAGACTGAACAAGTATGGTTTGTTTGGAAGGGTTGCCAGGAGAAAGCCTCTTTTCTCTGAAAAGAGCAAGGCAGCACGGCTTACGTCTGCAAAGTTGCATCTGAACAAACCACGAGACTTCTGGAGCAATGTCTCTGTGGACAAAGTGAAAAAGCTTAGTCATAATGCACAGCATATCAGAAAAAAACATCTCATACCAACTGTCAAACCCGATGGTGTAGGGGTGATGACTTGGGCTTGTTTTAAACCACAAGACCTGGGCACCTTGCAGTCATTGAGTCGACCATGAACTCCTCTGTATATAAACGTATTCTAGAGTCAAATCTGAGGGCATCTGTGTAACAGCTAAAACTTGGCCAAAATTGGTTCATTCATTCAGCAGAACAGTGATCACGAACACACCAGCAAATCTCTAACCGAATAACAGAAAAGAATCAACAGGTTTCAATGCTGTGGCAGGACTTTAAGAGAGCTGTGCATAAACAAAAGCTTGCAAACCTCAGTGAAGTGGAACTACATTGTGAAGAGGAGTAAGCAGAACTTCCTTCACAATGACGTGAGAGATGTGAAGTCATACAGTAACACGATTACTTCGAGCTATTCATAAGGTGTACTTCACGGGCGTATTTTCAGCGGCTGCAATTGAGTTTACTCGAAATATTACAGAGCGCTTTTGTGTTCAGTGCAGTAACGAAATAAATGTCATTAGTTTCTGTACTTGAGCAGCTTTTTTGCACATATTGTAGTTTAATTTCACTACATTTCAAAGTCAAATATCGTACTTTTTACTCAGCTGCGTTTTTATTTATGTTTGGATAAAAACTTAACTGGTCAAACACGCAGCAATCCCCAAAACTCATGCTTGGTGGGATCTACTTTTCACCAACATACAGTTTCGCATAAGTTCAACAGCAAGCAGAACATTTTCAGAGTAATAAATAATGGAAGAAACTCCTGACTGTATACCTTTGGCCTTATTTACATGATTTGAAATGTATTTGAAAAGAAGTTTTTGGACTCATGATAATAGATTAATAGATTTCAATCAGTGTTTTACTCATTTCATTCATTCATTCATCATCCATTCATTCATCAAGTTCATTTGAAGGCAAAAACTTTTGTACTTTTACTCGAGTGAAAGTTTAAAAGGACACTTTTACTGGAGTCATATTTTACAGAGTGTATCTTTACTTTTACTCACGTATATATTGTTTTTGTAGTTCGTCCACCACTGGTTTAGTGACAAGGACGTACATTTCAAAATCTACTTCCTGTTGCATGTTAAAAGCACGCTTTTGTTTGATTCCTCAGTAACACCATTCCACCGTGCACCGTGAAGTACCAAGTTGGTTTTCAGAGACGCTTCGTGCTTTTGTTCGTAAGGTTTGGTGCAAAGTAAGCATCCCATCGCCAAATGTGTGTGCGCCAGCTGGGCTTCTCCGGCCAAGCTTTCCTAATTTATATTAGACGAGTGCAAGCCTCTACTCCACCGGACAGTATGTGTAAACACTACACGTGTGTGTGTGTGTGTGTGTGTGTGTGTGTGTGTGTGTGTGTCACATGCCACCCTGTCGATTAGCATCTTGTGAGGAGAAGCAGAACAGGCTTCTCTCGGTCAGCAAAGACATATTTAACATGGCTGATGTAATGGGGCTGAATCAGCAGATAGTTCTACAGGGAGCCATTAGACTCCAGCATGTGTCATTAACCCCCCTCTTTTCTCTTTTTCTTCAGCTCTATCTATCTGTCTCCTGGTTTTTTTTTTCTTTCTCAAACACAAACACAGTCCAGGTGGAGTTCAATTCATTTTGCATTTCTTTTTGTTCATTTAGATTACTCATATTTAAGGGGTCAGTATTTTAGGTACTATATCAACCAACATTCTTGTTTTCTCCACACACAATTGTGTAGGTCTTTGAATTTCACATTTGAACTTTGAGACCCAAACCTGTTCCAGCATGACAATGATCCTCTGCACAAAGTCATATGAAGATATGCTTTACGTAGGATGGAGTAGAAGATCTCCTGCTATAGAGCCACAGAGACGTTTGACATAACAGCGTTTGACATACAGCGATGCTGCAATGAGCCGTTTGAGGTGTTTGGAGTGGCACGAGCGCTTCAAGAGCGGAAGAACATCGCCCAAAGATGACGAGAGCTTAGGAAGACCTTCAACTCAACCCCTGAAAATGTCAAAACCATCTGCCAACTTATGCACGATGAACGTCGGAGAACAATCCACATGATCTCACTTTTGCACGCACCCTACTCGGCAGATTTGTGGTCTTGGCCTTTTTCCCGTAGATGAAGATCCAACCCAAAGGTCGCAGTTTTGACACCAGTTTTGACATCCAGTGCGAATCGCAGAAGGTGTTTGACACACTTCGAAAAATGGTTTCCAGGACACATTTCAGAAGTGGCAGGAATGCTGAGAGGGCTGTATTGCGGTGTGTAAATAAAGTACTTTCTTAAGTACTTTTTTCTCTATAAACCTTTTGATACCACTTCGTATGGCATTTGGCAGATGCCCTTATCCAGACTGACTTATAACTGAGCAGTTGAGGGCAGCAGAGGCAGCTTGGCGGTGCTGGGATTTGAACTCGTGACCTTTTAAAGACGGTAAAAGAAGTTGGATTTGAATTTGATGTTTCATTACAGCGGCATGGCAAAGATCTTCCGGTCTTATTTAGGGTCTAACGTCCGGGCTGCAGATTGTAGCCTTTAAGCATCTGAGAAAAGTGGATGGAGAGAACGAGAAAAAGAGAGAGAGAGAGAGAGTGCCTTGGAGCTGGAGTTTACAACCCTTTCCTTTCTCACTCTAATAAGGCTACAGCGTGGAGAAGCAGCACCTGCCAATCCTAATGGCAAACGTATGTGCAGTGTGAGAGGGAGTCAAAAAGAACACTGCAAAGGAAGGAGGGTCCCCCAAAAGAGGGCAGCAGCATTGACAAAGTGAGACTGAATCCTGTGTGTGTGTGTGCGCATGATACACAAGCATCTGTGTGCATTTTATTTGCGCATTTGGCATTCGAGACTCTGGAACATACACAGCGTTGGAAGAAGACACAGATTCGGGTCCAGATAATAAAAGTCTAAGTAGCTGCGTATATCCCTGTGGTTTACAGTGAAGCTCAGCCCTGCGAGTGTGTGACGCTCCGAGCTATAAACTCATTTCCAGACTTCTGAGTCGTGCTTCAAATCGCACTTTGAGTGCAATCAGTCAACGTCCTTAACACGTACAGCTCACGCGTTATTAACGTCTAACTTGTACATTAGTGCAATGAGAAGATTTGTGATTATAGGATCATTAGTGAGCCGTTATTGGAAGGGAGGTTCGTTATTTGATGATGAAATGATGTACGTTGGAAGCACAGTGCGTGTTTTGTGCGAAGTCTTGCGAAAGTATTCACCCCCTTGCCGTTTTTCTAGTTTGTACCAGTTAATTTACACAGATTTAAAGGTGCAATATATATGTTTCTATCGTGATGCAAACAATTTTGCCGCATTTAAACCTCCTATGTCTTTTCCTGTTTAGCACATCTAACCACTGAGATTTCCAATTTCTCTGTAAAGCTGCTTAATGTTGTTAGTCACTCATTCACTCATGCCATCCAGCCCCTTTTATGACATCTAAATATTTCCCTTTAAACCACTGCGAGACAGCGAGAGTGTGAGCGTCGTAAATTCGACACGATTATTCATTACACCTTAAATTCATGAGGATTTCTTAGGAAAGGGGGTGTGTGTGGAGGGGGTTTAAAAGAAAACATATCTGATGGATGTAGGCGCGAATTTATCTCGAACCCTAATGTGGTGGAACGCGGCCCTGGAGTAAGGCGAAGCCACACGCTTAAGAAATATATTGAATCACTGACATAGTGACATAGTGTAGGGCCGCTGAAAGAAAGGAAGGAGAGACCGATCCGATGTCGTGTAGGGGACGCTAGGACAGTAGTTAAGGTTTTGTCTTTTGTTTCACATGTAAATGCCACGCAGACCATTATCCATTTGTATTTGCGGCAATTATTATTGTACATCTGTGTGATTTCAAGTTCTGTCCCCCAGGCATACAGTCTCACATACTGTCTTTTTGTACTTTCTTAGTCACACACACACACACACACACACACACACACACACACACATATGCGCGCTTCTATCTCCTGCAGCAGGAGTCTAATGGCACAATGTGTTAGATGCATTAAGAGAGCACATATCCAAAAAGCTCTCCTCGGCCCGCTATCATGTGTCTTGGCTCATTGCAGCCTGGTGTATACATCGTGCTCCATCTGTGAGTCACCCGTCTCCTCCGGGGAGCTCTAAAGCCTGGCCACGCCGCCGTGTTTGCAGAAGAATAGATGGAGCACTATTATTTTTTAAACGCTTTAGTTTTGCAGCCAGCGGAGCAGCTCCAAGCTTTTTTCCTGTTTCGGAAAAAAAAAGGTACACAACAGTAAACTTAAAACACACCGATCTCGGAGCAGCTAAGGCTGTTTATCTTCGTGTTCCTCTCCTGTTCTTTTCCTTCCATCTCTCCAAAAAACTTATAATTTCGAGGATATATACAAGAAGATTTGCAAGAAGGTAGAGAAATAGACATCGAGTTAAAAAACCACCAGCTTTAAAACAAGTGTGAAAGCTCATACAGATTGGATGAAACTGATACTTATTTTTTTTGTACCCAAGCAAGGAAGTTGACTTAAAGAAACCGTCTATTTTTCGACACAGGTCCAGGTGATCAAACGGCTGCGTTTTGGGTTTTGTCAGATGCAACCTTTCGCTTTGATTGACCAAAGGAAATAGCGTCTTACCTCAGAATCTGGAATTAAAACAGACTCCTCCTTGTGTGCTAATAGCGTCTGTGGAGCTGGCGGGTTTTTATTTTTGCTCGATCTGTGTGTGTGGGTGTGTTGTGTGTGTGTGTGTGTGTGTGTGTGTGTGTGTGTGTGTGTGTGTGTATATACATATATTGGATAGAAAATGTTTTTCACATCTCCTCCCTTTCCTCTGGCAGGTCCAGCACCTGCACCTACAAAAAAAAAAGGTCGCGGGTCACCGGATAGATGTCAGGGGTGTAAATCAGAATGGAGTGTGAGGGAACGACTACAAAGAGGGGTTTGTTCCAGGGAGAGGGGGACAGAAGCTGGAGAAAGTTTAGAGACATTGAAAGACATGAACATATCTAAATACTAGGGATGTGCCTCAACATAACCAAGGCCGATGCATAGCCAACGATACGATACATATGAAGCAACGACTGATTCAGAGCGATCCGATTTGATTCCACACAATGCGATTCAATGCAATACGATGCAATGGAAAACATATGATGCTCCGCATTTTATTGGATATGTATTTAGTACATATAGTTTGGCAGCAAATCAAAAAAGTACTTATGTGGCTTCTGACTTCAAACGCAAGACGCTTTCACAAACAGTGTGCATTCTTTTTTGACAAAGCATTTTTGTAGTGCAAAAAGAAAGAATAAAATAAAACCAGACATTCTTTCCCTGTTCTGTTTCCAGGAAGATGCAGCTCTACCTCTGCCATGTTAATCTAGATTTTATGTAAATTTCAGGACACGCCTTGGTAATGTAACGATACGTCATATACATGTAGCAGCTGAGAGAACGCGCATAAGAAACGGATTAGCGAGGAGAATTCGATCTACATATAAAATATTGGTCGCTTTCTAAATAATAAAAGTATAGCGCATCTACTAATAATTAGATATACAACCCTAACACCCCCCCCCACACTCTTCTGTGTTCTTTCCTTCTCATTAAAATGTCTAATGTAGGCTCTTAAATATATGGATTTATATATAATCTGTAAACACCATGATTACACAGGTGTCTGCAAGCTGGCAATGAAATCCAAGCTTACAATAAAAAAAAGTCTCAGAGCCTAGAAGGGACTCTCTCCCAGCTGCATTTTTATAGCACCTGAAACCAGGGGCTGGCTCTCAGATGGGAACCTGGATCCAGGAACGGAGGAGATACGGATGAGCATGATGGAAAAGGGCACTGGATTTCTTTCAGTTCCACATAACTAACTTATGTTACTATACCATACGAGTCCCTGTGTAGGATGTTAGTATTGAAATAAATGCAGTGCTATAATTATATGTGAGAACAGCTGTTATATGATATCAGACAACACTTTCTGACTAATCACTCTGAAACAACAATTCACACCTGCACTGTGGACTGTGTTGTAGATTATGGATTATCAGGGTATTTATCAGTTGAGAAAAAAAAAATAAACCTCAATTAGATTCGATCTCAAATTGGTATGTTAGAAAGTTGTTTCTGTGTGCTGTGAAAATAAAAGTCGTTGACTACCTGTTGTAAGAGACGTCGGCAAGACGTGATTCGACTATGTCGATTTCTGCACCCTAGAGCTGTCATACTGGAAAATAGGAGTGTTAATGTTTGGTTCGGCTCGGTCGTGGTTATATTTGATTCGATTTAACCCATACCTTCCATACCTTTCTATTTAACACTCTTTGTCCTCTCTCTCTGTCTGCCTGTATACAGTGGTCATATGCTCTGGAGAAGCCGAACACTGGCAGCTTGTTCAGCCTTGCCTGGTCTGCTGATGGCACTCAGCTAGCAGGAGCCTGTGGAAATGGCCAGGTCATCTTCGCTCACATCGTGGAGCAGCGATGGGATTGGAAGAACTTTGAGATCACGCTCACTAAAAGACGGACGATGCAGGTACTCAACTGTGGATAAGTGAATGAATGTTACTTCATGTTATATAACAGGATCATTATTATAACTGAATTTGTGTGATTAGCTACAATGGTTTAGAAGTGGTTATGCTTGTAGCCCAGCAATAGCATTTCACCTCATGGATCTTCTAAAAGTTCACAGAAAAGGCGCTTGTGGTTTGTTCTTTTGTGAGTAGGAAGCATAGTGACTTGGATCCGATCCTAGCTTTTAGTCTTGGATCAGCACAGTTGGCCAGTTTCACTGGTGTAGGACTTGAACACTCCTCATTGTAATACCCCACTGTTATCAGATGGACATCCTCACTGGTGTATAAAAAGCTTTGCGGGATGCTTTGCCACATTATCATAGATAACATGCACTAATATGCTTCCCAGACACTTCTTCTTCTTCTTCTTCTTTCGGCTTTTTTCCATTAGGGGTCACCACAGCGCATCATCTGTCTCCATACCCCCCCCCTGTCCTCTACATCTGCTAAAATGCCTTCCTGATTCACGTTCTATCCTTTTGTTTCCATTCACGTTAACGCTAGAACTGGACAGCAGCTCTCGGTAGCGCTAACTGACCCTTTTCGCAGCTCCCTGTAAAAAACAAACGCGCTGTCATTACTCCTGGCTCGGCTTCGATCGAGGCCTGCGCAGCGTCAAAACCCCAAACCCAGCAGCAGCATCCTTCAAAAGCCTCCCAGCTGTTCCTAGCTCTCACAAACCCGCCGAAAGCCGAAGGAGAGAGGCCTGCCCTTTGTTCCATTGTTTATATATGAAGCATTGTGGGTCGGATTATATCTCAGCAGTGCAGCGTACCAAGAGCTCTCACAGTCCGTGTGGAACACACTTGGCCTCTTTATTTCCAGGTGTGGGGATTGGACGGTGCCCATGGTAAAATGATATACCGGTCACATTGTGTTAGGAATAATAGACTGTCCAAATGCACTCTGTTGTGGCGTACAGTATATAAAAGCCTTCACACGGTTTTCACATAGTAAAGGTTTTCTGCTTTCCTGATCTTTTTTACATGATTCGCAACCGTAAAAAAAAAAAAAAAGAAGATCCGACCGTGGCTGACATTTCTGCAGACGGTATCCGCTTACAAATTTAATTGATTAGGAGTATGTTTTTCTGTGGCGCATATCTGTCCGGCTACCTGGTCAAGACGTGAAATTTAGAATGAAGAATTCTCTCGAGAGAGATTTTATACAAATCCATTTGCTGGATTTTTGTGCAAAGATAGCCTAGGCAAGATTGCAGACTAAACAAAAACATTAGTTTGGTTGTTTTGGTGAAATTTCTCCTCACTGAGCACTTTATTTTAGTCTGGTAAGTATGGTAATACTGAGTACTTTGCTCTTAAATTTTTTATGACCTGGATTTCACAAGATTTTTAAAATCATTTCTCTGAGATCCAGTTCCATGATGACTGCAGATCTCACCGGTGCAATTTCATGCCTCGAATCTGCCGCTCTACCACACCCCAAAGGTGTTTTATTGGATTGAGATCTTGATGAAACCAGTTTAAGACAGCGTTCGCGGTTTTTTTTTTTTTTTGATTGCCAGAAGTCGCCATTAGGCGATGGAGACGTAAATAGATAATAGTTTTAAATTGTTTTAGATGAGATGTTTAATTTTTTCTCCAGTATCTGCAGTCAATAATAAAGCGCTTACATTTTCACGGCAAAGGACTTTGCAAGGGTTCTGTTTCCTCGGCAGTTTATACACATTCTGGGGAAGAAGCACAAGGTTATTGCCTAAATGAATTGCCCTAAGCGGAGAGGTGCGAAGTGTAACTGATTTGTAGAGTACTGCTGACATTTCATGCGCTTCACAAAGGATACATGCTGTGTGTTAATCTCTGTGTATGTGTCTGTGGGGGTGTGCACCATTATGCCATAAGCCTCTAAGTGTAGGCAGTGACAATGGCTAGCTTGTCCAGGAGCAGCCACCACTGGTGTGTGTTTAAACTCATGCAGACCGCAAGATATTTTCTCGCGTCTCTCGTGTTTTCGTGTTTCACTCCTCTGTGTATTGTGCACAAACACACACACATACACACCCTTGTTATAGATAGCGCTCTCCGAGTCGAGTTTTGCGAAAAACCAAACAACCCCATGTCTTCAGCTGTTTATTTTCCCCAACGCATTTTTTTTTTTTTCATTTATCTTGCTTACACAGTCACATGTCACACAGTCATGTCCTTTCCTTTCCCCTCTTCTTTTATATATATATGTATATTTTTACCTTTTTTTTTTTTTATATCTGCCTGCTATATCGGCACTCGGTTAACCACTTTGCGGCGTCTATTCTTGGGTTTTTTTTTTTACAATGAACTAATTTTATTAAATTCGAGCGACAGATATAGTCTTTATCCATGTTTAGAAAGGGCTGAAAATAATGTGGGTAAATATTTTGGTCGCTTTTTATATACACTAAATGGACAAAAGTTGGTGGACACCTGCCCATATAGATGGTATGTGCTTTTTGAACATCATATTCCACATTTAGTCCGGTTTTTTGCTAACCTCCACTGTTCTGGGAAGATGTTCCACTAGATTTTGGAGTGTGATTGTGGAGATTTTTGTTTAATCAGTTAGTAGGGTGTTCGTAAAGACATTTAGTCTTATGTGCGGAGGCCTGGGGTGCACTCAGGATTCCAATTTATCCCAAAGGTGTTCATTAGGCTTCAGAGCTCTATAGTAAGCTATTGAAGATCTTTCAATGCTTTTGTCAATATAATGTATTTGTATTTTGGTTTAATTAAATAAAAAATAAAAATATATAAAAAAAATAGATATATATAAAATTATTCAATGAGTAAATAAATCCAAAAATGAAATAAAAACTATAAAATAAAGCCACAGAGACAAATAATATATATATATATATAAAAAAAAAAAAAACGTATGAATATTTATATATATATATATATATATATATATATATATATATATATATATATATATATATATATATATATATATATTTGTTTTTATTTGTTTTTTAGGTAAGGAACGTTCTGAATGAAGCAGTGGACACACTGGAATTCAGGGATCGAGTAATCAAAGCGTCCTTATCTCATGGTCACTTGGTTGTAGCCACGGCTCTGCAGTGTTTAGTCTACAGGTATTTCATCATCTCCTTTTTTCACCCATTACTTCTTATTTTTATTGCTCCCTTGCTTTTTTTTCCTGCCTTGATTGCACATTTATATCGTACTGTGACTCACCCGTTTTTACGATGATTTCATGCGGTCCTGTGGTCTGAGTCTTATTGCTTTTCTGATTTTGGAATCCTGACCTTTTCACTCGTACCTGTTTTATTTATATTACCGTAATAATAAGAACAGCGGTCTGTTCTCTTGCAGCTCCAAAAACTGGAACACGCCACTGATATTTGACTTGAAGGAAGCCACAGTCAGCCTGATCCTCCAAGCCGAGAGGTGAGACTCTTCTGTGTGTTCCTTTCCGCTTTTGGTTTTATCTCTGAAGCAAGAATTTTCGAGCGCTCCAGTTCATCCCAATTGCAGGCCACTCAAGATCTTTCACTCCAACTCGTATAAAGCATATCTTAATGGAGCTGGCTTTGTTCACAGAGGTATTGTTATGCTGGAACAGATTTGGGTCGTTTAGTTCAAGTGAAGGTCCCCTGGTGGTCTAGTGGTTAAGATGCAGCGCTCTCACCGCTGCGACCCGGGTTCGATCCCCGGTCAGGGAACCATCCCCAGCCACTCTCAGTGCCGGTCACAAGCCCGGATAAATTGGGGAGGGTTGCGTTAGGAAGGGCATCCAGCGTAAAACATGTGCCAAATCAAACGTGCGGAGGATCCGCTGTGGCGACCCCTAACGGGAGAAGCCGAAAGAAAGTTAGTTCAAGTGAAGGGAAAATTGAATGCTTCCACATCTAGAGATACAATTGTGTACCTTTTAACTTTGTGAAAGAAGCACAAATGACTGGAAAAGTCCGGTGTTCTATTACCTTTGGCCTTATTGCGTTTTCTGCCATTAGAGATCATGAATCAAGAACTTTTGACAAATCAGAATCAAAGTTTATTTAAACAAATCAGCGTAATAACATTAAACAAAGTATAAACTCGAAGGGATGTAACAGTACACGTATTCGCACTGAACCGTTTCAGTACATGACCTTCTATATGCACACGTGTACCGAATGCAATCCTTTGTCAAAATCTGAGTTCCCTCACGAATATATTAAGTGGCGGACCGCAAGTACGTTTAGTCTCCGTCTCGCACATTGAGCGCAGTGTCACTGTCATTACTTAAACAGGGATTTTCCTGTGCATGCGTTAAAACCGCTGCCAGTTCCTGTCTTCGCCAACGTTTGTATGACAGTATAGTTATATAAATTCGCTAGACTTTCAAAAGGAAAGATTTCTGACAATTTCCCATATCGAGAGAATGAATGAAGGATGAAAGGAAACTATTCATATATTAATTAATTAATTGAATCAATGAATAAATATCTATATTGTGTTTCTCAAATGCAGACATTAGTTATGCTGAAATAAGTAGAACAGTTTAGAAAATTAAATATTAAATGTAACCCCCCCCCCCTCCCCACACACACACACACACACACACACACACACACTTATATACACATCTAAACTATGAAATTTTTCGATTTATTACATTTTATTTATTTTATTAAATTTGTGCCTATTTAATCAATTTCATTGATATAATAAAAAGGTATTTTGCATTAATTTGATTTATTCTATTTTATTTTTATATAAAAAATTTTTTATTTAAAACAAGCTGGCATTTTATTCATTTTATTATTTTATTATCGGTAATATTTAAATTGTAAAATAGACAATAAATTGTAATAATAATCGGCATTAATAAAAAAAAAAAAACGACAAGCAATGTTGTTTTGCATTTCTTTCCCCTAACTGTAACAAAATTGAACCGAACCGTGAATTAAAAACCGTGGCTCGTACCGAACCGTTAATTTTGTGTACTGTTATACACTTCCTGAACCCTTTATGTTATACGTAAAAATGCAATATAAAAAACAAAACTGTAGAGCTGATGCTATGAAATATACAACAAACAGACAACAATATTGTCCTTTTGTTGCCCTACCCGTTGTATCCAAGGGGTCCTCGAACACACCTGCCAAAGTGTTAGCCAACAGTGAAGCACACTTAAACCGAGACCCTCTCATGTGGAAAAGCGATCTCTATTAGTCATTGGCAACATCTCCAACATTATTGTTCATCAGCTCGGTGAAATGAAGCCGGTTGGACCGATGCAAGCTTTCCTTCCCCTCTCTTAGGAAACCTCATTTGGCTGGAAGGCAATCGCCACTTTTTTGGGTTCATTGTTCTTGTCCGTTTGGGGGGTACAACACTTTGCAACAGTTGTGAAGCAATGGCACAAATTATAG
The DNA here is from genome assembly GCF_946808225.1 of Silurus aristotelis. Lineage (NCBI taxonomy): Eukaryota > Metazoa > Chordata > Actinopteri > Siluriformes > Siluridae > Silurus > Silurus aristotelis. Next base: position 15,611,070 of record NC_139595.1, on the reverse strand, counting down.
GCTCCCTTCCCCCCCTTTGTTTGTTTAGTTGCTTTCTGAAAGGTTCAATTATGGCCATGGTATATAGCCAACTCTCCTATCTTTGTTGTTTTGCGCCTTGTCTTCTCTGAAGGCATTTCCTATTGGTGGATGGAGGAGGCATCAATGTGTATTCCTACGAAGGCCGTCTGGTTTCCACTCCCAAGTTTCCAGGCATGAGGACAGATATTCTGAACACAAAGACCGTCTCACTGAGCAACGATACCATCGCGGTACGAGACAAGACCGATGAGAAAGGTGGGATACAAATTTATAGTCATAGTGATGTACTGTTGCAAAATAAATGGACGCCGCAATGCCTCGGATAAAGTATGTTGGAAAATAAATATTGAGTGATTGTTGTTGTGTATATAATAGTGACTATTTTAATCATGTGTTACCCATCAGTACTGGTCTTGGGAGATGCTCCAAAATATTTTTTACACATTACAGGCGCATGATAGACAAAAGAATCGGAAGTACAATGTTTCGATGAGTCTTCCATTTACGACTTTTGGCAGATGTCCTTATCCAGAGCGACTTGCGTTTATCTCTTTCATACAACTGAGCAGCGATTGGGTTAAGGGCCTTGTTCAGGGGCTCTGGAATGGCAGCTTGGTGTGGCTGGGATTTGATCTCATGACCTTCGGTTTCAAAGTCCAATGCCTTAATGACTAAGCTCCCACATCTCCTGAGATCTATTATGCTAATAAGTATTAACCCAAAATATAAAAGTTCAGCTTGAAAGTTAGTCACAATGTCTTTTACACTTATCCAGTTCTGGTCCTTCATAGTAATTGTGAAACACAAGTGGACAAATAGCGGCAACACCCAGGTTGAGTTTGCATTGGGGTCCTTTTTGCCAAACCTTCAGAATCATTCATTCACTCACCCTTATCCTACTTGATCTTAGGTTTATTTATTTACAAGCAAAATCATGGCAAATTTTACAAATGAACAGTCCATAAGACTTTTTTTTACATTAATGTTTTATTCAAGATGGAGGTCCCTCCGAAGGACTCTCTGGTTGAGCTCCAGTGATCATGAAACTTCAGTTATCAGTGCAACGCTCCATTGATCTGAGTGACCAAAAGGAAGCTTTCCCTGAAATAATATATTGTATAATAACATAATACATATATAGACTATATAGACAAAAGTTTGTGGACACCTTAACATTTATATGTTCAACCCATTCCACATTTAGTAGTCTCCATTTGCTCATTTTAGAACCTCCACTTTTCCGTGGAGATGTTCCAGTTGATTTTGAAGTGTGCTTGTGCTCATTCAGCAGCAAAGGTGTTAGTAAAATTAGGTACTGATGTAGGTGAGATGATGAGGATTGGGGTGCCCTCAGAGTTCCAATTCATCCAATATCTTCCAGTCCAACCCATGGAAACCAAATCTTCATGGAGCTCCTGCTTTGTGCATGGGGGCATTGCCAAGATGGGAGCAAGTTTGGGTCTCTTAGTTCAATCATTTGTTGCTCGCGTATCCCGAGATTCAAATTTGTGTTTCCAAATTTGTGGTAACAGACTTTTATAGAAACATGTGGCTCAAAAATCAGGTGTCCTAAACCTTTTTTTCCATATACTGTAACAGGTCATCTGTTACTGAATAATTCACATTCATATTGTTTTCCTAAGAAATCATAAGGAATGTGTATTTTATCCTAATATGACGTTTTCCCAAGTGAAACAACCTCAGTGTTTTGGCCTGATAATAACTGGCAGTGGTGCGAGTGTGAGAGAAACAAGACATGACATTATTTTTTAGTTCAATGTCGTCGTCGTCGTCGTCCCCCCCCCCACACACACACACACACAGAGACACACAGACACACACACACACACACACACACACACACCCATACCCCAGAAGTCTTTGCAATTCAATGGAGGATTATGTAATCTTGTGAAAGTGAGTGATGCTGATAAATTGCATGTAAATTGACCAGGGATGTGAGCTAATAATGCAAAAAATACAATAAAATAACTCAGTTATTACCTGAACGCTGATATACTGCTTTTTTTTTTCCCCCAGTCATCTATTTGTTCGACGCTCAAACAGGAAAGAGCATTGCGGATGGCAAGCCTTTGATCCACAAGGTAAATGTTTTTTTTTTGTTAAGTTTTACCCAGAACACACACATTATGTAGCAGGACATGAAAGCATGGTTATGCAGATATACAGTAAACACAGATACACTATATTGGCAAAAGTTTGTGGACACCTGTTCATAAGTATATGTGCTTTTTTTTAAAAGCAGGAATGGCATTCCACATTTAGTCCCAATTTGCTCCCTCCACTCTTCTGGGAAGATGTTACACTAGATTATGGAGTGTGATTGTGGACATTTGTGTTTGTCAGCCACAAGGGTGTATGTAAAGTCAGGTACAGATGTAGGTGAGGAGGCCTAGGTTATAGTCAGCGTTCAGTAGGGATGAGATCAGAGCTCTACAGCAGGCCACTCAAGATCTTCCTCTCCAAAGCATGTAAAGCATATCTTTATAGAGCTCGATTTGTGCACAGGGGCATCGCCGTGCTGGAATAGGTTCGGGTTCCGAAGTTCAAGTAAACACGTTTTATTCTACCACATCCAAAGACGTCCTGTACAATTGTGTGCCTCCATCTTTGTTGTAACAGTTTGGAGAAGAACAGCGTATAGCAGGAAAGTTTAGGTTTCCCAATACTAAAGTTTATATAGTGCACGAATATAAGAAGTGGTGGCTCCAGTGGTTAAGGCGCTGGATTACTGATCGGAAGGTCGGGGGTTCAAGCCCCGGTATTGCCAAGCTGCCACTCTTGGGCCCTTGAGCAAGGCCCTTAACCCTCTGTGTGCTCCAGGGGCGCCGTACTATGGCCGACCCTGCGCTCTGACCCCAGCTTCCAAGCAAGCTGGGATATGCGAAGAACAACATTTCACTGTGCTGTAATGTATATGTGACAAATAAAGGCTATTCTATTCTGGCTATTCCATAAGGTGGAACATTCAGATTTATTTTTCCCCCATACAAAGCTCAATGCTAGTTCACTAGTTAGTTTTGAAAACCGATGAAACTTGATAGATTATATTGCGAAAAGGTACAAACTAAATAATAAGTATGTAAACATGATATAAAAAAAAAAATACTGTAATAGCGCTGCCCTTTTTTTTGCCATCTTTCATTAGTTTGCAAAGCTTGGAGTTGATGTCGAAAAAAATAAAAATAAACCAAATAAAAAAAGCCTGACGCTGGTTTCAAATCCGAATACATAACCAGATTTTTGGAGCAGTAATCCATCTGGCAAATATCATCCATTTGAAGAAGAAAAAAAGGCTTATGCAGTGAGCGTGGCCAAGTTTTACAAGTGCACACTGGCCTTCACAATCCTTTATTTCCCATCTAATTTCTATTCAAAACTGCAGACGGTTGTAATGTACGTGTTGATGCACTCCGAACTCCATGTTCAGAATGACTTTTGCAAGTTCACTATATGGACAAAAGTATTGGGACACCTGACTTTTCCAGCCATATGTGGTTCTTTATTTAGTTTATGGTTTATTGGGTTGGAGTGCAAGATCTCCTGCTTCAGAGCTCTCCACCTCAACTCTATTGGATGTCTTTGGATGCATTTTCTTAACTTGATCTAGGAGAACAAACCTGTTCCAGCATGGCAATGCCCCTGTGCACAAAGCCAGCTCCATGAAGATATGGATTTGGAGTGGCCTGTAAAGAGCTCTACAAACCTGCTTGGTGTAGGGCAAAAGTTTTGGGACACCAAACTTTTCCAGCCAAATGTGGTTCTATGTGGTTCTAACTATTAAGACAGAGTTGGAGGCACACAATTGTGTAAGATGTCTTTGGATACGAAAGCATTCAGTTTTCCCTTCGTTTGAACCTGTTTTGGCATTGCAATGCCCCTCTGCACAAAGTTTGCAGGGTACAGTAGAAGATCTTGAGTGGCCTGCTATAGAGCGCCGATCTCAACTCTATTGAACCCCCTTTTTGGATGAATTGAAACGCTGACTGCACCCCAGTTCTCCTTACCTGAGCACAAATCTCTGCAAGCACACTAAAAAATGTAGTGGAACATCTTCCCAGAGTAGTGAAGGATATTATAAGAGAAAATAGGGACTAAATGTGGAGTGGGATGTAAAAAAAAAGGACACACAAACAAAGGTGTACACAAACTTTTGTTTATATTTTGATTAATCAAATTATTGATTAGTTGTTTAATGAATATTTAAAGGTAAATATTGAATTTCGTGAGCATTTCTCACCCTGGAAGAATCGCTCCAGGTTTCGGTGCCACCTAGAGGACAGCCGGTGCACACAGCGCCTTGGATAAGCTCAAAGAGGTCAAAGAGTGTTGAGGGTGGTCCAGGACAAGAGTTGATGGGAATAGCCAGGATTAGCAGTTACTGTTTGGCTGTGTGTGTGTGTGTGTGTGTGTGTGTGTGTGTGTGTGTGTGTGTGTGTGTGTGTGTGTGTGTGTGTGTGTGTGTGTGTGTGTGTGTGTGTGTGTGTGTGTGTGCCAGACCAGCACTCCTCAAGTGCAGCTTCAAAACCCAGGAGTGTTAAAGCTCAATCCAGCTGGATTTGTTTTCCACACACACGCACACTCATCCAAACTATGTTCGAAAACACACTTACTCACTCACACACACACATTCATCTTGACATCAGCAAATCATGTAGTTGAGTTAAAATAGAGATAAACTCTGGAAAAAAAAAAAGACTCCAGTAAAAGTAAAAGTGCTCCCTTAAATTTTTCACTTGAGTAAAATGTACATTCAAATGTAAGAATCCAAATGACTATGATTTATTATAGCTGTAATGTTCCTATTATCAATTTTGTCACAAGACTTTTGCCTAATCAATTTAGTTGATGTGAAAAGACTCTAATGTGACTCTCCGCACAACAATCTATTAATAGAATGATATTAATGAGTCAAACACCGATTGATATCTATTACAATTATCCTTAACCCAAAACCTTTTTTTCAACGTCTGGTGTTGTGGCGAGTCAGGAGTTTCTTTCATTATTTATTCCTCTTTAAATGTTCTGCTTGCTGTCGATCTGACGCTCAACTGTATGCTGGTGATAAGTAGATACCGTCAAGCGGCAATCAAAACAAGTTCAAAACAGACCCTGATTGGTAATTTGACAGTTATATTTAAAAAAAACGAACGACTACTTTCGTAAAATGTAGTTGAATAAAAAGTAAGATACGTGAAAAAGCTACTTAAATACAGTAATGAATATATTGACCTAATTACTGTTTACCACTGGTAATAAAAGTATGTTTCAAAGTGATGCAAGTGGTCTCACACATACACACACACACACACACACACACACACACACACACACACACACACACACACACACACACACACACACACACACACACACACACATATCCTTTTCTCATACAAACTCCAGAAGGTCACTGTGAGTAATCTTTAGTACAAGTGTGATGGATGGAAATTTTTTCTCCTAATCTCCCATTACTCTTTTCCTGCTGGAGTGAGCTCATTATTCTCCGTCGTATTCTTCACGCAGCAGCAGCAGCAGCAGCAGCAGCAGCCCCCTGCATGTTCTGCTCTCTCCATTAGCAAGGGATGTAAAACAAATTCCCAACTTGGGCTGTCCAAGCACACAGGCGGCTGTCAGGAGCCATCCGAGGATGACAGAGTTTAACCTGAAGGAGCCCTCTCTCACTTGTGCTCTCTCTCTCTCTCTCTCTCTCTCTCTCTCTCTCTCTCACTCTCTCTCTCACTTCATCTTTCATTCTATTTCTTTTCAGGGATGTCGCATTTGACATGCACTGAGTTCCGTCCCTGAACGAATTTTCGGATTACGCACCGGACAGCGCGTTCGCTCGGCGCGGAAAATCGCCCTGCGTGCGTTTTCTAGACAGAGCAGCATCGCACGCTGCGTGCATTTCACGCCCTCCCGCTCCATCGCCAGCTGCACGGGCACGTTTTCACGTCGTACATGCGTAAGCCTCGAGGGTTCGCTTCCAAATCATGTCACGCCTAAAGACACCATCAATCCAACAAGCCGTCGTTGTTGAAATAAGGGGCATGCTTCGCGTTCGTCTCGCAGCCAGATCGCGAACGTTGAGGTTAAGCACCTGTTATTAGAAGTTGAACATGTCATCAATCTTTATTATTTACAGGGACAATCTCGTTCTCAATCTGGCACAGAGAAAAGTTTTTTGGAAGCAAATAATTCCCTTCTGTTCTTTTTCTCTCTCTTTTTCTCTCGATCCATCTTCCTCACTTTCTCTTTTTTCAAAACTTCTCAGATGGATGTCATGGAAATTGCCCTCGACCATTGCGGACCCTCAAATGACAGGAAGATCGCCTTGATTGACAAGAACAACGACCTCTATCTGACCTCTGTGCGCAGGCTGGGCAAAGAGCAGAGCATGCACAAGATTGGTAAGATGACAAAGACACAACGGCGAGCTTTTCCGCTAGTTTAAAGGTGTTTTCTGTCTGTCTGTCTGTCTGTCTGTCTGTCTGTCTGTCTGTCTGTCTGTCTGTCTGTCTGTCTGTCTATCTATCTATCTATCTATCTATCTATCTATCTATCTATCTATCTATCTATCTATCTATCTATCTATCTATCTATCTATCTATCTATCTATCTATCTATCTATCTATCTATCTATCTATCTATCTATATTAGGGCTGACCAAATTAACGCGTTAACACAAATTCATTTTAACGGCACAAATTTTTTTAATGTGCGATTAATCCTGCATGCATTTTTCTTTAACCATTTTTATTTAAAAAATACAATAAATAAATGTAAAAGCGGCGAAATTAAAACTTTTAGTGCAACACACATAAATATATACACAACACGACATATATTGACATATATTGGCATAAAACATCAATTTTTGTCAGTATGTTGATTAGAGGATTAAAAAAAACCTTGAAAAGTATTAATTTATGGTACATTTTGAACAGAACCGTAGGCATAAAAACGTCTAACTCAGATGTATTAATGTGTGCAGCGCTACAGATGTGTTTTTGCCAGTCGAACTTGGCTGTAAAAGTTTCCCTCTGACCAACCAATCAGAGGACAGAAAAATGCTGACGCTATTCTGCTATTTCCCTGTGAGGTGAATTTGAAATCTGATTGGTTAAAGAAACAGAGCTAATTCTTAAGAAGACTATGGTAAAAATGCCAGCAGTACTGACTTTGAAGGCCCTGGGCAGATTAGATTGACATGGCAGCACATAGAGGCTGAAATCAGATTGGACAAAAAATCTAACATCCACATACATGTAAGCATGGAAGCAGTGCAGCCAAGAGAAACGCTACGAAATGAAGAGAATAAACTGTTGGGAATAAATAAATACAATTTCATGGAACAAATATTAGAATTTAGGTTGTAAATGTAGGTCAGTGTTTCTAATTTTTGTTAGGCGAGCAGAAAAGGCTTTTTTAATAAAATGGTTTTTTTTGTTGTTTTTTTTTCCCTTTTTTTTTTTAAACATATGGATTTACATAGTAAACAGAAAAGTGTTAATTATCTCAGAATTTGATTTATATTTTAGATCGTCCAAAGTAGCAATACCTAGCTTTGATGACATCTTCAAAAACTTATGGCATTCTCAATTCAGATCCACAAGGTAGTTACCTGGAATGTTGTTCAGTTCACAGGTTTGCCTTTTCAATTCATTCAGTTCATTTTGACATATCTTGCCTTCTTAATGTACTTTAGAGCATCAGTTGTCTTGTGCAGAGTGGTTACAGAGGGTGATTACAGAGTGAATAGCCCTATTAGTGCTACTACAACTACTGTGCAAATCCATATTATGGCAAGAAAAACTCAGTTAAGAAAAGAAAAAAGACAGTCCATTGTTATATTAAGAGATCAGTCGGCCAATTTAAGAAATGTCAAGAACTTGGTGCAGTCTCCAAAACCATCTAATGCTAGGATGAAACATGCTCCAATAATTACTGTCCCAGTAAAGAAAGACCAAGAGCTACCTCTGCTGCAGAGGATAAGTTTATTGAAATTACCAGCTTCAGAAACCACATTTACATAAACGCTTTACCAAGTGGCAGATATACTTCCACTGTTTAAAAGAGACTGAGTAAATCAGGCCTTCATGGTCGAATTGGGGCAAAGAAACCAATACAAACAGAAGAAACTTGCCAAGAAACACAAGAAATGGACATTAGATCAGTGGAAAACTGTCCTTTGGTCTGATGAGTTCAGATTTTTTGTTCTAACCACTGTGTCTTTGTTAGATGTACAGAGAGTGACTGGACGGTTCCTAAATGTGTGGTTCCCACGGCGTAGCATGGTGGAGAAGGTGTGGTGTGGGGTTGCATTGCTAGCAACACTTGGTAATTTAGTCTAAACCAGCATGGCTACCACAGCAATTTGCAGCAACATGCCATCCTATTTGGTTTGCACTTAGTGGGACCATCATTTGTTTTCCAATAGAACAAAGACTCCAAACACACCTCTAGATTATGTAAGAGCTATTTGTTTCATAAGGAGAGTGATAGAGTGCTGCCTCAGATGACCTGGCCTCTAAATCCAGATGAGATGGTTTGAGTTGGACTGGGGAGTAAAGTAAAAGAAGCCAACAAGCACCTCTGGAAATTCCTCAAGATTGTTCGAAAAACATTCCGCATATTCTGGTACAACATATTCTGTGATGTTTAACATTTGTTTGTTTACTGCCTTATTCCATACGTGTTCTTTCTTAGTTTGTGTGTGTATATATATATATATATATATATATATATATATATATATATATATATATATATATATATATATATATATATAATATCTTTCTAAGCGAAGGTAATCAAGACAATTTTTATCAATTTTAATGTATTAATGGATCCTGGTGCTGATCTTTAATTTTAAATATACATTACTTAAATTTTTTCCAACGCCCACATACAGTGTAAAACTGTAACAGCATCTCGTACTAATGTATTAATGATTTTTCTTTTTCCCCAAATGGCTTCCTGTTCACTATATATGCTCACTATATAAGGTACTCTATAATAGAATGGAAAAACCTAACTGAACATTAACTGAAGCTTTTATGCATCATGTTGCAGCCACATGACTGACCGACATAATACACTATATGGACAAAAGTATTGGGACACCTGACTTTCCCAGCCATATGTGGATCTTCCCCAAAATGTTACCACATATTTAGAGGCAGACAATATAGAAATATTGATATATTTACAATATTGATATTGTATAGAAAGACTTTGGAGGCAGGGAACTTTCCTTTCACTAGAACTTGGAGCCTTAAACCTGTTCCAGCACTGCAATGTATGTGTGCCCAAAGCCAACTTCATTAAGATATACTTCACATGGAAGATCTTGAGTTCTCAACATTATAGATCCAGGCCTCCTTACCTCATCAACATTAGTAGCTGACTTTACTAACATCCTTGTTGAATTAGAACAAATGTAGTGGAACACCTTTCCAGAAGAGTAAAGGGTTTTATAACAGCAAATGAGGACTAAATGTTGAATGGAACGTTCCAGAAGGCCAGGTGTCCTCAAACTTATTTCATAAGTGTATCCAGGATTTTCTAGTTAGTCAAAGTATATTGTTCTCAAACCTTTTCAGAAGTTTGTGGATCTTTTCTTACTAGCATAGTAACAGAGACAGGAAGTGCTGTTCTTCTGTGCACTTCTCTCTCTCATTTCTTTTTTTTTTTTTTCAGGCTCTATGGTTCACACTATAGCCTGGAATGACTCAGCCAACATCTTGTGTGGAATCCAAGACGCCCAGTTCACTGTGTGGTACTACCCCAGTGTTGTGTTTGTAGACAAGGACCTGCTACCCAACACACTCTTCACCAAGGATGGCAGGTAAGACACATTCCCACTCATACTTTGGTGCAGACACCTGACAACAATTGTGTTTTCTGAACATCTAGTTCCACATCGATTTCCCATTTGCTGTCCTCCAGTCTTCTGTGAAGAAGGTCCACTAGATATTGGAGTGTGCTTGAGGAGATTTGGGGTCATTCAGCTACAAGGGTTTTAGTAAAGTCAGGGTACAGATGTAGGTGAAGTGAGGAGGCCTGGGGTACAGTCAATTTATCCCAAAGATGTTTAACAGGGGTGAGGTCAGGGATCTATAGCAGGCCACTCAAGATTTTCTACTCCAACCATTGTATACACAGGGGTCCTATGCATTTTGGAAAAGTATGGAATTTATTTTAAGTGATTTCCAGGTCAGGTCAGGTCGTTCTTTCCCAATTCGTTTTTATGAAATATAAAATTAAGAATTTGTAAAAAATAAAAAATAAAAAAATAAAAAATTTTTTTTAGAAAACAAAGACTACGTTACATTAATATATTAATACATTAATCTGGATACATTCTGAACCGTTTCTCAAAAGTTGCTCATCCGGTCTGAAACGCTTGCGGCCCTGTACTCTGAGTCATTTCCATCTGGCGTTTATGTACTTTACACCTCTTTGGATGGCGTTTTCAGCTACATTTCCGTTGACTGAAAAACGCTGTCTCAGTATGAACGAAAGGCCAAAACAGAGAGAAAAAAACCCGTTTACAAACAAAAATGTATTAGTTTAGACATGGCCAAAAGGTGCTTTTTCTATGGAGTTAGGAGCTGTGATCTGCACAGCTGTGATTGGTTGTTGTGAGGCAGCAATTGCCATGACTGCACACATGGAAAACATTAGAGATTTTGACCCTGACATACATCAGAAATTGTAACGTACGCATCTTATAGTCTGAATTTAAAATCATTATTTCAGACCTTAAATATGGTCTTAATATATACGTTTGCATATTTCACTCTGGAAAAGTATGACATTTTTAAATAAAAAATGTGTAGGAACCTTGTACACCATACCGTCATGAAGCTTGCAATATAGAATGATCAATTCAGGGTGGTAATCGTGTCCCTGCTCACAAACCATTCACTTGGTCATGTGCTTGTTTCTCCTGCAGTGAGTTCAGCAGCACTCCACATATCCTCAACTACACAGGCACACAGGTGACCCTAAGGCGATCCGATGGCTCGTTGGTGTACAGCGTTATGCCACCCTACGCCACCATGCTGCACGAGTACACAGGCTCCGCCCGCTGGGAGGAAGCCCTCTGTTTGTGCCACTTCGCCAAGGTAAGGGGAAGTAGATTAATACACATTATTACACTAATATGTGCTCTGGTGTAATAATAAAACCAGGATGTACTTTGTTTGCCTTTTTCTCCCAGCGTATACATCCTGAGCTTCTTTCTGACTGCCTCACTTCTGTCCCTTGCTTTTCTTTTTTTGTTTATTTTTTAAAAAGTTGGACATAAAAAAAATTCTTTTATACATTTTGCATCAGATTATTACATAACTTTCTTTCTTTCTTTCTTTCTTTCTTTCTTTCTTTCTTTCTTCGTTTGTTCGGCCTTCCTGTCTTTCTTTCCTTTTTTCTTTCTCTTATCAGTACTTTATATAACAGTTTATAATTCATACAATCAATACTAGCACTTCCTTCCTTCCTTCCTTCCTTCCTTCCTTCCTTCCTTCCTTCCTTCCTTCCTTCCTTCCTTCCCTCAATCCTTCCTTTGCCTGTCTTTCTTTCCTTTTTCTTTCTTTTATCAGTACTTTATATAACATTTTATAATACATACAATGAATACTAGAACTTTCTCTTTCTTTCTTTCTTTCTTTCTTTCTTTCTTTCTTTCTTTCTTTCTTTCTTTCTTTCTTCCTTTGTTCCTTTGTTTCTTCCTTCCTTTGCCTGTCTTTCTTTCCTTTTTCTTTCTTTTATCAGTACTTTATATAACAGTTTATAATACATACAATGAATACTGGAACTTTCTCTTTCTTTCTTTCTTTCTTTCTTTCTTTCTTTCTTTCTTTCTTTCTTTCTTTCTTTCTTTCTTTCTTTCTTTCTTTCTTTCTTTCTTTCTTTCTTTCTTTCTTTCTTTCCTTCCTTCCTTCCTTCCTTCCTTCCCTTCTTTATTTGTTCGTTCCTTCATGTCTTTCTTTCCTTTTTTCTTTCTCTCATCAGTACTTTATATAATTTTATATAATATATAAATAAGTTTATAATACATACAATGAATACTGAATCTTTCTTTCTTTCTTTCTTTCTTTCTTTCTTTCTTTCTTTCTTTCTTTCTTTCTTTCTTTCTTTCTTTCTTTCTTTCTTTCTTTCTTTCTTTCTTTCTTTCCTTCCTTCCTTCCTTCCTTTGTTCCTTTGTTTCTTCCTTCCTTTGCCTGTCTTTCTTTCCTTTTTCTTTCTTTTATCAGTACTTTATATAACAGTTTATAATACATACAATGAATACTGGAACTTTCTCTTTCTTTCTTTCTTTCTTTCTTTCTTTCTTTCTTTCTTTCTTTCTTTCTTTCTTTCTTTCTTTCTTTCTTTCTTTCTTTCTTTCTTTCCTTCCTTCCTTCCTTCCTTCCTTCCTTCCTTCCCTTCTTTATTTGTTCGTTCCTTCATGTCTTTCTTTCCTTTTTTCTTTCTCTCATCAGTACTTTATATAATTTTATATAATATATAAATAAGTTTATAATACATACAATGAATACTGAATCTTTCTTTCTTTCTTTCTTTCTTTCTTTCTTTCTTTCTTTCTTTCTTTCTTTCTTTCTTTCTTTCTTTCTTTCTTTCTTTCTTCGTTTAACTTGCATCAGTAAAGAATAGACGTCTCGTGAATGATGCAATTTGACGATATTGTATCAGTATTTATAATACGAACAGGAGCGCACATGAGCGTAAACATTCCTCCTGGGTCCTGTTTAAACAGCTAACTTACTTATTTTTCTCGCTGACAGTTTGATAAAACGCAGTAATTCTTTGGGTGGGGGTGGGAGGGGAGTGTGAATGATAATGAGAAGACAAAACTTTGCAGGCTGCAGCATGGAGATCGCTCTGTACTGTATACAGTAGTTACGGTGAGAGTGATGTGACACAGAGTGAAGTACACAGGCCGAGGCGAACTGTTTTAACATGGCCTGGGGCTAATGATTTCTAATTAATTGTCCCATTAGTTGAGAGTTCAATTGCTTGCACATTGTGAGCTGTAAAGGGAGACAAGCGGGACACTGGACATATGGCTGAGCTTTCATGAGTCTGGGAAAGTCCCATTTAAATTAGACCATAGAGTGGGATACACACACACACACACACACACACACACACACACACACACACACATGCAAACATTTATACAGGTCTATGCATGCACAGAAAATGTGTGTGTATTAGTTTCAGAAGTAGAAGTGTGGGAGTTTTATTTGTACATGTTCACATTTTGTTTTTTCAGACCCTGCCGAGTGTCCCGGGGATTTCATTCCCATCGAAATTTATGTCAGTATTTCATGTTTTATGTCCTATAAAATATCCAGTAGAAATAATATACAGTAGAAGTAATATACAATATAATCTATGCTGTATCCTGGGGGAGAAGGAGGTCTTGCACTCGTCCTCCAGTATTGAGACACTCCAAGAAATGGCTACCGTCTTCTGCCAAAACCAAACCGGGTACTGCCTTTGATTTAAAACACGAAACGATACGATATAGAAAAGTTTTAAAGGACACGCCAGAGAAGAGACATAGATGTCACATGTCTCACATCTTATACCAACTAAAAAAAAATCCTGGTAGAACCAGTTCACTTGAACTGGTTCCAGCATGATGAGTTTATTTGGGTTGAACACATACATATACACACATACATATGTATGAATACTATATATAAATATTAGACATATGTGGTGATGATGATGCGTTTTTTTGCGTCTCGTTACGTAGCCAACGATACGATACATTAAAGATACATACGAAGCAGCTTCAAATTCGATGTGATGCGATTCACCCCTATTACGATGCAGTGCGATTTCTAGTTCCAAATACGCATCTACTAATAATTATATATATAAATAAATCTGTAGAACCACAGTTCTGTCTGTGGCGAACAAATGATTGTGCGGATGAAATCCGAGTCACAGTTAAATTCAAAAACTGACCAGTTTGACTGTATTTTATTCTATTATGTCTTTTACTTCATGCACTCTGGTTATTTTTGGGGAAAAAAGTGCCAAACAAATGATTTCTTGTTACTTTTATGTGCGTCTTTCTCTCTTCTTGCTTATTAAATAAACTCTTGCTAACTTGCTTTTTTTTTTTTTTTCCCCTTCCCTCCCTTTTTCCTTTTGCTCCCTTATGTACTTGCGTAATTGCAAAATCCTAGTCGTGCTCCTTTTTTCGAAACAAAACTGCATGCTGTCTTTATGACTTTTGCTGTTGGCTGGTGTTCGGGCAGCGTTAATTGGGAGCCGGTATGAGCTTTGGGCAGATGGAGCGTCCACGCTCGCCTGCCTGACTGTACTGTATGTTTGTGCCAGCGTGGTTTGATTTTGTTTCTAATTAGTTCATGTGTCACCATTTACCGTAAAGAACAGGCCTCCACCCAGCAATTAATGCACACAGCAGGCAGCTGTGCTCTCCATCCTCACTCTCCCAGCATTATGCCGCTTTAACCGCAGAGCCCGAAGGGAGTCCCAGTATGGCATTACACAACTGTTAGTCCTGAACTGTTCCCCTGGCAACCTGGTTCATTTGTAGATAAGTAATGGTAGCCATCGATCTAATCTAAGTAGCTGCTCTTGTAATGAGTATTATGAACGCATACTGTTTGATGTTATTTGTTACTATTTGATTAGTACCGTGTAACGATTTTCTTTACTCCGCAGATCTTCTGTATACAATAATATAATGCGGAAAGTTATTTGCTTACTGTTTGCAGCAAAAAATCAATCATATTATATAGACAGAAGATGTCCTACTAGATTTCTTTACTAGAGGTTTGTGCTCCTTCAGACACAAGTGTGTTGTAAAGTCAGGTGAGGTGAGGAGGCCCGGGGTGTTCCAATTTATCCCACAGGAGTTAATTAGGGTTGAGGGCAGAGCTCCATAGCAGGCCACGCAAGATCTTCCACACTAACCCATGTAAACCATATCTTCATGGAGCTGGCTTTGTGGACAGAGGCGTTCTCATGATCGAATTAGTCTGGGTCCTAGTTTAAGTAAATGGAAAATTCAACGCGACCATGTATAAAGGAAAGTAGGCTGCATGAGTACTTTTGTCCATACAGTCTATATCTAAACTTTTTTTTGTAAATTCAAGCGTTTTTGATTCTTTTTCAATATAATCCATTTAAATGAATAATCTGAATTAGAAATTTCAGACTAGGTTTGGAAATAATCTTAATAATATCATCTTATCTTCTTACTTACATCTTTACTTGTGTACTTGTTTATTTGCATACTTATTTACCTGTTTACTGAATTCAATTTACTTACTTTTTTTACTTGTTTGCTTGCTTACATATTCGCTTACTTGTTTACTTACTAACTTGCTTACACACTCGCTTGTTTATGTACTTATAAACATGCAAACTTATTTATTTATTTACTTGTTTACATTTTCACTTACTTGTTTACCTTATGTTCTCTTAGTTGTCACATACCAATTTGTTTACCTATTTATTTGTTTACTTGCTAACATATTTACTTGTTTTACTACTAACTTGTTACATATTCACTTATTTGTTTACTTACAGACTTGCTTACTTATTTATGTATTTACTTGTTTACATATTCAGTTGTTTACCTACTAACATGCCTATATGTTCTCTAACTTGTGACATACCAATTTGTTTATTTATTCATTTGTTTATTTGCTTTTATATTGATTTACTTGTTTACTTGCTTCCATATTCTTTTACTTGTTTCCCTACTAACCTGCTTATGTATTCACTTGTAACATACCATCTTGCTTACTTGGGTTAGATATTCACTTTTTTTTTTACTTAATTAGTAACTTGTTTACTTGCTCAGTTGCCTGCTTACTTATTTACTGGCTTACATATTTATTCGTTTACTCAATTACTAGCTTACTAACTTGTGTACTTGCTTTATTCGCTGTTTTCCAAGCATTCATGCAGGTCGGAAACGCATTATTATTATCCTACAGTTGTTTTTTTTTCTTTAATCGATAGGGTTTTTTTTTTTTATGTAACAGAAACTTTTTTTTTTATACATCTGGTCTATTGCGAAAGTGTCTAAAGTGATGTTTTCAGTATGTTGCTGCCGAGTGTCCGGTTAAACAGGTGGAGTTTGGGGTGGTCAGTGGGGACGTGATGAGGAACACAGCGACGCGGGTGTTCTGTATTTCTGGTAAACGTTGCCGTGGCGTGGCTCTTCCCGGAGAGGGAGTGGACAGGGAGGAGGAAGAGGTTAGGGAGAAGGAGGAGGAGGAGAAGAAGTAGGGTGTCCTGTCCAGGAGGACACCGGGTAAAAGTTAGTGAAAGAACAGTGTTGAGTTTTTACTGGGACAATATTGTGAAACACACACTTACACACAACAAGGCTGTGAGTGACTTAATGCTGACTAATAGCCCTGGTGCTGAAGATCGGTGAATGACGGTGCATTAAGCAGCCACTTCACGCCTGGTGTACAGTAGTGGAGTAGCGTAGGAACGTTTCATTTTTTTTTAAACAGAGAGAGCGCATGATTACACCATACCGTCTGCTCTTAGTTGTTTGTAGAATCTTAATCGCAGTGTATAAGTACTCTGTCTATTTCAGGGCCCTGCTCCTGCACTGATCTCTCCTTTCCTGTTCTCCCTCTATGTGGTTAATTAATCGATCTGGCCCACAGCGCTACTGTTACGAGCTTCATAGAGAGAGAGAGGGGAAAATAAAAATGGCCCTATTAGCATCCCTGTCCCATCAGAGACGCCAGTCTAATGACCTTCCTGTCCTTATTATCCCTCTGTCAGGTCATGAGATCATCTGAGGATCAATGCCATCTTAGAAACTCCACCCAATTACATTTTCCTCAAAAAAACCCCACACAGATTTACCTCTTCTTTCACAGCTGGAGGACGGTGCACATCAGCACATCAAGTACAGTGCGTTGGATTTTGGGACTTTTTTTTCCCCCATTGCATTAAAGTGCAACGTAAACACAATTACAGTTTTTTTTTCTCCGTGCTTGAATATCGAAAATTCCCCGATTCGAAAGATAATAAGAGCAATTTCGCCTCGAACAAAGGAGAAACATTTCATTCCGGCGCTGGTGCAGGAGGAGGAGGACGGCGGACATTTTAACAGCCGCTATCTGATCGCACGCTGAATTATTTATGCAAGTTATTGTACGTTCGCTTTTTTTTCCCCCCATGCCAGCAAAATCGCATTACTCTTTCTAAGTTATACACAGAGTAAACAAAAAAAGTAAACCGGAAAGAACCCTGAATTTTGACACTTTTCCAGAATTCAGCCGAGGTTTTCCACTACCTTTCCACTCCTACAACTTTTATTAGTCGGCACTATCCCATGCACAGATGCAAAGATGGACGTCTCCATCTGTTATTTACAAGCATGATACCAGTGGGGGAAAAACTCAGGAGAAAGAAGCATCAGAACAAGTATTTCTATGCAAAGACCATCGTGTGCATCTTGCTTGTTGAGGGAATGAAAGTTTCCGTGTGTGTGTTTTGCAGGACCAGGCCTTGTGGGCGTGTCTGGCTGGCATGGCCATAGCTAACAGAGAGCTTAACACAGCCGAGACAGCTTATGCAGCCATCCGAGAGGTGAGCATGCTGTAATTTATAATGTAATGCTCAGAAAAGCCAGCATTTATAATTTAATGCCCCCGGAATCTGCATTCCTTTTAAACTGAAAGTACCCCTTGTGTTTGTGTCTGTGTGTTGCGTCCAAACTCTATAGGTGGATAAAGTGCAGTATATAAAATTTATAAAGGATTTGCCCTCTAAGGAATCCTCCTTGGCTCATACACTGCTTTTCAGTGGACAAGTACAAGAAGCTGAAGCTACATTACTGCAAGCAGGCCTCATATACCAGGCGATTCAGGTCCATATTGACCTCTTCAACTGGGACAGGTTTGATGTTGTGTGCAAATGTGTATATGTGTGTGTGTGTGTGAAAGAGAGAGAAGATGATTTTGTCTAACACAGCTGTTTCCTCAGAGCTTTGGAACTGGCAGTGAAGCACAAAACCCACGTGGACACGGTCCTCGCTTACAGACAGAAGTTCCTGCAAAACTTTCGCAAAGAAGAAACCAACAAGCATTTCCTACAGTACTCTGAAGGGGTGATTCGAATCTCTTTCTTTTCAGTTTCCTTCAATTTTGTTAAAATAATGACATTTTTTTGCAAGGAGCAGAAAACGCTCGAACTAGGCGTGATCTTGTGAGGAATCGGGTAGTTTCAAGAAATGAGGTAGTTCAAGATGAATATGCTATAAGAATATTTTTTTATTAGAGTTATTAACCCTCTTATTTGCCAAGGGGTCAATTTATTGTCTATAAATACGATTGACATCATTTTTTTGCTTTATTAGTGTCTTTTGGGGGTCCATTTGACCCCATGCTCTTTTAGCTGTCTATCACCAGTGGTGGAAAAGACTCTAATACTCTCAGCACACCGATCTATTAATAGAATGATATTAATTACACTGATTGAGATTTATTCAAATGATCATCAACCCAAACTGACGCTGAACTTCGTGCTAAGTTGATACCGCCAAGCTACAATCAAAACAAGTTTAAAACAGAGCGCACGCTCGACCCTGATTGGTGGATTGCTGCGTGTTTAAGCAGGTACATTTTTTTTATCCACTCGTAAATAAAAAGTTTGAAATGTAGTGCATTAAAAGTCTCCCCAAATGGAAACACGTAAGTAAAATACAGATACGTGAAAAAGCTGCTTAAGTACAGTAACGAATTACATTTACTTTGTTACCGTAACATTACTCCTCCTGTCAAACAGAACAACGAAACATGACACATTGATAATCTGCCTCTGCCCCCGGTTTTTCATCAGATGGAAATGCGGCCAATTTTTTTTTTTTGTTGTCACGGTAGATCACTTTTTAAACGAAACCCAATTCAGATGAATAATGGCGGTATAGGAGTACACGAGTTAGTTCGGTTAATCCTCCACGCTGCCGCTGCTGATTTAATCAGGTAATCAGTAGTCCAGAACGAATACACAAATTATCCTTTCCTACCCTGCTATTATTGCCCAGCGTGTGCTCAGGCATGACGTGTATGTGTGTGTGTGTGTGTGGGTGGAGGTGGAGGTGGATTGGGAGAAGATCCAGTCCAAGATTGAGATGGAGCTAGCCAAAGAAAGAGAGCGAGCTGCCAACTCTTCTGTCAGGAGCAGCGTGGCGTCTCACCGCTGAAAAACAGACCTTCCCCGGTAAAACTCCGCAGGACCCTCGCTTTCACTCCTGACCTCAGATGGAGCTTCGGATAAGTAAACTTTTGAGTAACCCGCCAGTTATCAGTGTCCTCTCCTTATTCCGCGGGTTCTTTCGAGCACATCGATGCTTGAGTCATTTAAATCAGGGCGTAATCGTAAAGCGCTGAATTCTTTATATGTTTTGTATGCAATTATATTTTTTTGTAGAAACTAAAGCCCTTATTTAATGATGTTCATAAGCTATTTAATAAATACACATCGAATCAAGTGCGCCTTGGCTTTTTTGTTCGCATTGTGCGGAAGAGCGGATTGATAGTCGAGTCCATCTCAAACTATACACACTTGCTTTTTGACACAATATCTACAGTTCAGTGTTGAATATCATTTCAGCATGAACGTCATCGTGAATGAAAAATTTGACATTTATCAGCTATCTAATGCAGAGGAGGCACACATCCTTCACTCTAGTAGAAGTTCTGATACTCATGTTTTAAAAGTTAAAGTTTGGTATGTACTTTAGTAAAAAGTAGTCATTACTGCTACACGTTTTAGTGTCATGCTGGTAACTGGACCTCATATTAATATATTAATACAAAACAAATTTCAAATTTTGTTACCTAATGAAAGTATTCAGGCCGAAAATTCACCATATAGAACACAAGCAGAGAAACGATGATGATGATCAGGAAAGTCTCTGTTCTTAGTCATGTTTATATCACTGACTCCCTCTGTCTCATCCACGTTAACCCCAGACTTCTTGTTACCTCCTGTTGCGCTAGTTGTTAGCTTCATAAACTAGCCCACGTCTGTGGTGCGCAAAGCCAAAAAATGATACACCAGTAGCAGGTTGAAAAAGCCGCACAATGACAGGAAATTGGTTGAAAACTGTGCCTAATAAAAAGAACAAATATTGATCATGTAACGAGGATGTTTAGGAAATGTAAGAAGTATAAAGAACAGATATTTGTGTAAAAGATTTAATAAGTGAAAGGAAAAATTTGTCCAAAAATAAACAGTGAAGTAAAAATACTGATACCAGAAAAAAAAATGTTTTTGTACTTCGTTACATCTGATTCAATGTTACGGTTGCCATTGTTACAATAATCCTCCTGTTATAGTTTTTTAATAAAGCACACTGTGAATTTTTATATGTGAGCACTGAGTCCTTAACTAAATACTCACTGTACAATCCCCAGCCAATCGTTTGTGCTTGTGAGCTCACAAGGTAACAGGAGTCCCCAAACGCCAAGCCGCGTTTCAAGCGTTCTTCAACGATTCGTTCATTTCAAACGAGTCTTTAATGTGATTTAGTAGAACGAGTAGTCTGCCCAATGCAACAGATCAGTTTTTTTTTTGTCCGAATCATGGCATTATTTTTACAATAACTGTGGGAGTCACGTGACAAAAATACTAACGATACAGACCAGAAAATACGAGTGGTGAAGCTACTCATTCTGTTTATCGTCATTTTTCCTTAGCTGCATCGTCCTATTTTCGTTATTTTATTTTTGATTGAACGACCTAAACGACAAAAAAACCCCCGATTTGTTCGTTTTGATGAACGAGTTTCAAAGAACCAAGTCGCTAAAATGATCCGAACTTCCCATCATTTTTCCCAAACGTTTTTTCTCATCCTTTTTCCCAAAACGTGTTTTCAGTCTCTATGAATAAATACATTCTAAAACTGATTCGTTATTACATAAGGAATAAATCAGTCTGAAACTCTGTTGGGAGAAAAATAGGTAACGGATTTATTTGTATTTTTTTTGTTAGATGTGCTAATTTAAGGATTATTGGTAGAGGTAGAGAAACTTTGTTCCACGTGCCTGTATAAACGTTTCCTCCTTTCAAGTGTGTCGCAGTAAGCTTTTCAGAGCATGATCCAGTCACTGTGGGGAAAAAAAAAACCTATTCACAGCATTACGAGTTATATAAAATCATTTATGACTAATGGGTTTAGATGGATTTGTGAAACTATGGCAGATTATATCAGTAGAATTTTATACTTTGTAGCAGAGGTCCTCAAAAATGGGTTCCGTCCCAATACGCTGTACACATTCCCTGGTTCTGACCCAGTACCCGGGCATGGAATACGCTATGCCATGCACATGCTATACACTCCCACCTGCCAGTTGCTAAACTGGTCTTTGGACCCCTCTAGAATAGGTGTTGGATTTGTTTGCTCATTTTTTCCCCCTTCTCTCATGATTTTTTGTATTTTGTTTGACTGTTATGGTCAATAAGCAGCTCTCGGCTCCTTCCTTCAGTTTATTCTCACATCTCTCCCTTTTTAATAACCCAGCTTCCGGTCAATTGTTTCATCCCCCCCCACCCCAACCATAACCGCTTCATTCATTCTATGTGAAGAGGTCTCTGCATTGACATGTACTTAGCCGGATCTATGACGTACCATAAAACTAATGGCTTCCATCAGGTTCGTCATTTTAAGTGAGTTACAGCCGAGCATTTGTGGTCAGTCTTGTGCTCCAGACTCACTGTCATCAAGCCCTATTGCTTCCGTGCCGATCGTTAGATATTAATCTCAGATTTTCTTTCAAGGGACAGTGGAGTGCTCAGATTTTAATAAGTGATGGATTCCAGGCATGTTAAATAGAGACCTCTGAGAAAACAGGAAAGATTAAAATTTTTTCTTCTGGAACGTTTTTTTCCTGTTATTTTCACAACTTTAAAAGAAACGTCACTGAAAGCTATGCAAAATACAAAATGTTTCGGGTTGTAAATCAGAATATCTGATTAGCCATACTGTAAAAAGGGTCTTTTTTTGTTATTGCCAAAAAGAAATGTACAATCTGACTACGGTAAAATCTTGAAAATCCTTCTTTATTTAACACACTGCGTGTACTATAACGGACAAGAATTTGCGCACACCTGAACGTATGTGCTTTCTGAGCATCCCGTTCCACACTCATTCCAATTTTGCTCTTAGAATAACCTCCACTCTTCTGGGAAGATGTTCCACTAGATTTTGGAGTGTGCTTGTGGAGATTTGTGCTCATTCACAAGGGTGTTAGTAAAGTCAAATACTGATGATGGGTGAGGAGGCCTGGGGTGCATTCGGCGATCCAATTCATGCCAAAAGTGTTCCGTAGGGTTGAGGTCAGAGCTCTATAGCAGGATACGAAAGCTCTTCCAGTCCAACCCATGGAAAACATATCTTCATGGAGCTGGCTTTGTGCACTGTCATAGGTTTGGGTGTCCTAGTTCAAATAAAAGCAATATACATGCTAAAGACATCCTAGAAAACATGCCACATATGTTTATCAGGGATCTCAATAGTTTTGTCCATATAGTGTAGTCTGTGTCAGGTTATACATTGGAGATCGTCCAGTGACAGATGTGCATTTAAAGGAAATGACTACGTCAGTTAACTGGGTTTGTGCAGAAAATGCGTTCACATCGATGGAAACATTTTCCAGAGTGAGCTTGAGATCATATTGTGTTTTTTTTTTTTTTTTTTGTATAAATTTTTTTTTTTTAAGCTATTCCTTTTTTGCTCTGCATCGTTGGCCACCTTTGGTCGCAAATCGGTCATCTGTTACTTGGCATCACGACCTCGTATGCTCTTTTATGACATTCAACAGCAAACACATGATCGTAATCATACAGTGTAAACATCATGTAAACATCTGGATGTGTATCATTTCTTTCTTTAATATTTTTAACATGATTTCTTCTAACATTAAAACAACTCCTTCTGTGGATCAGTGCTTTTACAGTAAATTCCCCTAATCCAAATCCAGATGTTTTAATCCCCCCCCCAAGTGTCCAGTGTCGATCTACACAATTTAGATTTAGAAAAAAAAAAATCTTAATCAGACAGTGTAAACATCATGTAAACATCTGGATGTGTATTATTTCTTTCTTTAATATTTTTAACATGATTTCTTCTAACATTTAAACAACTCCTTCTGTGGATCAGTGCTTTCACAGTAAATCTCCCTAATCCAAATCCAGATGTTTGAATCCCCCCCAAGTGTCCAGTGTCGATCTACACAATTTAGATTTGGAAAAAAAAACTTGCTTTGAACAGAACGATCATCTTGTGAAAGTATAAACACCAGGAAAACGGCACAGCTTATGCCAAAGTCAAATATGTAGCATGCGATCGTACAAATCCGGCCGATGCTGCATAGGTTTTGATTGTGCGGTTTATATATGTTCTGGCAGCGAAGCGTTTTAATAAACGTTCAAATTTTGCCATTTACTTGTGAAAGGAAGCCTGAACTAAGCAAAGACAAACTGTGCCTTAAAAAGATATAATGGTTCGAGGTGTAGTGTAAATGTTCTTTACATAACATATGCAAAATGAGTGGTCTCGGATAGCGAGCAGAAAAAAGAAAATACAATAATATGTGGGAAATTAAAGACAAAAAAAACAACAACAACACAACCGTGATTTTGCTTAAACGCTCCTTGGTGTCGATGCTTCAAGTCTCTGGAACTGTACTGAAGCGACCCTGTTCATGTTCCCCCCTTTTTTAAAGAAATAAATATAATGCAATTGTGCTCTGTGTGAGTGGGCGGAGTCATCCTGGATAGAAATGTATAGAAGTAACCCTAGATTTGCAGCACACACACACACACACACACACACACACACACACACACACACACACACACACACACACACACACACACACGTGTTACGCTAGTATGGGTTTCCTTTAGTTTGTCAACTGTCTGTAGTTTGCATTAGTTTTAGGTGGAATTGAAAATCTAAATTAATGAGTAAATATTAATAATAGTAATAATAATAATAATGCTTCCAGTACTCTGGAAATAATATTTTAGGTAAATATGGAAGTCTTTATTAGATTTAAATAGATATACACCTGTAGATTGTTGTTTTCATGGCGTGCTGTTTCTGCCTTTGGGAAAAGAAAATCAGTGCAGGACTCTGTAGCCAAAGTCATTTAGTGAGTCTTACGTACATTAATCAGATTATTGCCTTGACTGAATTTAAAAGTGTGCATGTATATCAGGAAACACATCCATGTTTGAACAGTTCCTTGACCTGTGGATTCTCTGACCAATGGGATTTTATGACGTGAAATCCAGGAGTAACTACAGTTTTTAATGTTCTAACCAGTTGAGCAGGTTAAATAGATGATCGTTTAACAGGAAGCTTCGCACACAGCACGCCTCAGATGGGATAAATGATGGAATAAAAAAACGATCATGCCAATCGACGCATGCACTGTCCACTCCTTCTTTAGGAATGGACACGTTCATTGCGGAAGCCGTTGCGCTTGTTTGCGAAAGTTGTGAATCCGCTTCTGAGAAATCTTGAATGTCAGAAAGGAGCGTCTTAATGCATGAATGATGGAATGGCTATCGACAGGCCAGACATGACTCAACGAGGAGCGCACTTTCTGTAAAACCTTGTCCTAAGTGCACACGCGGTCCCGCTGGGGCACTAGAGGTCAAAGACTCTGATCTCGGTTTTGGTGGTCAGTCCATTAACAAGTGTCTGACTCCATCGCTCAAGGTGTGTGCAAAAATAGCACTAATTCATCATTAATGATGAAAACACTTCCGAGCTGTTTTCCAACGGATTGTATCGAGTCTCCAAAAAGCAGCTCGAACACCAAAAGGTCCTGCTCTTCTTATAGCCCCATAATACCCATCGATCTGGGCTCAGATTTTTTTTTTCCTTCTATTCGACCAGCCAGACCCATATTGAATAACCTGTGTTGCTGGGCCGAATCGTCCGTTGACAGAGGAAGTTTGATATGGATATTTAATCGCCAAGCCCGTATTTACGCATCAGATCTTGTAACCTAATGACCACGTATCCCGAGTAATGCGTTTACATTAAAGCCTCGTGCATTAACGGCCTGCCGCCGGTGGATACAATCAAACATTGCGAAAAACGATACGGGACGCACAGAATCGAATTATTGAACTGCACGAAACCACAGGCCTCGATCAGGAACGGCGTCGACTATTTTTATTGTAGTGCTTTATTGCACTCGGGATGTAAAAGAATAGTCTCACACTACACCTTATTAAACACAGAGGCTGGAAATCGAAATCCTAGCTTGTGTTACACATCTGCACGAAACAAAGATACACTCTTTGGTTCATTTACATGGTTTCCTACGTCAGCTGAACTCAATTTGCCTCAATGTCCCCAGATGTGTACCTTGGTATTATAGCCTCCTGCACAGCTGGGTAGAGTGTTGTGAAGTGATCTACCCCAGGTGAGTCCTGATCAAGTCTTTTTCCTCCATATATGATAAAAAAAAATCATAAAAAAAAACAGTCATATGTGTATATGAGGCATATGACAGTTTCACAGTCTCTGGCCTATGAGATAAATCTGCATCTGGTATCAGTAGTGATGAGTGTTTGTGATGTTTGTTATATCATGTATCCCCGTTACATTCGCTGTAAATGTCATTCCACAGCTATTCACCTTCTTCAATTCAGAAATCCTTAGAAATATAGACAGTCTGCAGAGAGTCTCTTATAAATAGTGTGTAAAAAAAGGACTCTAGAAAAGTTCAGGGCCATGTGTGGGACTCACCTAAGACACCCCTTCATCACCGTACTGTATAATTGCACTTGAATAATTCAGTTCAATGAGTTGTGTTTATAGTCTAAGAACAATTGAGGGATGACGTCAAACAGAGTTTCTGAAAATCCGTGCGGCTTCAGGTCTCTCCCGGCTCGCTCCTTGGGGCCTGACGCTTCCCGCGGCGGCGCGCACACTCTCCTCGTAGGAAGGCAAGTCTTTGACCTCGTCGTAGGCCGGCGGCTGCAGGACGGGCGAAGCGAAGCCATCCACCCCGCCGTCCGCTCCGCCGTCCTCGAGGCGCTCCAGGAGCGCGTCCTGCGACGCGGTGGCGCGTGCGCCGAGCAGCGACTCGGGCTCGGGTTGCGCGCGGCCGCGCCGGCGGTGGCGCGGGCACACGAGCCGCTGCACGAAGTAGCCCACGGCGAACAGGGCGAGCAGGATGAGGAGCCCGGAGAGCTTCCGCGCGAGCCAGCTTGCGTGCTCGGCAAAGGTGCGCGCGGGCACGTCGCAGCAGCCCGACGACGCGGCGCTGCCGTTGGCGCGCGCGCCGCACTGCAACTCCCCGCAGCCGCGCGACGCCTCGCACGCGCACACCGCGTACACGCTCACGAGCTTCGCGACGTCCAACGCGAACTGGCGCATGCTTTCGGTCCGTTTTCCAGTGCGAGCTTTGAAGACCACCTCCAAAAAAAAAATATATATATATATATATATATATATATATATATATATATATATATTAGAATTTGTATTTTTTTTTTATTTCAGCGATGCATGGACGCTTGACACACTCGAGATCTTTCGGCTGATTGTCGCGAGCGCGCGCGGAACACGCGAGAGATCCTCCTCCCCCTTTTTTTGCCGTCTCTGCGAAAGTGCAGCCGCTCGTCTCACATCATAAACGAGCTACAGAGGATCGATCGCTGACGTCGCCGGCTGTCCCGTTCAATGCAATCCTCATCACCCTCATCCTCCTCCTCCTCATCATCCTCCTCGAATATTTCGGTTCACGCGCGGGCACATCCTGCATGCAGTCCCGTCTACGTCAGAATACAAAAACGTAAAAAAAAATAAATAAAGAGCATCCCTTCTGAAAATTGATTCTGACAAATAGCCGTGGCGCTCGCGCTGAATTATGGGTCGCCGGCTATCAGACAAATCGCGTGCGTTCCTCCTGAAAACGTCTGGTGCAGGGGGAAGGTCAGCGCGTGCACGCGTTTTAGACGCACTGACCCTCTGCCTGCTATTCAGATCCGAGCCGCTCATTAGAACCGCAATTATCCGAGCTCATCTCCCCTGAGAGTCAGAGCCACTACATGCCACCAAAATAATCACAGAAGCACCAAATATTCTCCTTGGATGAGTCATTCATCTACAGAGGCATCTGAACTGCCTACAACATTCATTATAGATCTTCTACTTCATAGTTGTGCTCCATAACCTGCTTATTTATTTATTTACTTTATAATATTTATTTACTTCTTTATATAAATCTCTATGATCTCATATGATGAAAAAAGCTGGACATGTAAGAACCATCACAACCATTCTTCAGACCATCCTTCACCAGATTGTTGCCGCAAAGTTGGAAAGTTTGAAGCTCACAATGGTCTGGGATTGTTTATTTTTTATATCCTGGAGCGTTTGCTCTTTCCCTTTCTCCTGTGCCTGCGAAAGCGAACGCCATGTATAGATTAACGTGGAGAAGCTGCTGAGGAGCTTTGTGGAGAAACTACAGAGGAGCTGTGTGGAGAAGCTGCTGAGGAGCTCTGTGGAGAAACTACAGAGGAGCTCTGTGTAGAGCTGCTGAAGAGCTCTGTGGAGAAACTACAGAGGAGCTCTGTGTAGAGCTGCTGAAGAGCTCTGTGGAGAAACTACAGAGGAGCTCTGTGTAGAGCTGCTGAAGAGCATTGTGGAGAACCTACAGAGGAGCTCTGTGGAGAAACTGCTGAAGAGCTCTGTGGAGAAACCACCGAGGAACTCTGTGGAGAAACTACAGAGGAGCTCTGTGGAGAAACTGCTATAGAACGATGTGGAGAATCTGTTCAGGAACTCTGTGAAGAAACTGCTGAGAAACAGCTGTTGCAATGCACATAAGGGTACGGTGGACAAATGTTCACAAAGTTTTGGCTCTATATTGTATATCAGTCATGAACTTAAAATAGAGCTGCATCTATCGATTATTTTAGTAATCGACTTTTCTACCAATAAGTCCACCGATAAATCGAGTAATTGGATAAGAAGTACTTTTTTATTCATTAAAGTGTAATGCTAATTATGCAAAAGAAAATAAATCTCTCAAATGAATAAATTATTTGTTTCCTTTTTATGCCACATTTATAAATGAGACCCCAGAGCGGTCCAGAGTTTAGCAGGGGGTGTTCAGTATTAATCGAATTATGCGAGGAATCATTTCAGACCTACTTAAAAATAATAATGACAATAAAAAGCAAACCAACCAAAGTTAAAATCTGGATTCTGATTGGCTGGAAACTGATGACAAATTTTCCAATAAAAGCAGTAGTTTCAGCTGTAGTTCAAATCACGATTTATTATTGTATTGTACTTTTTTTTTTCCATAGAAACAGCATTTACTCTGACTTGAATAAATTGACATTCTTCATAATTTGAGGTAAATAGAAAAATAAAAAAGTGACAATTTTTTTTCCGGCTTCTCCCGTTAGGGGTCGCCACAGCGGATCACCCGTCTCCAAATTCTTTATCAATAATAATCATAACAGGAATTCGTGTTTTTCTTACACATGTTCCACAGCATTGAAGCGAACAATAAAGGGGTAAAATGTACCATGTTTTTAAAAAAAATATATATATATATATTTTTTATATAAAGTACATTGTAATCAGGGGCATAATATTAGTTAAAAAAAAAAAAAGAAAACCCTAAAACACTGCATCATCCCATCAACAACCATCCCCAGTGTTTTATTCCCCCAATCACTAGCACGCAGGCCAAAATTCAAAGCAGGACCAAATCATGAGAGACACCACGTTGAGATCTTGAATGCTTTGCAGTGCCTCACAGGCTTCTTTTCCCACCTCTTTGGTTTTCTGTTCAAAGAGGCAGTCGATATTTGCTTCCCCCTAAACAGAGCTGATGTCCAATACGATTCGATTACTAGAGCATTACGCTGAGAAATACAGTGAAACTGATGCAGGATCTAATTTATGGGGGCATCACATTTCCCAATTACTGCCATGCGATACATGCAGCATCATCACAAGAACTCAAACAACACAACAAGTCCATATTTGGCTATTTCCCAATTGTTTATGACTGGAGCTCATCTCGCTTTTGTGACGGGACAATTCAAAACCTGGGATTTTGAAATAAAATCCTTTTCGTTTAGCACCAGATTGCATCAGAAACAAGAAAGAAAAACGAGCGGTGTCGTAAATAAGAAGCTTGAGATCATCCAGAAAAAGGACCTTTTTGGTTCTCCTTGAATTGATCAGGCTTGTCGGTTTTTCAGTTGTTTTTTTTTCTTTCCTTTCCAGTAAACGGCAAAAGCGTGGCATCCGTTGCATCAGTGTTAATGGTAGAAACCGCAGCTGATGCTCGTGGCTTGTATCAGGAACTGAAGATTAGCTAAATGTATCTACGCCACAGAAAGTAAGCACTCGGATAAGCCTCTAAACGTGAGGATGGAGGCAAATATTTAATCAGAGGGTTCACGTCGCACAGGGAGGAAATATACGGTTGCACAGCCTCGGGGGTAGATTCAGGGATTTTGGGGGTTTTGGAAAATTCCACTGTGAAAAACGTACGAAAAGAAATGAATAGTTATTCAGTATGGTTTTATCGGGAGGTCGAAGGAACCTGGAGAACCCATAAGAAGCCTACATGGACACAGGAAGCACATGTGATAATCCACACAGTCAATACAGTAACCCGAGCTCAGGTTTAAACCTCATACTCGACAGTTGGAAAGGGGACAATCAAGTTAAATTTATTTCTGAAGTGCTTTTCACAATGGACATTCGCTCAAATCAGCTTTACAGAATTTAAGAATTAAGGTGAATATTGTATATTTATCCCTGATGATGAAGCCTAATGGGGCGACTGTAGCGAGGAAAAACTCTCTTAGATGTTATGAGGAAGAAACTTTTAGAGGAACCAGACTCAAAGGGGAACCCATCCACATTGGGGGGACATCAAGAGTGTGATTATAAATCTTGAAACAATACAAAACATCGGAGAGTAAAAATTAACATGAGCACTGGAGTGTGTGATTATGAGTAATGTTCTTTCTACAGTCTTATACAGTCAGTTGACGTTATGGAACCAGGAGCTACTGAGCAACTCATAAAATAGCATCTGAGATCATCATAAATCCAACACCAGCTTCTCCATGCCAGAGCCTTTAAACACTCAAAGAGGTCCAATGTCCAAACTCTACATGAAGTGGGGTCCAAATGGACAGCGGTTACGGCAGTAGACTTTGTCTACGAAGGTCGTGAGTTCAAATCCCAGCCACACCAAAGCACCGCTTCTGGGCCCCTGAGCAAGGCCCTTAACCGCATAGCTGTTCAGTTAAATAAGTGAGATAAATGTAAGTTGCTCTGAATAAGGGCATCTACCAAATTCCATAAATATACCCACTGTGATTTATTGGTTTATGCAAACTCTTGATTGAAGCAGAAGGTTATAAATTCCCAAGCATTTAAAAAGGAATTTTGTCACGTGTATATTACAGCACAATACAAATGCATATCCCAGTGATGTTAAGAAGCTGGAGTCAAAGCACAGGGTCAGACATGATACAGAGTCCCTGGATCACATAGGGTTGAGGACCTTACTTAAGTGGCAGATTGGCAACACTGGGTCTTGAAACCGGTCGGTAATCCAGAGCAATAACCACTGAGCTACCACTTCCAATTTCAGGAGCATGGTCAGGTTTCGGTTTTTGCTCCTCGCTCCTAGAACCAAATGTGCGAGCGATTTCTCGTCTCACTATCAAGTTCAGCAACATCATATTACCGGGGATTCCAATGTAGAAGTGGCGAAAGTGGGATTTGGTGCAAACTGGTCCAGACTGAACCATTCAGAACGGCTACTTAATAGATCAGCACCATTTTTACGTATAGTTAAATTATACACCTAGGACCCAACCCGACGAGGGCGCCGATGAGCGCCCCCTGTCCCTCCACCGCCCTCGAACTCTCTTTAATTATTTAGCTGTATTTCTGCTGAAGTTTAGTGCACAGTATATTTTAACATACAAGAATTTGGCCAATTTTGCAAGGATTATTTAATGTGTAACCTTTTTTATAAAAGGTTGCGAATGATTTGTATGGTGTAGGGGTGTGGCTTTATGGTGGGAGGGCGGAGCAATGACAATAGGAATCTCGCATAGGGTGGCGAAAAGGCTAGAAAGACCCTTTTGTAGATTGTGGTGTCGAATAAAAGAGTAAAATTGCTCTCGTTCGTTAGAGATAAAGTCTTACTAAAACCCTTGAATGGCATTCTGGGTAATATAGGGTCTGGGTACTGGTTAATAAATACAGATCATCTTAAACGATATTAACGATCACATGATCATTGTACAGACCAACTAAATTCGTTTAGAATCTCAACATGCTGCTGATAACGTCATCTGCCTCGATGATTCGCATTGTACATTATTAACAGACAAGCTTTTGATTGATTTCTTTTCTTCTTTAAGTGGAAGTCATTTTCTTTCTTGAATCTTGAATCGGTCTCTCGTAGTGCGTGCATTAACGGTCGAGTGCACGCGTCTTTTTGAGCAACTTGGAAGCATTAACCGGCGTGTATTAAATGAAGAACAGCAGGACGTCCGTGTGGGAGTAGTTGTGCACGCTAATAAAGCACAGGACCTACATTGTCAAAAAAATCATGCTGAAGTTTGTGTTGGGATTTTTATATATATATATATATATATATATATATATATATATATATATATATATATATATATATATATATATATATATATATATATATATATATATGATACAATCCAAAACTATTTCACTACCACAGATTTCCTGCTCCCCAATAGGCCGAAGCTGTGTGTGAGTGTTTGTCAGAGATGTATGAGTCTTGGCAGGATAATAGGATAGCGATCGGGGCTGCTTTGAAAAGAAAATCTTTTTCCTCCCCTCCTTCTTTTCAAATTTTTTGCTGTCTAATGGCTTTTTGGAGGCGAGTTAAATAAATCGTATCAAAGGGCTCGAGTCGACGCCTTTCTTTCGTACAGGAGCGCCGAAATAAAGGATGTGGGAGAAAAGGGAAAAGGACGTTTAAGATGCTCCTTTCAGATATCATTTGGAGTATGGAGAAAAAATCCCAAATTCGAAATGAACCTTCAGTGCAGTTGTGTGAGGATTAACCTGCGTCATGCCAGTCTATATAACCATGCTACATTCATGTCTCGTTCTTCTGTTTTTTTTTGCTTACCTGCGTGAATGGAAACAATATTCGTCCTTTTCACTCCATTATTGGATACTATAGTTTATTTTTTTAATAGCTTTCTAAAGATGTGCATTCAGTTTTAAAAGTCGAGCTTAAAAACATATGGATGTTGAAGGTTATACTTGATATACAAAGCACCCTTTATTTTCTATACGGAAATCTTCAGGAAAATGTTTTCCAGTTTTATGTTGGGTAACATGCCCCTTTTTCTGCGCAACCTAATGAGAAATGAAAAAAAGGTGTGGCTGATGAAGGAGGAACTGCCTGTGGGTCAAAAAATGGGATTTAAAAAAGGGACAAGAGTACATGTTGAATAGATTGAAAAGGTGTTTGGGGTGATATAAAAAGAATAAAATGCATCACACCCTTATATTTTTGATTATTTCCTACTGCATTAAAGTCTCTTGTGGGTTTTATCTCTTACACTCACTAAACATGTTTTCAGAAATAGAGAAAAACTGTATCTTCAGGCTTATAGGAAGATTTTTCTCACAGATCAAAAGGGTCAAAAGTACTTCCTGTCTCCTGTGTCATTAAACAGCATTGCTGAAGTCACATCCTGCCTCCAGCTGTGTCTCCAGTGAGAAAATCATCTGTGGAAACTCATCTGGTGCTTAAATTCATCTCATGTGTACAATCAGGCACCGGAGAGGGAGATTCCCTGGCCCGAGGGACTGGGATTTCTAAAGTTTTGAAAAAAGTCCCGGATGAAAGGACGTGGGCGTTGGGAAGACTTGTGAAGAAGACAGGAGGAGCTGCAAGGATGAAAAAAAAAAAAAAAAATTGCTAAAGAAAAGGAATCCAAATCAGGAACAGGGTTAATGGATTTTGTTCAAAAAATCTCAACAATGACTTGCTGGTTTTGCTTCTTGGATGTGAACTCACGACCTTCCAGTCACCAGCAGAGGAACTTTCGACTGGGACGGCACTCATAATCGTCTGCTTTAGCAGCTGTGGATATGTGAGCAGTCAGCACATGTGTGAAAACCACACATATAAAAGCTTTTTGAAGTAATATATGGCCACACATCACAATATATACTAATACTTAATACTTTATATACTAAATACTAATATATCTAATGATACCTGTCAAAAATGACTATTATGTCCTGCATTAATATATATTTTAATTAAAAGCATTTTTATTTATTTTTTTATAATTTTTTTGTACACTCATATACTGTACTGTGTGCTGCATACAAAATAAAACACTATCTAGTGTTTTCCAAATTTTGAATAAAATTTATGAGTATTTTGTAATTACACTGAAAAAAAGCACCACTGAGATTTAGATTGGATTTGGACCTGTAACATTTTTATGAATTTTTTTTAAAAGGGAAAAAAATGGGAGAAAAATAAATCTTATTTTATGCTTCAACAACTGATAATATTGATTATATTCGGGCATATTTATTTATCTCTCTGGTCTGGCTTATTGTCTTAACCCTGAAATGCAGGTGCTTTTTTTCTTCATTTATGGACAAAAGTATTGGGACACCTGATTTTTTTTTCTTCAGCCATAAGTAGTTTTTCCTCAATCTGTTACCACAAAGTTGGAGGAACACAATTGTATAAAAGGTCTTTGGATGGTAGCATTACATTTTCCCTTTATTTGAACTAGGAGATCCAAACATGTTCCAGCATGATAAAGCCCACTCCATGAAGATATGAATTACATGGGATGGGGTAGAAGATCACCTGCTAGGAAGCTTTGACCTTAACCCTATTTAATATCTGAGTTTGTACTCCAATACTTGAGATTGAGATCAAGATAATGCGAGCAAGGCTGGAGAGTATTGATCTCTCTCTCTCTCTCTCTCTCTCTCTCTCTCTCTCTCTCTCTCTCTCTCTCTCTTTCCCCTACTTGCACACACTGTCAAGGCGATGTGAAGACAAATATATACATTATATAGCACATTCTCCTGACACATTCACTGTATGGAGCAGGAGTAGCACTCATAGTAACCTCCACTCTCATGAGAAATTCTACCAGATTTTGGAGTGTGCTTGTGGGGATTTGTGCTCATTAAGCCACAAAGTGTTGGAAAAGTCAGGTACTGATGTAGGTGAGTTGGGTGCAGTCAGCGTTCCAGTTCATCCCAAAAGGTGGGGTGAGGTCAGAGCTTTAGAGCAGGCCACTCAAGATCTTTTACTCCAAGCTATGCAAAATATATCCTCATGGAACTGGATTTGTGTACAGAAAGGTTGTAATGCTGGAACAAGTCTGGCTTGTGTTGCTAATTCTACAACATTAAAAGACATCCTATACAATTGTGTGCTCAAGTTAACCTGTTACTAGGTTTACTCCAAACCGCAAATTGTACACTCCTCTAGTGAGCGAGATAAAGAGTAGATTCACTCATCCACTCAGACCAAGTGTGTGATCGATAGAAAAGCACTTGATCCTTTCCTTTTATCTGACTCTCACGCTCTCTCTCAAGAGAGTTCCTGTTAAATATTTACTCCAGGGGTTTTTTCAGTTTCAACAACACGAACAGCAGCACCTGTTTACTGTGGAAGTGGTTACGAATACACAGTCACACATTAATATTACTTTGTGTGACCCTTGTGACTAAAATTGTCCTTTCGGTTTTACACACTTCGAGGCCTTGACATCTTTCCTTCCGCTCTTGATCTGTTGCATGGCTTTGCTTACAATGAATTTCGAAAAATAAGATAAAATAATAGAATTTGTTGTTGATTACATTTTACAGCAAAAGAATTCCATCCGATGTGTGTGTGTTAAATGATTAGATGACACAAAACACATAAGAATCCAGAACATTTAATACATTGTGCGTGAGTCTGGTTTGGGCCTACAGCTTGTAGTGTGAGGACACCTAGTGTTAGGTTAAAGAACTGTCTCAGCCATGAAACAATATGGCGAAATTGAAAATGTACCCAGATATGGGTATCAAATTACTTATTAATATAATATAATATAGTAATGTAATGTAATATTATATCATGTATTGTAATATAATATAATATAATATAATATAATATAATATAATATAATATAATATAATATAATATAATATAATATCATGTATTGTAATATAATATAATATAACATAATATAATATAATATAATATAATATATTACTGCTGTTTTTCTATATGCTTATTCATATAAAGCTTTTTAATCTCTCCTTTAATTTCATGTAATTTTAATAAAATAAAATGGGTAGTAGGGATGTGCATCTTAATAACCAAAGCCAATGCGATTTGCATCTCAATGCATAGAAAATGATACGATACATTAAAAATATATATAAAGCAGCCCCAATGCGATGTGATATGATTTACGATGCAGGGCGATCGACTTGACTAAAGAGAACACCATCCAGAGGCAGCATATATAAAGGCAGCATATATAAAGAGAAAAGCAGTGGGCCTAAGACAGATCCTTGCAGAACACCATTTACATGAACAAACTGAAAATGATCACACACCAAGATAATTTAAAAAAGTTATTAATACATAATTGACCCAAAACTAAAAGTTCACAGACACACACAGTTACAAGAGTTGTGTGTGTGTGTGTGTGTGTGTGTGTGTGTGTGTGTGTGTGTGTGTGTGTGTGTGTGTGTGTGAGGAAGTTTGTCTGCCAAAAGTGAAATGTATATTAGGCGCAACATTGGCCAAAAATTAAAGGTGCGCGCGCACACACACACACACACACACACACACACACACACACACACACACACACACACACACAGTTACAAGCTTTCTTTGTGTGTGTGTTTGTGTATGCACTTTCAGTTTTAGGCGAATGATGTACCTCCCTCCACAACAAAACACACCCAGTTGCACACTTTCTTTGTGTGTGTGTGTGTGTGTGTGTGTGCACTTTCGGTTTTGGGCCAATGAAGTACCTCCCTCCACACCAAAACACACCCAGTTGCACACTTTCTTTGTGTATGTGTGTGAGTGCGTGTGTATATATTTATGCGCAAGAAGGGGAAGGTACATGATTGGTCCAAAACTGAAAGCGGGCTTTTAAGCCCCGCCCTTTCTTGGTCTCATCACAATGTTTCCGTTGAGTTCTTCTGATTTGCATCGCTCGCGCTTCTTCTAACAAACGAAGCGCACCATCACTCGGATTTATTGACGTGCACGAGTTTGTTAGTGTGTGTGGATGCGTGTGGATGCGTGTGTAGATGAGTGTGTGAGTGTGTAAGTGTGTGTAGATGAGTGTGTGAGTGTGTGAGCCTCTGCGTGCTCATTTACTCCCCGTGCAGGTGTGAAGCGGGACGGCGCGAGCGCGCGCTGCTCTCGCCCTATCCTCATTCCACTTAGCACGACTTCACGCGCAGGTGGCTTAAATTAAAAGCCGGCCCATTTTTGTAGAAGTGTGTGAGCGTGTGTATATGTGTGTGTGTGTGTGCGTGGTGTGGGGCTAAACTATGGTGGTAAACATGGCAAATTTGGTCGACGCAAAAGAAGTGGACGACGGGTAAGTGGCGTAGATTTACCATTTAATCTCCGTTACCGTGTATAAACCCTGCACTCTTTACACCATGGAGCTATTTTTAGATACTATGAATTCCGATCCCGATTGCATGCGCTATAACACGGTAATAACACCCCGCTTTGACGACCTGGTGTCGATTGCAAGTGCTGAGGATGCGCCATGATGCTTTTGTTGCTTCCTGCTTTCATCAGATCTCATCCGTTTGGGCTGTAGCCCAATTCTATTTCTTTTTATCTTCACGTGCATTATGAGCCCCATACATAGGGTTTGCTTATAATACCATAAGACACAATCCAAGAAAGAGCCGTTCACCCCCCAACACACACACTATTCTTCTCCCATTGGTCGGTATCTCAGAAATTAATAAATACATTAATAAACACTTAGAAATGTTTATTTTGTATTTGAGACAGGTATAATTTTTGTGTTGATCTGGATGTTATGCAAGAGTGGTGCAAAACACTAACTGGCTCATTGTGCTCTTAATGTACCATGTGGTCAAACATGAGAACTGCAGCACTCACTAATGGAGGCCCATTGGGGCGTGGGTGATGCTGCCCCATTCTCAATGCGGAAGCAGGATAATTTATGAAGGCAGGGTCTATATCAGGGTTCACCAACATAGGTCGCCCCCGCAAGGACCACACGAGTCGCCGGTGGGCCTTTTTAAAAAATAGCTCACCATAGCGCCACTTACCAGGGAGCTGCATCAAATTTTTTTTGTTGCTATTCTTTTTTAAATCTGTCACGGATAAACCAAGAGTCGGAAACCGGAGTATGGTTAAACATCGTCTTTATTTAGTCTGAACATATACAAGGCCCAAGGATCCACATCCAGTATGGTGTCCAAATCTGAAGGAAGAGGCATTTGGAAAGTTAGAAAATTTTTACATACAAAATCCTGGGTTTGTAAATATCTGAAATAATGGCTTTTGGGTTTATTCAATTTAAAATATAAAATTTTAAATATTAAATTTAGAGGACAACTGACCAAAAGCAGCAAAAATGTCATCAATGTAAATGTCAACAATAAAGAACAAGCCCAAGTGTCTCTATGAGGTATAAGCACTGTCCAAGATAGAAGGATAGAACAAAGGATTGGAGTGTATTGGGGATAATAAGGGGGTATTATGAAGACCAAAAGTCAACAAAAATAGGGTCCAGATTTTAAAACTGTTTTTCCAGTTATATTATTTGAGTATTTCTTTGGGGTTGATGTTTATGGGAGGCATAAAAGGATGGACACACACACACATGCATAGACACACCAACACACAAAGGAAATATGCAACTGGGTATTTGCATTTGCGACATTTAGCAGACGCCCTTATCAAGAGCGACGTACAAATGTGCTTTGAGTCTCTAGCAATGAATACATCTACACTGGTACGCAAGATTACAAACTTAATATATATATAACTCTTAATTCTACAGAGCAAACTTGGAAAGTGCTCATCTAAGTGTTTCAGGAAGAGGTAGGTCTTCAACAATCGCTTGAAGATAGTCAGGGACTCTGCTGTACGGACATCTAGGGGAAGGTCATTCCACCACCTAGGTGCCAGAACAGAGAAGAGCCTTGAAGTATACTTACCTCTCATTCTAAAAGAAGGTTGTAACAGTTGAGCAGTGCTGGAGGATCTCAGACAGCGTGGTGCAGTGCGAGGTTGTGATGAGGTCTCTGAGGTAAGATAGCGCTGGTCCATTTTTGGCCTTGTAGGCAAACATCAGTGTTTTGAATCCGATACGTGCAGCTACTGGAAGCCAGTGATGGGAGCGCAGCAGTGGGGGGGTTTGGGAGAACTTGGGCAGATTAAACACAAGTCATGCAGCTGCGTTTTGGATCATTTGCAGTGGGCGAATAGCGTTCAGGGGAAGACCTGCCAGCAGAGCGTTGCAGTAGTCAACTTAGTAAACTTTCTTTTACATTTCTGGGAATTTACATTGCACATCTGGCAGCCAACCTCCTCCACATACAAACAAACACTTTTTACATGAGGCATTCTCAATATGCAGCCAAGAAGGGGGATTGACTACGTTGCATAAATGGAACCAATAACCAATAATTACTAATAGTATTGGTATCTGCAAATATTCACTGCCCAGTAATATATATTTGAGAATTTGGAAGAGCCAGACTGCCCAGAAGATTTTTGTTTTCTGAAGAATGCCTTTTCGATTCCTGGGTTTCCAGAGAAAACTAGAAATAGAGCCATCCAGTGCGGCGAAAAAGACATAAAAATGGGAATACGTTAAAATAAGTATAAAAGTATTTAGGCCGTTCATTCATCTTATTACAGTTAACCCTACCAATCAGGGAAACAGGGAGAAGGAACCAGCGATTAAAATCCAGCGTAAGATGATTAATTAGGCGACGTCATCAGGTCCTGGGCACTTGCCATTTTGCATTAAACTGAAAGCAGACTCAATTTTGTCCAGTGCCAAATTAGAGAAGATATCAGAATTGATACGAGGCCCTTTCTTTTTTTTTTTTTTTTTATCAGATTGAGCGTCTTCAACTATGTTTTTTTTTAGAAGCGTCTCTGAACTGATCATTAATAGTCAGTGGGCTCGTTCGTAGCAAATCAAACTCCGCCTTTGTAGCGAGAAACCTGAATTTGTCGAATTGACAGTTAGACTGGAATTCTGTTGAAGGACTGGGAAGCTCAGACCTTGTTTCATTCATCACGTTCCTCTTTTAGGCTGCATATGCAAATCATTTCTCCCCTTAAATAAGATTGATATGCATCCCAAATTGTCTTTGCTGAAACATCTGGGGATAAATGTGTGGAAAAAAGAGGTCTATATGATCGTTAATGAGTGCTATGAAATCAGGGTCATGAAGAAGTAAGGAATTAAAATGCCAGGGGGACTGAGACATTGAAAAGCCTGGAAGGGCAAGGTCAAATGTATGGTCTGAAATGACAATAGTCTTATAAACACATGAGGAGCGATTTATTATTAATCAAAAAATGATCAAAACGAGAAAAAGAATGATGGACAGGGGAAAAGAGAGGAAGTAGTTTTTTTTTTTTTATTAGAATTACAAAAGACATAAGAGGCAGCACACTGTTCTATAAAGAGCTGAATAACCCTGCTAGATTTAATCTGTGCACAGGGCCTAGATGAGGAGCGGTCCAGAGGCAGGACTAGACAGCTGTTAAATTCCTCTCCAGGAATTAGTTGAGTTAAATGTAGATCAGGGAGGAAAAACTGAAGTAATTTTTTTGGAAAAAAGCCTCGTCATCCCAATCGGAACCGTGTATA
Organism: Silurus aristotelis; assembly: GCF_946808225.1. NCBI lineage: Eukaryota > Metazoa > Chordata > Actinopteri > Siluriformes > Siluridae > Silurus > Silurus aristotelis. Next base: position 15,571,035 of record NC_139595.1, on the reverse strand, counting down.
CTTACCAACATCGAGCAGGCGTCGTTAATCTGCCTATTAAGAATGATGAAATGCTTGAAATGGAACTGATTTAATGGATGAGAATGGCTACACCCTGAGACTTGCTCTGGAATCTAGAGTGATAAAGCTGAGCTACCCACCAGTCTTAGATGATCTGCGAATGAAAATTATAATTAAACCTCCCAAACCCATACACCAGCTGAGAACATCTGGCATCACTTTATTGTCACAGGAGGCACATTTCCCTACTCCTAGCTCTCCCATAAATGATATGTAAAAGTTATGTATTATGTACAGAGGCGGCAAAAGTACACACATCCTTCACTTAAATAGAATTACAGATACTCGTTTTAAAAGACTCTGGTAAAAGTTGAAGTACTGACTACACTTTTTCACTCAAGTTAAAGTAAAGACGTTTGGGCTCTGACATGTACTTAATTAAAAATAGTCATTACTGCTACCTGTTTTAGTGTCACGCTGGTAACTGGACGTCACGTCATATTAATAATAAGGCTGATATTCTCGTAAATGTTTTTAAGTAATTGTGTTAAATTACGTAAATCATCAGGACACCAAACGAAACCTCTGCTATGTTTCCACACGGACGGTTATTGAGGTGGTACTGGAGAAACGGAATCTCTTCGAACTTTCATACGGATGACCTAATCAGGGAATAGATTTATTTTAATGTGAATTTGTTTATTTAAAAGTGTTTCTATTTATATATTTGTTATGTCTTTGAGGGAAATATTGACTAAGATTCAGGTTGTTATTTGCGTCTGTGAAGAGAGATAACAGAGATGGCAGAGAGCGCCCCCTGTGTGTTTTCTTTATTTTACAAAAAATGTTATTATGAGTGTATACAAATCAAAGTGGATCCTTTACAGATATGAACGATGTATTGCTCTTATCTGTATGTTAAAAAAATTGATAATATAATTCAAGTTTTTTTTGGCGTTATGAGGAAAAATGCCATTAAACGCGCCCGACGTGTTTCCCGACCCCAGAGGGTTAATTGCCGGATGTGCGCGTCATAGCGGATTTTGGTGCTGATTTGAGATTTGTAAAACAAATGTTTACTGATTAACACACATTTTTTAATAATATCTGAGAAAAGAAAGCACGTCGTGAACAAATGTAATTTATATTTTTAATAAAAAATGGTCAAATAAAATAAAATGTTAATAAAATGAATGCCGTTAAAATTCATTTGCGTTATCGCCTTTTGACAGCCGTAATTACTATACTAATAAATTATTTATTAATTTATATTTAGTCATTATTTTGATAATAACAACAAAACAGCATTTGATTATGCAAGGTGAAGCAATTTGTGCAAATCAACAATTTGTATTGTTTTTAATGTTAATTGCAGATTGCTATTTGGCATAAGAAAATCTATATAAAATACAATACAACATTGTTTCTACATTTTTTGTTAAAAAAATTCGAGACATTTTGTTCCTTTGTGAAGAAATTAGCATCTAGAATTATTTAATTATTAAAATTTGTATAATAATTCAATGATATATGCATACATTTTATATACAAACATTGAAAACAAGCATTTGAATGTAGTAAAGCCACATAAAATCACGTTTGAAAAAAGAAGTTTACTGTTGTAGTAAACAAATGCTATAAAAAGAGAGTGGGACTGAGAAACGCAGCAAGCTAACAGGTCTGATTTCAAAAAAGTAAAAACGCATTGGTGTACAAATGCATAATCATTCGCTGAAAACCTCAACAGTGACTGAAAATGGAATTTTCAACATTTTCGGCCCTGATATTAATACAATATAATTTCACATTTTGTTATCTAATGAATGTATCCAGGCTGAACAGCCATTATATACAACACAAGCAGAGAAAAGATTATGATGGTCTGGTCGATGGGCTGAAAACGGCGCAATGAGAAGAAAAAATATTGACTTTTCACCAAAAAATTTTAACTAAAGTAACGAGGCTGTTTTAAAAATGTAAGAATTACAAAGTACAGATATTTGTAAGTAAAAAGTGAAAGTTAAAAAGTAAAAATAATAGTAAAGCATCGCTTTTGGGAGCGAACCGTGCACACGTCTACTCCTCAGGCATCATCACCGGAAACCTCGACTTAACTGTTCTATTATTTCAGCATACTTAAACAAATTTCTGTATTTAGGAAACACATAATATTAGAATAATTAATTCCATCCAACCTTCATTCATTTATTTATTCATTCACTTTCCTGCTATGTGGAATTTTCAGACGTTTCTACTTTTTAGAGAAAATTCTTGAAGCTGTACGTAGACTGTGGAAGTGCAGTGAATGCGCAGAGGCTGATTCACGCATGCGCAAAACAAAAACTGAGTACAGGTCGGAGATTTTGCTTAAACAAGGCAATCATGGTCCATAAAATTAGCTTTTCTGTGTGCAGACAAAAAGTATATTAGACCAGCGTTCTCCAAAATGCTTTGCACCACAGACCAATTCCACACAAGACGGACGAACATAACAAAACACACCTACGTGCAATCTTATGCTACTATTATACAGAAATATCTGACTTAATTATTCATTTGATTATTAAATATGTAATGAAGATGTAACTCAACTAACCATAATGAAGACTCAGTGGGAGCTGTCATATGTATAGCTGAAAATGTATGACATTTTATTTCTTATCGCAGCTATCATATGCATAGTTTTTTCTTTCATTGTAATACCTGAATGTCTGACTCATGCTTCAGGCTGTTACACTGTTTGAACTTTATATAATCCTGTTTACACCTGCTTTGTTTTGGCATTTGACTTGACTTTGACTCATCAGTGCAAACAGTTAAACGTGCCATCAACACTGTAGTGAGGTCAAAGAGGTTTTATCTCTTACTATTCAAACCCTTCCCAATCTATTTAATGACAAATGTATTATTAAAACAAAAAATCCAGTTTGAACAGCTGATCATTCAGAAAGCAATTAAGCTGAATAACAAACAAAACCTGAGTATCAGACAAACAAATCTAGATGGATGGATGGACGGACGGACGGACGGACGGACGGACGGACGGACGGACGGACGGACGGACAGACAGACAGACAGACAGACAGATAGATAGATAGATAGATAGATAGATAGATAGAAATTCAGCAATCTACAAAAGCACAGCATGCTAGCAAGAGTATCTGTGTAATAAAAAAAGAAAATGGCTCGGGTATTAACTGGGGTGTTAACTTTACACTCCATGCTAAAGGAAATCAATATGAATATATGAATTACTAAATCTAATTATATAACTAATAAATAATATATAAGTATAGTATAGCACTCTTCGTGCACCACGTGCTCTCCGTGCAGCGCGCAGTCTTACACGTATAAACAAACAGCATGCCAATGATTCGCCTCTTTGTAATGATATCAGACCGGCTTTTTGCCGATAGACGATAGTTTCAGCAATCGACTATCGGCAAGAACGATTAATCAGTCAACCTCTAGACTGATCGGTGTAATGTATAGTACTGTCATTGCACAACAGCCGGTATAATGCCAGGGATGGTTCAATGGTTGGTCGTTATCTTCTTCTTCTTTCGGCTTCTCCCATTGGGGGTCTACTTTAAAAAATTGTGGGGTTTTTTATTTATTAGAAATTAGTGCAATCCTTACTGCCTAACAACAATTTCCATAAAGCTGCACTCGAAAAAATGGTGCGGCTGCATTCTTTGTGTCACGTTTAACATCCTGTCCGTGTATTTGGATTTTCCCAGTAAGTCTCCTTTATTGTGCTGTATAATAACCCTCTCTGACTCATCCTCTACTCCTGGCAGTTCATCTATAATGCAGTAAGTTCTTGAGTCAAATACACGTCCAGGCTTTGTTTTCCTCCTGCTGATATTTGACACTGGGGTGTCTCTGGGTTCACTGCTTTGTTTATTTAATACCTCTTCCTGTTTTTCATTAGAAATACTCTTTCTGTGTGTCTTCAGTAGGCATCATGTCCTAATTTTCATTTAGCTGCTCTTTGCTGAAGTAAAACCACACAGAAACACCCTCATTTTCTCCGATGACCACAGGAGCTTGGCCTGATTCCAGAAGCCGGCGTCCTGCATCCTTCTCTCGCTGTTATGGATAGTAGTGTAAACACAACACCTCCGTTAACAGCGCTCACTAAACAGGCTAGACCTGATAACATTGCAGGTTACGTGTAAAGCGATAAGGAAGCGAGATTTGTTTCTGAAAGCAGTTTCTGCAGTGTGACCTCAGAGGACAGTGACTATGGTATAGTCATAACATTGATCTTTTCTGAGCCCATGCCACACTGAAATGCTTTGTGATAAAAACAGACAAAAAAAATGGAATAAAGGTAACCTGGTAGCAAAAAGCACACAGAAGGTGAAACATGCCTTTCTTTCTGACAACCGGCTACTTTCGATTAGCGCAGACTTTTTACCTCGGTGAACTTTTCCCTGTAAATTTGCATCTGCTCATTTTGCCACCCAACAGAAGGCAACAAAGTGGGGCTGCGTTTTATAAACAGTATTTATAGTAATCGTGCCATGTTTTTCTCAGTTTTTCCTCAAATTTTTTTTGTATACTTTGTGCAGCATCATGGTGTCATGTGATCAGCTTGTATATGTGCCACATATGAGTGGAAAGATTATTGGAAAAAATTTCAATTTTGCGATTATTATTGCAGGTTAGTTAAACTTAGACGAGAGGCGCTACCTGCCCTCTTCTGCATACATGAGCACACTTTCAATTGGCTAGTGCTCCTGTGATTGACAGGGGGAGATCGAGGACAGACAGACAGACAGACAGACAGACAGACAGACAGACAGACAGACAGACAGACAGACAGACAGATAGATAGATAGATAGATAGATAGATAGATAGATAGATAGATAGATAGATAAAAAGATTGATAGATAAAAAGATTGATAGATAGATCCATCCATTTATCCATCCATTGATAACATTGCATATTACTACTTAATAACATCCCAGTCTAGCAGTGAACATGTGTACAGTGTGTTCGCTGTTGGCAATAATGAGCTGTACCAAGAAATTTTAGACACTTTTAAGATTGGCTAGTGTCCCCTTGTGATCGAATATATATATATACTCGATCTCCCTCTGTCAATCACAAGGGGACACTAGCCAATCTTAAAAGTACCTAAAAGATAGATAGATTAATAACATAATAATGCTTAATAACATGCCTGGCCTAGTATTGAACATGTGTATAGTGTGATCACTGTTGGTAAGAATGAGCTCCACCATGACACTTTCAATTGGCTAATGTTCCTGTGATTGACAGGAAAGATGTCACAACTTCTGCGGTCTGAGCACCACACCACTGTCTCAGTGCTTATAGACAGACAGACAGACAGACAGACAGACAGACAGACAGACAGACAGACAGACAGACAGACAGACAGACAGACAGACAGATAGATAGATAGATAGATAGATAGATAGATAGATAGATAGTTTTTGTTACTCCAATTGACCTTTTGCACATCTAATTGGTATATCAACAAAAAAGGTGTTCTTCTATTTTTAAAGATGTAAAATATGATCAAATGTATTCTTTTTCTATCTTCATGCTAAGATATTCTTGCTAGCAATGTACAACTTCTGTTAATTTAACACCCCACTATTGTCTCACCTCAAAGTCTACATTTCAATTACAAAATGCAAAACACAAGCATGCAGATTTATGCTACTGCATGAGCTAAACTGGTCCTGTTTATTTTTTTTTTCTCGAGGCTTTTCTCTTACTCTGCACCGACATGCACAAACATGCCGGGAGTGTTTATTACAACCACCTTTGCTTTCATGCAAACACGCTTTTGTAGAGTCATTTGTCTGGTAATGTTGTCGTTATGACACTTAATTTTCCAGTGGATGTTTGCGTGCCTGAGGTAAAAAAAAATAAATAAAAAACTTGTATCACCTGTACATTTGTATGATGTCTCGGTCAATTCAGAAAAAAACCCAAACATGTGCAAGTGTTTTTTGTGACAGTGAAATACAAAACTCTTTCAGATACATTTTACAATGATGCGTCTAGAAAATAGAAAGAGGAAGCCCAAATCAATGAGCCGTCTGTTGCTCAGCACTGAACAGAACAGTGGGTAAAAGTCGCCCAAGCTGCAGCTGTGTGCGACGGTGGAAGTGGGTCACTCAGCGCGAATGGTACGAGATAGTGGCCACGCCCCCATTTCCTGTTATTGTGTCTCCACTGAGTGTGCATAAAGTGTGAAAAAGAGTGCTGAAAGAGCCGTGTTGTGTTCAGTCAGAATTCCCATGCTGCAAGCTGCAGATGATTTTAGCCTTGTGAAAAAGCCTTAGAGTTTTTTTTTTTAATACTTTTTGTTGATTTCTCATTTTTATCAGAAGGAAAAGTGCAGGAAATTGATAATGAGGAGATGTTACACCAGAGCAGATCGCAGGAATAGGTCATGTAAACACACCTACATACTCATGCTGGCACTAACTGCTCTAGGAAACTCTGGATTAGTCTGGGCGGTAGGGAAAAAAAAAAAACGAAAACAAGACCGAGGGAAAAGACGGCAGGATGGTCTGCAAATTTAGCCTCACTAGTGTGTCTTTAAACAGTATAATATACTGTATATTGTTTTTTTTAGATCAGAGGATACAAAACAGCACCTGAAAGAATACTGTAGCTTCCGTAATTTGTCAGCTTCATTTTTTTTTTTTTAATATGTCATCAGATGTTCAGAGAAGATCTGTATCAGTTCCTCTTCTGTGGTCAGCCATGTGCATTCATGTAACGTTTTCACCTGAGGCCAGATCATCAAAACAAAGCCTGTCTAAAGAGAGGAATGGATAGGACTTTGATATGATGTGCATCGATTGAAACTAAATCCATAGAGAACTTCAGTAAATGTTTTTTTTATTATTTATTTATTTATTCATTTTTATCCAGAGTTGAGTCAAATCAATACGGTTGCTTACAGCATCAACAGTAAACAAACTGGAACTTTTTAAAAGTGTATGATATCCAGCATACATGCCAAACACCACTCGTTTGCATAGTAAACATTTGAAAAAAATACATGGGATTTGAACTCATGACCTTCCCAAAATCCACCATCCTAATCACAGATTAAGGGCCAAGATAAGTAGGACTGGGATTTGAATTTATGACCTTCCGATCAGGCAACAATCTTAACCACAGATTAAGGGTCAAACTAATTAGGGCTGGGATTTGAACTTATGACCTTCCCAAAATCCACCGTCTTAATCACAGATTATGGGCCAAAATTTATAGGGCTGGGATTTGAACTCATGACCTTTCCATAATCAACCATTTTAAGGACAGATTAAGGGCCAAGCTAAGTAGGGCTGGGATTTGAACTCATGACCTTTCCAAAATCCTCCATCTTAATCACAGTTTAAGAGTCAAAGTTGTTAGGGTTGGGATTTGAACTCATGACCTTCCCATAATCAACCATCCTAACCACAGTTTAAAGGCCAAGCTATGTAGGGCTGGGATTTTAACTTATGACCTTCCAAAAATCCACCATTTTAACCACAGGTTAAGGCCCATCTAAGTAGGGCTGGGATTTGAACTCATGACCCTCCTCAAATCCCCAATCCTAATCACAACTTAAGGGCCAAAGTAATTAGAGCTATGATTTGAACTAATGACCTTCCCATCATCTACCATCTGAACTACAAGTGGTCAAGAGTTCAAGAGGTGAAGAGTTCAAATCCCAGCCCTACCTAGTTGGGCCATAATCTGTAACCGTTCATTGTTGTTAACAGTTGTGAGTCATTTAGGATAAGTAAAAATAATAAAAATAATAATAAAAATGATAGTACTGTATATATAAATAATATAAATGCAAGTAGGAATTTCAGGGCTGGAGTTTCTCAGAGTGAACCTCAAACAGGAAGCATGTCCACAGGCAATTCATTCCTCAATCGTGAAAATAGTAACACGGGCAAGTCTGTACCAGTGCAGTGCTCGTATTAAACCATAACTTTCACTGCCAGTCTGTAGTGTAAAAAGGATGTAATATTCAAACTGCTTTAATAAGTATTGTATTACAATGTATAATTACAGACAGACTCAGCAGATTCATGCCTCTTTACTCCTGTGATTATTCTCTGACAGGAAAAAACAAAATTCTAGAACATTTGCATATGGATTTTGTCTGGAAAAATGCAGCAGCTGAGTTTTTGCATGCGCACCATGACTCTGGCATGCAGCACACAAAAAGGAAGGCAAATTATAGACCGTGGACCAGGAACTGTGGCTATTATGCGGTGATCCTGAGGTAACGTGCCACCAGAAACAATGCGCGATACGGAGTTAAAAATTTGGAAATCTGGAACCGAGAATTGGAGAATCTGAGAACTGAAAATACTGAGGAGAAATCATTGATGGCTTTGAGATCTAACGTTTCTGAAGACATTAAATGTCATTCAGTAAAACACCACACGCTTGACCTTATTTTGTTACAGAATAAGAATCCCTACATTTGCACAGTATTTTCAAAGTTTATAGCAGAGTATATACAATCTTTGGGCTTTAATGTAAATTTTTTTAATGTTCTTTACGGCAGTTTGTGAATTTCATGTTCAGTGTGATTTTAACGTCACTAAATCAGCATGTAAAAGTGGTTCATGGTTCATACTGGAAACAATGTCTTTTTGTCAATTTGTCTGTTATGAGCTCAGAATAGTTCACTGTTTCTCAGATGAATAGATAATGGAAATAGATTACTAGATAATGTTAATCGAGTGTTTTAGAGATGTTAGACTTAACTCTAAATCTTCCTGATCAAGCATGATATCTATTTTATTCATTTTATTTTTAAATAAATTTGCTTTATTCACTATATATGAGCTAAAGTTCCTAGTCACCTGACCATAAGATCCGTCTGTGCTTTGATCATCCCATTCCACATATATACCAATACATTTGTCTGTACCGTGTGGGGTTTTTTTGTTTGTTTTTTTACAGTGTGTCTTATCCTGCCCAATTCTATTATGTAACTAATAAATATGTCTCTTTCTTTATCTCTCTGTTTATCTGTCTGGCGTTTATAGTAACAAATTTATGGCATTTCTCTCGACAGCAATACGGAAATTCCTGCTTCAGACCTAAAAGGTAAGACATACATATCTCTATTCCTCCACCAGAGGGCACTACAGCCTTATTTCGGTCAAGCCCTTGCTGATGTCTTCCTGTTAGATTGTGCTGCGTCTACTCGTGTCAGCTGCTTGATAATTATCGCTTTCTGTAGCTGTTCTTGATCTCACTAATCATCTCTCAGGAGTGGAGCACTGAAGCATTTTCAGAGATAATCACTTCCCTCCCACTCCAGCTGTATTCCCAGAGCCCAAAATCTTCAAACTTTAGGCTTTACCAGTGGCGGCTGGTCATGTTGTAAACCAGGAGGCTAAAATCTAATATTTAGCATAATAGACAATGATGAAATGATTACAGATATTTGTAGCTAAGAAAGTTCTGTCCCCAATGCTGGACTAAATGTCAATATCGAGAGAAAAAATTTAATAGAACCATTCCTTTAGATTTGGATTTGAGCAGTTTGATCCAATTATTATGACTGCAACAATTTCTAACAGGAAATACTATGAATATTTTACTACAATGAATACTGATAAAATGAACTACTACATGTTTTAGATTAGAGGTCAAACGATTCATCGGTTAATCGCCACTAATTGCTGGAACTATCGGCAAAAAACCATGCCACTAGTTTTTCCGGGTTGCGTTATACAGTACGAGAGCGGCCTCTGGAGGTGAATCACTGACGCTATATGTGCTGCTTTTTTGTGGTGTCTTTTCTTATTCATTTTGGATGTAACTGTTTTAATTTATTTGGAGTGTTATTGTTAGTTTTAATATTTATTTATACAATTCAAATATTTATTTTGATTCCATGTAGCACATTTTTATGATTCAGTACTTTTTTTTTCCCTATCCAGTATCCATTTTAAAAAAGGATTTAAAATGTGCATTTTTAAAAAAAATCTGTCGATTATCCACTATCGTTTGACCTCTATTTTAGATTATGTCCTGAATTTTTAGATCATACATTATTCACTTTAGTATTTACAGTGCATTAAACAAAAAGCTCAGGTGGAAAAATTCGATAAACATGTAGCTTGTGCATGATAATGGTTTTATAGAGTTATGTGTGGAGAGGAATGTCATATTGATCCTGTCTTTTTTATAACTTCAGTGTTACACTAATTTAGTCATACAGTGTTTTTTTTCCAATGAATGTCTGGATATGTTCCCTAAATGCTTTATTTATTTTGCCTTCAAAACAGAAAGTCCAACTGACAATGAGTACAGCAGCTCAGGTAAAATATACATTGCCATGTTTGTGTGTGCTCTTGGTTCTTTTCTTAAAGATAAAAATTGAGTAATCTGAATTTTCCTATATTCCTACATTAATAACACATTAGCTTGGCACAATTATGTAATATGCAGTTAGATTTGACAACATATATATATTCATCAAGCATACAGTTTGCCTCTGGTCACATCAAATGCGATTCCCTTCAACGTATTCTAGGTACACACAGAGGATCTTTAACCAAGGTTGCTATGAGTGAGCAAAATCTCCAGGCCAACTACATTCCAAACAGACATGAAACGGAAAAAAGTTGTCCCTGACAACTGTTTTATTATCTGTCCTGCCTGCTGCTTATCATGCAGTAAACATTTTTTCAGAGAGCACATGGAGTTGCATGGTACCTCTGCACTAACTTGTTGCAGTTCCCATATTTGACCACTAGGTGTAGTAATAACTTTATGGAACTACATATGATAGATTAATCAATAGGCTTATATCGCTGTCTCACTCGTCCTAATGGACGAGCCATAACTTTCTATCCTCTGTTTAAGACATTGACAAGGTTAATGAACCCCAGTTATCAGTTTGTTAATGACGTTAATGCATTTTAATGAACACGAGGTGAGTTTAAATTGAGATTTTGCTTCCAGCTTAATCAATGCTTTGTTTTTTTTTTTTTTTATTTAGAAAGTGCAGAATCGTCATCCGAAGAGAGCGAGGATGAAGAAGAGGGGGAAGAACAGGAAGAGGAAAATCAGGAGGATCTAGGTTTGGATATAGACCATCTTTTCTATGTAGTTGCACCATCTATTATTATACTGTCACAGGGATGTTAAGATTCACCATTTCGTTACATCAATTTAAAAATGTGTGCATCGAATACAAGTTGCATCGTTTTTAACATACTAGCATCGGTCTAAACTATATTTACTTATTAGTAGAGGCTCTATACTTTTATTATTTAGAAAGTGACCCATAATTTGCGACCGATATTTCATATGCAGATCAATTTCTCGTCGCCAAACGGTTTCTCGAGCGCGTTCTCTCAGCACCGCCGCTGCTACGTGAATATTATGAATCGCAACATTACAGAGACCGAGGCGTGTCCTGAGGGTCACATAGAATGCAGATTAACATGGCAGAGGTAGAGCTGCATCTTCCTGAAGACAGAACAGGAAAAGGTTTTTTATTATTATTTTTTTGCACTTAAAGTCCTGGTCGTGAAAGGGCTATGGATTAGAATCCAGAACGCATTTAAGTAAATTTAGGATTCGCTGTCTGTCTGAAGCAAAGAAATAAAAGCAGAGCATCGTATTTTTTGCCATCGCATCGTATAACGTTGAATCGATTGCGTTGAATCAAACGAGAAACGGATCCCACGGCAACAGGGGTGAATCGCGTCTACTTCAGTTATGGAGATGCACATCCCTGTGCAATTCTATAATATTCTACTTATTATACATCCACAGAACTATTTCAGTTGTTTTCTCTGTTCCATATTATAAAAACATTAAACACAAAAGTACTATAGAACCAAAGAATTGTTTTATATAGAATATTCTAATCAATAACCAATCAGATTTGGGAATTCAGTAGCACTGTATGATTTATCTGATAAAAGGATTGAGTGTTAATAATGTGCAGTCTGTTAATAGAAAGGGAATTTTGTGTTTTTTTTGCCAATATTAAAGGGCATGTGAGTTTGCTAGGATTCAAACATAGGATTTCTTTAATAGCCAGTTGCGATGATAGATTGTTTACCAAACCTGTATGACACGTGTCCTCTTATGCATACCAGAAAACGTGGGATCATGCGCTGAAGGAGTCACTGACGGTAAGAATCAAATGACCTTCTAAACATTTACAGAAGTTAAGCATACTGTAGCCTGAATAGAAGACCTTCATTTTCTGGAAATAGACTCCCAGTTAATAAATAATGTGTCGGCGTTTTGCGATGAGACTCATGATTCATCTCAGTGAGGGGTCGCTGTGCTTTTTTTTTCGTTTCAGGTTCTCGCAAAGAAACCAGAGAAGACACCAGGAATGGTAGTTTCTTTTTCTTACTTCATTGCATAAAAAAAATAAAAAACGTGAACAAGAAATGGCTTGCCAGAGGAAATAATTGTTTGTCGTAATTGATCATTTTCTAATAAAGCTAACAGGAATAGCACGCATTTTTTTTCACGACCGAACTCCAACATCATGAGGAGTTTGGTGTTTGAGTCTGTAAAATTTTCTGCTCAAATGTGGCTACAATGTGGTTCATGATTTCAATCGGAGAAATCTTCTTAACATGATGTTCTTGCTTGTTGTCCTCGTTTGATTGAGTTCTCCTAGTATACAGGATTTGGTTTTTAGATCTGGAGTCTCTCTCTTTTGTAAACCATGGACCATTTTTCCATTTCATTTTGCAGCCTGATACCACGATCATTTAAATTGATTTGTTTTCTTGTTAATCTACACTCAGTAACGGTGAAAACCGAATTCTAGAAATGTCCGTCAATTTGTTTACATAAAAAATACTCAAATATCGCATGTACATCAGTATTCTGACCTTTTATTTTTTGGGTATGACACAAAAAGCTTTGCACACCTGGATTTGGGGGATTTCCCCTCAAGCATGGTCAAGTCGGATCGGGACAGTCGGTGGACAGCCGTTTTTTTAGGTCTCCAGAGATGTTCAATAGGGTTTAAGTCAGGGCTCTGGCTGGCCACTCTAGGGCATTCACATTCAGGAGTTGTCCCTAAGCCACTTCTGTGTTGTCTTGGCTATGTGCTTATGGTCGTTGCCATGCAGGCAGGTAAAACCTTTACCTTCGGCCAAGACCAAAGTCTTGAACGCTGTGAAACAAGACCTCTGTCTCAGTACTTTGCTCCATTCAGCTTTTCCTCAACCCTGACCAGCTGCCATGTCCCTGCTGCAGAAAAACACCCTCACAGCATGATGCTGCCACCACCATGCTTCACTTTTTAGATGGTTTTGGGCAGGTAATGGACGTTACCCCTTTTTCTCCAGATATAATGTTTAGAATTGGGGCCGAACATTTCAATCTAGGTTTCATCAGATCAGGAAATCTTGTTCCACGCAGACTGAGAGTCCTTCTGGTGTCTGTCGGCAAACTCCAAGCGAGCTTTCATGGGTTTTGCACCGAGTACAGGCTTCTGTTTAGCCACTTTAGCCACCATAAAGCCCAGTGAAGGGCCCAGTGATTGGTGAAGGGTCACCTTTCTTATTAAGGCTCTTCTCCCCTGATTGCTCAGTTTTGGTCGAGCGACCATCTTTTGGAAGAGTCCTGGTTGTGCTACATATCTTCCATTTGAGAATTCTGGCAGCCATTGTGCTTTTGGGACTTTTTTTTGTCTAACCTGCCAGAGATCTGTGCCTTGCAACAATCTTGTCTCTGAGCTCTGCAGGCACTTCCTTTGACCTCCTGGCTTGTTTTTTTGTTGTTGCTCTAATCTGCATTGTCAGCTGTGAGGTCTTTTATATAGAGGTGTGCACATGTATCAACAATATCCAGTGAACTTCATTGCTGATCATATTTCTAGGAAAGGAAATCCGAATTACATGCTAGTGTTTTAGAGCTTAAAGCATTACTGTTATTATCGCATTGGCCAGGGATTGGTTTCGAGGCTGCAAGTGTTTATGAGCTGCAGAGAGACTCGGCTGTTCGTGGAAGTAAAAAAAAAAAAAAAAAAGAAACAACTGGACTAAGTGCCACTCATTCAGCATCACACTTTTCTGACTCATCATTGTCAAGGAAATATGGAAATTACCCCAGAGTTGCAGAAAGTTTTGTGTGATCCGGCCTCTCTGATGAGCTCTCTGAGAAAAGGGGAGCCTCCCGACCAGGAAAGGAGTTAGCGCTAATAGAAGTTAGCACTCAAAAACAGATGAAGATGACACTTAAGTCTAGAATCATTTGCAGGCGTTTTATTCTCACTTTATAAGACATTTCCCTTCAGTCCTTCAGTACGTTTAGACACGTCCGTTCTCATAAAATGAAGAGTTCATTAACATGAAATGAAATATCGTCACATCAGATTGTATTAATATTACGTTGCATCCTTCATGATCCTTAAACCGTAAACGGTGGAATATTTTTAATAGGCTAGTGGTTTTGATAGATAGATAGATAGATAGATAGATAGATAGATAGATAGATAGATAGATAGATAGATAGATAGATAGATAGATATCATTGGATTGATTGATTGATTGATTGATTGATTGGTTAATTATACAGACAAAAGTATTGGGACACCTGATTTTTCCAGCCAGATGTGGTTCCTTTCCAAACTGAAATACGCATCTTATAGTTAGTGTATTTTGAAATTGTTAAATAATGATTAGGAAAATGTCGCACAAGCCTTTTCCCCTAAAAAATAAACGGTCCAAGAGGCGAGCACCATGAAGCAGAAACATAAATATGCAGAATCAGGCAGCGAAACAAATCCTTTATCTTGTAATCAGTTAAGCGATTTAATATTTATACAAATGCCATATTGTAATTTTATGCATAATAGCAATATTAACGCAGCGCTTACAGAACGGAGGCTGTATTGTAGGTCTATAAATACTCAAAAACTTCAATTCAAACAGTCAAAGCAATAAATGCTGTTTTGTGCTCTGATCATTCTTTGATTTTGTTTTGTTTTTAGGAGACCACAAGAATCCACTCTGTGAAAAATGTGACAATCTTCAGGTGAGCATGTTTGGATGTTAATAGTGCTTGATGTTTGGTGATTTTGAGACTGTGTATGTTTTTTTTTTTTTCTTTTTTTATCAGACTCATGCAAAACACCTGATCACATACTACCTTACATGCAATTACAAACCCAATTGGCTTATGCACTTTATGTCATGCATTATATGGCTCTGCAGAGTTCAGCTTGTCCATAGCTCACCATTTGACATGATCTGGTTTTATAGTTCACAAATGATCATTTAGATCAGAACCAAAGAAGAAAATGTATGATAAAGTACTAGCCTGTAGACCGTTGCCTTTAAACACCTTCCATACAGCGATTTTTCTTTATATAATTATGCGCTCTATTGCTTTTTTATCATCATTTTATCGATCCCACAGGGAAGATTTCTTTGCATATCCCAGTGATGTAGAAACCCGAGGTCAGAGCGCAGGGTCAGCCATGTTGCAGCACCTCTGGATCACAGAGGGTTAAGGGCCTTGTTCAGGGGCCCAAGTGTGGCAGCTGGGTGATAACAGGGCTTGAACCCCTGACCTTCCGATCAGATAACCCTAACCCTAACCCTAGCACCTTAACCACTGTGCTACCACTTCCATCTCTAAATAAGCAAACATTCCAAAGAGTCAGTAAATATGACCAAACATTTGTGGATTTGTGGACACTTTCCTTTCTTTGGACTTCCTCTTCACTGGAATTTAGAGGCCTCAATCCTTTTCCAGAATTACATTGCTCTTGTACACAAAAGTGAGCTTTGAGTGTCCTACACTGGACTCTGATCTTAACCCCACCGAACACCACCACTGAACAAGCGAAGAACAAAGCGGTATTTTCAACCAGCACATAGTGTATAGGTGTGATGGTCAGGTGTCCACAAGATTATTATCATACAGTGCATTACTCTAGGTAACTAAATTCCACCAGGTTTTTGGCTTTGGGGTTCTGCAGATCAAATAATATATTTATTTAGGATATCATACCATATTTAAAACATGTCCTGGAAACTTATTCTTGCTTTTAAAGCAGTGTTCATTCTCCACACAGAGACCAATCTACCAGCTTGCCACACCGAAAGAAATCTGTGAAAACCGATGGCAGTAAGTCACAGAACATCTTGTTTCCTCTTTTCCATCCTGCTGATTCTTTTTTTGTATCAGTATTTCTTCTCTAAACAATAGTCCTTCATTTAAATCAGGTTCAGTCCGAAACTTGAATTATCTGCGAAATCGCCAGGTTGATGCTGGAGGATGAGGGAGTGTACGAGTGCGCAGAGACAGGCCTGGTGTTCGAGGTGTCACAGAGGGTCCGGATCCGCTACCGCGTCCTTTCCTGGAGCAAGTACGGCACATTCCTGAAAGACTCATGGAAGTTTGCCGGGCCCATATTCGACGTGGATTGCGATCCTTCCATCCTCAAGTCCATACAGTTTCCTCATTCGCTCTGCCTGGCAGGTAGAGCGACATTATATACAGTAATTTGCAGTCCGCTTTCTAATTCTACACATTTATCTATTAAGGCTGAGCGCAGTCATAACGATGATCTGTTTAATGTCAGAAAAATGAAAAATGTTGGTTGGCAATAAAATATGAAGCTGATATTAACATATATATATTAACATTGCATTACCATTGCTGGTTTAAGAAATATGTATATTTAAAGGAATAAAACATGCTGAACATAGTATTTTTCAGTTTCATGCCACAATTTATATAAGCACATAACAGACCATGTTGTTATATGATGCAGCACAATTCTTTACACCGATTGCCAGTAACCCACGAGTGGATTATTCTGCGTATTGACCACAGGAAATGTTCCATTTATTAATAAGTAACAAGTTTTAAATGTTGACAGTTACAACAAATAATGCGGAATGTCCAAAAGACGAGTTTCTGTTTTCACTTGCAATATACAGTGTTATTTCCTCACCAGTCACCACCTCTCTCTCTCTCTCTCTCTCTCTCTCTCTCTCTCTCTCTCTCTCTCTCTCTCTCTCTCTCTCTCTCTCTCTCTCTCTCTTTCTCTCTCTCTCTCTCTCTCTCTCTCTCTCTCTTTCTGTTTCTCTCTCTCGCTCTCTCCTTTACACACATACACACAAGTGACTCATAGGCTATACGAAGCAATTGCTACACAAATACATGTGTAGTAGCTGTTTCTACAGAGATATTATCTCAGTCGAGCACAATAATATTAACCTGTCGCTCATGTCACAACCATGTTGTTGTTATGCTGCACACCTTCTGACCAATCAGATTCAAGCAATCAATAAATGAAATCGATTTACTCATTTAAGAATGATGTCATACTTATTGTCAATTTCTATATACATTTTTATTTTGTTTTGTATATTTTTTTATGTTAATGCTAAAGTCAATTTTTTCACTCCTTGGAATGTAGAAAAAATTAAGAATTCAGATGCGTGGTGATTATCATGCTAATGTCTACACTTGTTAAGCATTGTGTAACAACAGTCATTGCTTTTTTCTGAAACGTGAGCGGAGCAACAATGCTAATATAAAGGAAAAAAACGGCTTTAAAAATCTCAGAATGTTCCGTCTGTTTCAGCTTTTAACTCTCTTTTTCGTCACATCAGATGAGGACAACGAGGTCAAATTCAGCGTCTTACACGTGAAGGACCACCAAGGCCTCATCGAGCCTTCTGTCGATCACTCGCGCAGCCATATAAAGTGGAACGTCTCGTCTCTGTCTCCCGTGGGCCCGGTCGTGCAGACATCCAAGCCAGCCGAGCACCACGGAGTTGTCCAGGTCTATAAAGAAGTGGGCCAGCAGGACTTGTACTCGTTCAGGGTCTACCTTGCTACCAACAATGAATCTGACATCGCTGTAAGTATAGTACAGTATAATTATTTTCATTTTAAAAACAGGATCATCATGGGACCACTTCCTGTATGCATAATGCATTATAGCTACATTTATAACATGTTTATAGCAGAGCTCACAACATCATCAAGGATTCTGCACATCCCAGTCACAAACTGTTTAACCTTCTATCTATCTATCTATCTATCTATCTATCTATCTATCTATCTATCTATCTATCTATCTATCTATCTATCTATCTATCTATCTATCTATCTATCTATCTATCCATCCATCCATCCATCCATCCATCCATCCATCCATCCATCCATCCATCCATCCATCCATCTAATCAATACTTATAGAACCCGAATACTACCATATTTATATCACGTATACTATATTATAGTGTCAAACACATGTATACGGTGAATGATTATAGATCATTATAGTTTCATGTATAACACTTTATAAAGCTGCGGAATATAATGAACATACTGTTTCTAAGTCAGGTAAAACATTGCACAAATATTCATAAAGGATCATTAAAAAGACACAGATACTATATCAGATCCTGTGTTATACATCATATCAGCATATGCACTCACATTTTAATGCTGGATTCTCTTAATACATTGTCGTTTCTCAGCTAATGCATCATTGTATGCTCAGATTACGTAGGATATTGTCGATATAGTGAATTTTTCTGGAAGTCTTTAGTGTCAGTCAGAGGTAAAGTTTGAATGGAGGTCCTTACAGGTTTTAAACTGGATGCAAAGTAGTGGGGGATATAATTGCTAGAACATGATGTAACCAGTTTTGTAGATGTTCCATGAAATGCTGTATTAACAGATTCCAAACTTTCTTTAATTAATAAGAAAAATAAAATAACTGATGGTCATTTTCTGTGGTTTAAGCAAAACAAAAACACCTCGCATGTGCTATTACTGGGAATTGAAGACCTTCAGGAGGTTTAGGTATCTCTGCTTTGAGCCAGCCTATATTCGATTGTCTACTTGTAACTGCATGCATTACATACACTATATGGACAAAAGTATTGGGACACCTGACTTTTCCCACCATATGTGTTTTTTCTCTGAACTGTTACCACAAAGTTGGAGGCACACAGGTGTATTGGATGTCGTTGGATGCGATAGCAAGAAATCTTCCCTTTACTTAAACTAGAAGACCCAAACCTGTCTAAGCATGACAATGCCCCAGTGCACAAAGCTATGAAGATATGATTTCCAGCTCTGACCACAACTCTATTAAACACTTTTGGGATTAATTGGAACACTGACCGAACCCCAGGCCTCCTCACCTCCTCACCTACATCATGCCTGAATGAGCACAAATCTCCATAATCACACTCCAAAATCTAGTAGAACATCTTCTCAGAAGAGTGGAGTTTATAATAACAGCAAATGAAGTGTGGAAAGGGATGTACAAAAAGCACATACGAATCAGGTGTCTACAAACTATTGTGCGTATATCCAGGTGTCCACAACTATTGTCCATATATGTGAGCATTAATGGATACTATGATAAGATTTGTCAGGTATGTTACCGTTATAATGACACAATGACAGAAACTGTAATAGTTCTGGAGGTTGTAGGATAAATGCTGTAATGCGTAAGTGGTAGACGTTTAAAAGGTTTTTTCCTGCATTTATGTTTACTGAAAGTGTTGCATAATCCTGGAGCAGTGATGAAACAGTGCATGTAGAAACCTCAGTTTGTGTTAACGTAAAACCATTAGATAGTGTCGTTAATGCATTGGTAGTTTTAGATCCGCTTTTAGAGCTGGGTAGTGCATGCGTGTGTGTGGGTGCGTGTGTGTGGGTGTTGGTGTGTGGGTGTGTGGTCTGGACCAGACAAGTGGGAGATACTACTATGCACGTTTTTTTTTTGTGTGTGTTTTTTAACTTACTTGTGTGTGTTTCTAATTTTTCACAATTAACACTAAATAAATAAGTAAAACAAAACACAAGACACAGAACTACACAAACTAGCAGGGGCACGCTTAGACAATGTAAAAGAAAATAAAAAAAAATTATAGATTATAAATACAGAAAAAAAAACCCCGCATCATTTGATGTGGATCATGTTTTTAATTCATTATAAATTTTTTTTGATTTTTCTCAAAATAAAATGCTAAATTTCCAAAAGCATTCTCTTGCCTCACGCTGAGTCAGCAGTTTGCCCTAGATTTTGAACCAACTACTGAAATGACACTGTCAGATTCGATCAACTATCCCAGTATGACACATCCTACTTCGTGAATGAATTTGTCAAAACGCTTGTGTACATTTTAGCTTGCGGGTAAATTCGTCTGATTATCATAAACCCTGTAAAACCGCAGATCGTCAGTGTGGTATGAAACTCACATACTATGTGCGTGTTTTTTTTTTTTTTTTTTTTTTTTTTACGTCTGCAACCATCTAGGGTGATGCAGACTTGTGGTCACTGTGTCAGTCTGCGTTGTTCAAAACTTGGCTTGGCTAAGAACAAAAGGAATCTCTGTAGATATTTTGATCAAATGATAGTGTACTGATATTGTCTGAGTGGGTTATGAATAGCAGCGCTCCTTCTCCGAGGTTTCAAAGTCTTAGAACTTTTGCTTGACTGATTGTATAGAGAAAATTGCCCTAATACACTAAATACTGCACTTTAATTCGCGTTATAGCAGCAAGAAAGGGTTGTTTTTGTTCAGCAGTCTCATTCGAGTAACAGCGTTAGCTCTGACACTGAAAACTCTTTCCAAAAAATCCCAAAATTAACACCTCCCCAAAGAAAATTTCATAACATCCAAAACAAAATAACTTTCTTAATCAATTTTTGTGGCGCATGTTAATAAAAGCCCATTGATTTTGCACTGCTGTCAAAGCTACGGTTCTAAAATGTCAAAACCTTCTGACCAATCAGAATCAATCATTGCTGTAGTCAATATATTTACAAACTATTCCATTTTGGCAGAGGCCCTTATCCATTGAATTTAGCAGTTGAGGGTCTTGCTCGAGGGCCCTTCAGTGGCAGCTTGGTGGTACTGGGATTTGACCTTCTGATCCAAAGTCCAAAGTCTTAAGCATTGTACTACCTCCAGATCTAACTCTAACTATCTTTTGTCTCTCTCACAGGACATTAAAAAGGAGATTAGGAGCGCAAGGAAGAAATACATGAAGATCGAAAAGCCTCCGCAGTGCCAGAAGCTGCTGGAGGAGAACAAGAAGTACCGCCTGGTCAGTGAGCCCCAGGGGGACATCACGCCAGAGGTGAGTCTCAATGCAAAAAGCAATGCAGCAAAAGTGATTTTACGTAACACATTCAGTATATATACATACGTTTTTTGGTCTTCTGTCTCTGCAGGACATCCAGTTCACAGTGGCTGTGGTAAAGATAAAGGGTTACTTTGAGGCGTTCTTCGAGCAGCGTCCTCCGTTTAAGCTCTTACTGATTGAAGCAGAGTCAGAGCAAAGTGTGTGGTCGGCTACCATTCGAGAAGGTAAGGGCAAAAAGGAAATGAGGAGGATTTTTTAATGCCCAATTCAGATTATTAAAATAATCTCTGTTTAAGTGACATAATTTAATGATGTAAGCAGTTTCATGTTTTTGATGTTGACAAAGTTTTGTAATAACTAGACTACTCGGTCTGTTACAGGAGACTGTGTGGAGAATACTGTTGAAAGAAGCCGAAGTCGATCATGCAGTAAGTATAGTGTGTGAAATAAAAAGTAAAACAGAATGTAATGATTTGCACTAGAAGAAAGCCATATTTTATTTGCACTAGAGCATAGAAAACATGTCAAATGTTATCAATTATATTAAATTAGAAATGTTTCATTTTGAGGAAATAATGAAGTAATTTTGAATTTGATGGCTATAACACGTCTCAAAAAAGTTGTAAAAAATTAAGTGTTAGTAAATAATAAACAGTTGGAAAAACATTTAGCAAATAATGAGGCTAATAGACAACAAGTCAGTAAGATGATTGGATATAAACAGTGTATCTTAGAGAGGCAGAGTCTCTCAGAAGTAAAGATGTTTAGAGATTCACCAATCTGTGAAAGACCGTGTCTACAAATTATGGAATAATTTCACAATGATGTTCCTCAACATAAAATTGCAGAACAGTTGAATATTCTATATTGCGCAAAATCAATATTGGATGCCTTATTGCAGCACTGCATTATTATGTAATGGAAATCACAGCATGGGCCCATTAACACTTCAAGAAATCATTGTCTCTAAACACAATTTGCCATTTTATCCACAATTCCGGATTAAATCTCTATCATGCAAAAAAGAAGGCATGCATGAACATGATCCAGAAACACTCCCATCCTCTCTGGACCAAAGCTCATTATAATCTGTTGAGGAAAATTTCTGTGTTCACAAGAATTGAAATTGTAATTTATTTTTTGGAAACTATTGATACCACGTCCTCCGGACTAAAGAGGAGAGGGACTATCCGACTTGTTATCAGCGCTCGGTTCAAAAAGGCTATTTGCAAATCATTGCATTCTGTTTTTATTTTTTTGGACAGTGTCTCACCTTTTTTTGGAATTGGGTTGTAATTAAGAATGGACTGATGTCTTTTTTTGGGACATTCATGACAGGTCGGAAGCGAAAATCCAGCGTGACAGAAGCCGAGCCAAACAATAAACGATTTCGCTTGTGTGATGAACCAGGTGATGATTGAATTCTTTTTTTTTTCTTTTTTTTTCTTTATCAATAATTTTTTATCAATAATCGCTTCTTGATGTCAGAATTACACACTGTGGAGCTGAATAGTATTATGGGTTAAGCACCACGTTGCAACATAGTTCTTCTTCCTAATTTTCTTATAGGTTGTCTATGACAATCCATAGAATTCTCTGGTAAAACATTTGGCACAGTGATTAGGAAGTTCTACAAAACATTCTGAGATATGGCACACATCATCTATAGACCGACCTGGACGTCTCTCAGCAAAGCTGTAAAGCAGGAAGTGGGGCATATCTCTGCAAAACTTTGCACACTGATACAAAACTTTGTAGGCAGGACCTTGACCTAAGGATATGCAACAAAGAATTTTGCCTCCAAAGATCTCCTCAGATTTGAGTCACTTCTTCTTTAAACTCTGCTGCCCATTTTGTAATGTAGACCATTATTCTCACAGTCAGAGAACTGAACCATTGTCACTGTTAAAACATACACATAATGAGTGAAACTACAAATCCCTTTCCTCTGTTTTCAGTTAAAGTACATCTGTGAACATGCGCCTGGTGTCCTGGTGCTTGCCCCCCCCCCCCCCCCCCCAGCTTTATTTGTATTTATACTCCTATACTTTGAATTTGACTTTTGCATTAAATACAGCTAAATTATTATTTTTTTCCTCTCAGATGGTGTGAGAACAAAAGAGGCAGACATGAGCGATCAGCAGCTGATGCAGGTGGCCAAATGCATGGGAATTGAAAGGAATGTTGTGGCTATCCTTTATCTGGGCCTTACCAAACAGGACGTCGAGGAGATTGAGATGAAAACTAAGTCTGGCCAGGTCATGGTGAATTTCAACATACTGGATCGCTGGAGGAGTCGACAATCTAAAGGAAAGGCCAAAGTCATGCAGCTCTATGAGGCACTAAGCAAGGAAGATGTACCCAGAGAGGTCATCGGTTGCCTCGAAGGTTGGTGTATACAGGACTGGTCCACTCCGTTCAGAGAGGATCTCACATGCACACTCTCATACAATATGCAGTATATTCACACATGAATGGTATTGCTGAATGCAAAAGAAATGATGGTATGATAACCATCCAAATCAGTTTTAAGGAAAATATATATTCTATATACAGATGAACAAATGTGGACAAATATTTTGTACCCCTGCATGAAAAATTATTTATTTATTTATTATTATTATTATTTTTTGGACAAATCCATAATTTGATATTGAATTGAAATCAGACAATGTGTTTGGTTTGTGAATATAATTAATGTATTAAATTCATTATTAATGTATAATATTAAATAATAAAAGAAGGATAAAAAGATGGGGTGAAGTAGTCATTGCCAACAAGTGCTTTCCATTACATTGGGCACTTATTAACAGTTATTCAGAGAAATATTTTATTTAATTTTTGTATAATGGAGGGATCTTATCAAATTTGTCCACAACTGTATAAGCAGCATAAGGCCAGCCTTTGCAAGATATGCACATGCATATCGTTTTCATATGGCTTTCTTTAAAAAAAATTATAATAAAAATTCCCATGCAGTTTTGCACATTTGCAGACATTAACATTCTGGATATTTTAGAAAAGAACTTGTTTATATTGTCCATTGTTTTTATTAAATGTAGTGGGTGGTCATTAAAGAGCAATAAATTGGGTAATAGCGTTTACTTTTGCTCACATGGGTTTATCTGTAGGTGTTTTCTTCCACTAGGAATAAACACCGGGGACAATTATTAGTTTTATTATTAGTAATTTGATTGCTATTACTAATTCTTCTACTACTACTACTAATAATAATACAAATAATTGTTTCAAACATGCACAAGATTACAATGTGGTAAGGAGATGTAGGAAATGATGCCCTCAGCATATTTTCTTTGTGTATATGAATATTGTACTGTTTTTGTCTTCCTTCCCACAGACATGCTACAAGAGTCCCCTACATAATTGCAGAACCTTTTCTTAGATGGATGTACTTCTGGACTTTGTAGATCATCTCAGCCTTGCATTCTGGACCCCTCAGGTTTAAGACTGTGTATCTCCCAGGGTCTGTCCTATTCCAGAATTATTCTCTTTCTTTTTTTTTTCTGACAAAATCCAAAAAATTCATAGACCCATTTAGACTATTAGTTTTTTTATCAAAGGGAAAATGCAGGCCAGTTACATTCATGCTTTTACGAGGTACAGATGAAGGCAAGTAAACGATAATAATAATAATAATTATTATTATTATAATAATAATAATGTGGTGCTGCATGCTACACAATGAGAGCATTGCTCTATATTTACTTGAGTCTAGGTTCTATATCCCTGCAGACTTGACTGCGTAAAAATATGTCCAGTTTTATTTTTGATACAAGTTCAATTTTCTATCATGTTTTCTTCACGGCTTTATTCCAACCACTCAAAACATTGTGTTGACTCAGAGGAACGCTTAAAAATGTTTACTTGTTCGGCTTGTGAATCATTCGGACCAATTTGTTTTTCACTGTGTATTGCATGTGTTGTTTTTTTTTGTTTTTTTTAAAGGCAGCAAAAAAAGCTTATAGGAGAAAAATGAGTAACGCTTTCTGTGAAGGTTATATGGCATTACATAAATGATTATTTTTTTGGGTTCGTACTTTTAAAATACTGTACGTTACGGTATGTTGTAATTATTGGTTATTATATATATCACCAGTATATTTGTTTATATAATGAGATAAGTTGCAACATTTCCAAATAGATAGCTATGAAGAATCATAATTTTCATAATTAAGCATCATACACTATATGGACAAAAGTTTGTGGACACCTGATCATAAGATTTGTATGTGCTCTTTGAACAACCCGTTCCATATTTAGTCCCAATTTGCCGTTATAATAACTTCCACGCTTTAGTTGTGGAGATTCTTTCTGAATTAGCCACAAGGGCATTAGTGAAATCAGGTGCTGATGTAGCGTGAGGAGACCTTGGGTTCTAGTTCTTTCCAATGCTGTTCAGTAGGGTTGAGATTAGTGCTCTATAGCAGACTACTAAAGATCTTATATACTTCAAACCAAAGCATATCTTCACAAATCTGGCTTTACAATACTGGAACAGGTTTGAGTCTCCTGCAGCATCCAGAGACGTCTTACACAATTGTGTGCTTTAAATTTTGTGGTAACAGTTTGGAGAAGAATCACATATGAATAGAAAGTCAGGTCTCCCAATACTTTTGCCATATACAGTATGTATGCTGCTTCATGAATGCATTATATGTTTATATGAATGATTTTGTAGTTTCATTTCAATGGCCTTCACAGAAAAGTTTTACCTCAGTTTTTTCTTTTTTTTTAAGTCATTTCTGTGTACTGTAAATATAAATTGTATTTTTTCAGGTCTATGTATAAATTTGCTAGTGTATATTTAGAATTTTTTTGTGTGAAATATGTAAAGAAGGATCCATAGACTGATTACTGCTGTGCAGTCTGATCTCAGATCACGGAAATCACAGATTGCACCTGGTTTATTTGAATCATGTAAGTGAAAGGTGGTAGAAGATTTGTCTCTATATTAGGGCTTATAATTCATTCATTCATTCATTCATTCTTGAGTTAATCCCAGGAATACGGACAAAACGGGACGCCGGTTATTGCAAATCATCACGTTTACACATACGCCACTTACGGCATTTTCCGCATCGCCAGTCCAGCTTGTTTTGGGGTTGGGAGGAAACCGTAAAAAACACAAAAAAAACGTAGGCACAGGGAGAAAATAAATGCTGAAACGGAGCTGTAAGGCTGCAACACTAAAGGCTTTTAATTGTCGGAGTCACTATACCAAGAATTGTAGTCTCGGTGTACAGTCATTCGAGGAAATCCATTCACATCAACCTCACATCACATAAAATCAGAGAAAGGGAAACCAGAAGCAAATTTAAAAGCCATTGCTGTGTTCAAAGTGGTATAATTGTACTGTAAAGTGGTATGTCCTAACATACTCATTATATAGTGCATACTATTCCTCATATTAGTATGCAACATTCCAGCATTATTTTATAAACCACACAACGATATAGCACCCTACTCATCGAATTCCCTAGTAACGAATTCCCCGTTCTGCCAAGAACACTGTGAGAGAACTTTAAGGTGGTACGGGTTTTTATACTTGATTAAATCCATGGGATGCAATTTTGAATACCTTAAAAGCCCAAGCACTGAACTAAAGCCATAGCAAAATTAAGAAAATACCAAAGTTTAGTACTGATAGTAATAATAATCATGGTGTGTGTTCTGGGTGTTTAAGTTCAAGCAGCCAGGGTGATTCTGTTTACCATTTTTCAGAAAACCTTCACATGAGTATTCACATATGGAGGATCAGTCCATTAACATTAAATACATGGGACAAAACAATTTGGGGACATCGTTATATTGGAAAAATATATCATGAATGACTAGCTGGTGTGAGTTACTTTTTTTCTCCTGAATTGTTCTATAATTGCGTTTGTTTGTCTGTAAACCACGTTTCAATTTTTAGAACTTTTTAGGTTCCTTTAGTTTGCAAGATACACTATATAGACAAGTGACACCTGACCAAAAGATGTGATTTTTGAACATCCCATTCCACATTCAGGTCACATTTGCTGTTATAATACATAAACTGTGGTAAATTTTGGGATAGAACCACAATTGTCTGGAAAAATACTTTTGTCTATATAGTGTAGTAGTCTACATGAACCCTTTACCTGCTTTATTTTAAAGCAACAGAATGATAAGGTTCTGTCTGATCATACTGTGAATTTAAGATCTTGAGCCATACATTTCTATAAGGTCATTTTTCAATGTTTAACATTTTGTTATGCTTGTGAATCTTCCGTGCAAACAACATATATTTAATTCGTTTGCTAAAAAGTCAGACAGAATCTTAAAATTCCAAAGTCTGTTGAATGCAGTTAAATAGTTTTTCATTTGTAACATTTTTTCATTTTGTATCTACCGTAAAACACAAATGAATGAATAAACATGAAAAAACCTAAGTAGTTCTGTGTTCATGTGTTTTATACTGTACACCAGAGGTGGGAAGTAACGAAGTACAAATACTTCTTACTGTACTTAAGTAGATTTTTCTGGTATCAGTACTTTACTCCACTATTTATTTTTCCTTTTACTCATTACATTTTTACACAAATATCTGTACTTTTTCTTACATTTTCAAAACAGACTCGTTACTTTAGTTTTAATCCATTGATTTGGTGAAATTATTATTATTATTTTTTTACTGCCGATTTCAGCCGAACAACTGATTTCCTGTTACTGCGCGTTCAATCCACTGGTGTATAAAGTACGGACTCTCACTCACCACAGAAGGCAGTAAGAAGTTTGGGGTTAACGTGGATGAGACAGAGGGAGTCAGTGATAGAAACATGACTGAGAACAGACACATTCCTGATCATCATCATCTTTTCTCTGCTTGTGTTCTATATGTGGATCTTCAGCCTGCACACATTCATTAGGTAACAACATTTTTAATTCTTTTGGATTGATATATATATATATATATATATATATATATATATATATATATATATATATATATATATATATATATATATATATATATATATATATATATATATATTGGCTGTCAAAATTAAAATTATTTTAAATGGCACAAAATTTTTTCCTTTCTTTACTTAGATATAAAATAAATAAATTAACTCCAGATGAAAATATTTTTAATCAGTAAACTTTTGTTTTATTTCTGAGTCTCAAATCAAACACCAAAATCCACCATGATTCTCACAATTAACCCTCTGGGTGGCGTTTTGTGGGTTTTTCCCTCATAATGGCGACACAAACTTAAATTACTGTCTTTATTGATCGTACAGATAAAAACAATACATCATTCAAATCTGTAAAATGGCTATAATTATATAATTATATATATATATATATATATATATATATATATATATATATATATATATAAGCTTCCTGACTTGACTTGTAAAGGTGCAGTCTCTCTCATTAACTGTCCGTGTGGAAACATAGCAAAGGCTCTAAATGATGTCCACACGTCTCTGCACTGATATAGCCTTTATATTTAATCACTGTACATATGCTTACATACATATCACATGCTGTACATATGATACATGTTTAACAACTCAAAGCTGCCAGTTTTGGGCACCTGAGCAAGCCCTTAACTCACTACTGCTCATTTAGTAAATGAGATCATTAAGAGTCGCTCGGGATAAACAATTCCAACAGGAAGTGGCTATATCTCGCTATCTTTGTCTCTCTATTTTCTCTATCTAATTGTCTCTGTGTCTCTTTTAGTAAATGTCTCTGTCTCACTGTATATGTCTCTCTCTTGCTGTCTCTCTATTTGTTTCTCACTCTTTCTAAAGCTGTGTCTGTGTCTCTTTGTCTTTGTCTCTGTCTTTCCTGCTTATTTACATGTCTAACAAAGTTTTGAGTTTTGAAGTCATGCCATTAGTGATCTATAAGAAGTTTTTATAAACAGAACAATGAAAGATCATTAAAATTGGTTCCTAGCAAATCATGGTATATCAGTGGTGCAGGTGTTGGAGATGTGGTTCTTGTACCTGAGTCACTTCTCATAGACTTCGAGTTACTGAGAGAATGTACAGGAAGGAGAAGTTTTGACCCTCTACCATCATGATCTAAGAGAAAACACTGGTCTACTAACTATAGAAAAGCCAAGAGTCCAATAAGCAAAGGCTTGTTTGCCTCTCCTGTGTTAGTGTAATGTTTAGTGAAGTGGTCGCTGCTATCTGACTCACCTGGGTTCGATTCCTACCCCTTAGATTTCCTTTAAATTGTTAAAAGGTTTTTTTTAAAAAAAACAGAAAAGGTCCTAAAAATCAGGTTCTTGCAGGAGATCCTGTGGCACAATTGGAAGAGCTTTACCTCTAGATTGAGAGGTTGCCGGTTCAAACCCCGGCCAGGGCTCAAAGTTAAGAGTGTGGAAGGTTCTGGTGGCCGTAGTAAGGAAGGTGTCAGAAATGGCTGTGTGGAAGGTTGGATGTGGTTTCGGACTCGAGGATTCGAACCCTGAACCCCACCAACAGCGAAATACCAGTCTTAACCCACTGAACCATCGAGAAGGACCGGCTGCGACAATTGTTTAGAGCAGGTCTATCTTTTCTTTCAAACCATCAACACAAAAATATAATGCTGAAGACAGACATAGGAAGCAAACCCATGACGTAACTAGCAGGATTCGAACCCTGATTCATACCATTAGCAAGGCACCAGCATTAAACCACTGAACTATCAGGAAGGACAAGCTGGGAAGCTTGTTTAGAGCAGGTCTATCTTTCTTTTTAACCCATCAAAACACAAATATGAAGATGTAGGAATCAGGAATTTAACCTACCTCATGACTAGCAGACAGAAAGCCAAGTTTGAACCCTGACCACCAACATTAGCAAAGTACCAGCCTTAAACCACTAAGCCATCAAAAAAAAAACAGGATGGGAAGCTTGATTAGAGCAGGTCTATCATTCTTTTCAAACCATCAACACAAGAATTTAACGGTAAAGAAAGATGTGGAAAGCGAATACAGATGTAAGTAGCACAAGTTGAACCAACGTTGTAAATAACAGGAAGAAAGCAGGATTGGAACCATGATCCCAACCACCAGCGAGATACCAAGCTTAACCCGTTGAACCATTGGTAAGGACAGGCTAGGAAGCTTGTTTAGAGCAGGTCTATCTTTCTTTTCAACCCATTAAAAACAAAAATATATCGCTAAAGAAAGATGTAGGAAGTGAATCCTGATCATGACTGGCAGACAGAAAGCAGGATTCGAACCCTGAACCCCACCAAACTCAAGAAACCTGATTTAACCCACTGACCCATCAGGGAAGACAGGCCAGGAAGGTTGTTTAGAGCAGGTCTATCTACCTTTACACCATCAACACAAGAACATAAAGCTAAAGAAAGATTTAGGAAGCAGGAACATAACCTACATTGCAACTAGCAGGATTCAAAACCTGATCCTCACCATTAGCGAGGCACCAGCCTTAACCCACTCAACCATGGAAGGCACAAGCCTTAAACCACTGAGCGAACCACTGCTGAAAAGCATGTGTGCTTTTCGGAGGGTTCAAACTTTGTTTCATGCCAGCGCAGTAAGAAAGAAGGCATGTAGGACTGGCTTTGAAACCTTATCACCAGCGTGGACTATATTAAGGACCATGTTCAGGGACAAGCCTTAACCCACTGAGCTACCACAGAAGTGCTTTTAATTTGGTGGCTATCTATCTATCTATCTATCTATCTATCTATCTATCTATCTATCTATCTATCTATCTATCTATCTATCTATCTATCTATCTATCTATCTATCTATCTATCCATCCATCCATCCATCCATCCATCCATCCATCCATCCATCCATCCATCCATCCATCCATCTATCATCCATCCATCCATCCATCCATCCATCCATCCATCCATCCATCCATCCATCCATCCATCCATCCATCTATCTATCTATCTATCTATCTATCTATCTATCTATCTATCTATCTATCTATCTATCTATCTATCTATCTAATGATGTGAGGTCCAGTTAACAGCTAAAACAGGTAGAAGTAATAACTACTTTTTACTTAAGTACATGTCAGAGCCAAGACTTCTTTACTTTCACTTAAGTAAAAAAGTTTAATCAGTACTTCAACTTTTACCTGAGTATTTTAAAACGAGTATCTGTACTTCTACTTAAGTAAAGGATGTGTGTACTTTTGCCACCTCTGCTGTACACAAAAACGTTCAAAAAAGTATCGACTTAGTTTTGCATATAGGGAAAAAAGTCTGTCAAAAACCTATCACCCTCACTTCTTCTGAGGCTGTGAAGCAGCAGGTCTTCACAGCCTTTGTTTACAGTCAACTAACTCATTGCTTACCAGACACTACTTACCACACAGCTTACCCAGTGTGGGGACAAGCCAGATTCGAACCAGCAACCTCTGAGGCAAGGCTTTTATCACAAAGCCATCAAGTCCCACAACACACCTTCTTTTTTTGGGGGGTTTATCATTTCTTTCAGGCTTCAAAGCAAAAAATTCAGACCATACAGAAACACAGAAAGCAGGATTCGAACCCTGAACCCCACCAACAGCAAAATGCCAGTCTTAACCCACTGAACCATTGAGAAGGACCGGCTGCGGCAATTGTTTAGAGCAGGTCTATCTTTTCTTTCAAACCATCAACACAAGAATATAATGCTAAAGACAGACATAGGAAGCAAACCCATGACGTAACTAGCAGGATTCGAACCCTGATTCATACCATTAGCAAGGCACCAGCATTAAACCACTGAACTATCAGGAAGGACAAGCTGGGAAGCTTGTTTAGAGCGGGTCTATCTTTCTTTTTAACCCATCAAAACACAAATATGAAGATGTAGGAATCAGGAATTTAACTTACCTCATGACTAGCAGACAGAAAGCCAGGTTTGAACCCTGACCACCAACATTAGCAAAGTACCAGCCTTAAACCACTAAGCCATCAGAAAAAAACAGGATGGGAAGCTTGATTAGAGCAGGTCTATCATTCTTTTCAAACCATCAACACAAGAATTTAACGTTAAAGAAAGATGTAGGAAGCGAATACAGATGTAAGTAGCACAAGTTGAACCAACTTGTTTAGAGCAGGTCTATCTTTCTTTTTAACCCATTAAAAACAAAAATATATCGCTAAAGAAAGATGTAGTAAGTGAATCCTGATCATGACTGGCAGACAGAAAGCAGGATTCGGACCCTGAACCCCACCAAACTCAAGAAACCTGATTTAACCCACTGACCCATCAGGGAAGACAGGCCAGGAAGGTTGTTTAGAGCAGGTCTATCTACCTTTAAACCATCAACACAAGAATATAAAGCTAAAGAAAGATTTAGGAAGCAGGAACATAACCTACATTGCAACTAGCAGGCAGAAAGCAGGATTCAAAACCTGACCTATCTATCTATCTATCTATCTATCTATCTATCTATCTATCTATCTATCTATCTATCTATCTATCTATCTATCTATCTATCTATCTATCTATCTATCTATCTATCTATCTATCTATCTATCTATCTATCTATGATGTGGGGTCCAGTTAACAGCTAAAACAGGTAGAAGTAATAACTACTTTTTACTTAAGTACATGTCAGAGCCAAGACTTCTTTACTTTCACTTAAGTAAAAAAGTTTAATCTGTACTTCAACTTTTACCTGAGTATTTTAAAACATGAGTATCTGTACTTCTACTTAAGTAAAGGATGTGTGTACTTTTGCCACCTCTGCTGTACACACACGCACACGCACAAGCGCACACGCACACACACACACACACACACACACACACACACACACACACACACACACACACACACACACGAAGCATACAGATGTCACTTCAAAATGCTTTAATATAAATAAGTAATAAATACATTGGTCATATGTGCACCAATACAAATAAATAGAATTGTATGAAAATAAATATAAATAAGTTAATCGACAAACAACTATATAAAAACACCACAAGGTCTCAGTTGACAACCAGGAAGATGTAGCTAGCTTATACATTCTTGTCACAGATGAAATAAATAAAGGTTGTGTAGATCTTGCTGTAGTAGTGCGGAGTTTTACACAGTCAATGTTAAATACATAGCATTATAACAGTTATTGGAGTGAATAACAGATGATGATGAAGATTGTGATGATGATGATGATGATGATGATGATGATGATGATGATGATGAGGATGATTGTAGTGGAAGTTCAGAATCATTTTCTATACTCCCCGGCGCAGACGTAACCGATCGCTCTGTTGATGGTGATGGTGCGCAGCTGGAAGCCCTTCAGCTGTTTGCACAGGTCCTTGCGGGCTTCGAAGGAGTCTGTGGGGCTCCACTTCTACGAATTACAAAGTGAATGAATGTAAATAAAGGCTTATGGTGTAATTTGTGATATTCTTTACAGTGAAAAACAACTTACATATTTCAAAGACTCTGGTTTGGGAAGCAGTTTGCAGTGCTGGTGTGGGAAAATAGTATACATTAATAAACAATGTATTTACAGACAGACAGACAGACAGACAGACAGATAGACAGACAGATAGGCAGACAGATAGACAGACAGATAGACAGACAGATAGATAGATAGATAGATAGATAGATAGATAGATAGATAGATAGATAGATAGATAGATAGATAGATAGATAGATAGATAGATAGATAGATAGATCCCCCTTTAACTTTTCCATATTTGTGGCAGCAATAAAATCTTTATTTTATTTCTAATAAACTCTTAAATATTAATTATAAAAAATATTAAAGAAGTCATTTTTAGCACCCTCTAATAGATGTCTTCTGCATACATTGTTCAAAAGTTTTTTTTCTTTTTAAACAACAATTCGGACAGTTTTCTTACCTGCTGAAGGTTAAGTATGGAGTTGGTGATGGAGTTGAGCTCCTTGATAGCCTCAGAGTTTAAGTTCTGATTACTCACGTATTCAGTGAGCATGGATTGATGATAATTCAGATCATTAGCAATGTTCTGCAAGCATTCGGTCTGAAGAAAGACAAGAGCACGAGATTAGATCAACTACAAACTGTCTATATGCTCACATTTACATTTGTTTGATTGCTGGAGATCTACTGGGTTTCAGTTTCTGGGAAATAAAAATAATTTCAAAAAATCTTGCCTAGAAATGAATATATTTTGGAATCCTACCATGAAGTAAAGAACATTATTAGTATGATCCATGATTTTTTTTAACTCTTACCTTGCTGAATGGTGATGTTTTTTGATCAGAGCATTTCACATCCTGTGAGAAAATATGTGGGGGTCAATCAAAGTAATATCAAAACAATAAGGAGGCATAGTGCATCCGCACAAATTCTTAGTGACTGCAAAAGATTAAGTATAATCATATCAAACCTGTAGGAATATGTTTCTTTCCTATCAGGCTATCACTGTGTGTTTCTACGTACCTGACTGGGCTGACACACACTTGCCGTCTGTGTGTTTGAGTTCACCACTGCTCCCAGGTCTGTGCAGTTAAATCCATGAAACAGTGTATTGGTTCCAGTCTTTTCTGGCTGTAACAGATTACAAAAAAAATTATATTAACAAGTGTGAACTTTTTTAATCCTAAAAACAAAACTTTGCTAATTGATCTCATAATAATAACAATAATATTAATAACAATAATAATAATAATAATCTTTTTTTAATACTGCTTTTAAAAGTAACATCTCAAATCGTTTTTCAAGCATAAAAAAAAGAATAATAATAAATAAAATCAAATAAACAAATAAGTAAAATAAAAAAGTATACATATATATATATATATTTATATATAAATAATAGTAATAATAATAACATTTATAAGAAAAATAATAATGGGAAGAATTTAATAAGTATAAATATCAAAAAAGTAAATAAACATCACTGAATAAATAAATCACAAAAATAAGAAAACACATAAAAGCTATACTGAAATTATATTAATGTATCTTTGTCTAATGAAAATAAAGAAAATCCACCCTGAATGATTTCCATATTAATTTTTAGAAAATACTTCTGCTCTTCAGTGGTGTCTAAAATGTATTATTTGTAATTCTGCGTTATTTTTTTTTCTAGTTTACACATATTATTGGCTAGTTTTACTGGTGCTTTAGTCTTTTAGCTTCAAAAGTTTAAACTCCACCACCATCACTGGTATTGTGCTTACTGTCCTATACAGTAGGTCATTAACTAGTCACACACACTCCCCAAAAACCTCCATATTCACTAGTTGTACATTTTGTTTTTTGGTTATGATCCTCGCTGTAAAATGGACACTTTTGCATCTTTGTTTTTTGAGCTAACAACAAAACCTGACCATTATTTCTTTTTTTGATTTGTTGATTTTTTTTTTCTCCTAATATACACCATCACAAAGACTATCATACAAAACTGTCACAGTGTTTAACCTCCTTCCATTCAGAAGGATATATAGGAACTGTCACACCAAAACCAGCATTTTTTTCCAACAAACATCACCTGAACTCTACACGGCACCGCGACGAGAAGGACGTTTCATTAATGCTTTACTGATTTTACTGCCAGTAATCACATGCAGTTCAGCTCGAACCTGTACATTCTGTATCATCTTTATATAATTATAACTGTATATCATTCTAAATTCACAGCATGCACTAGACTTATGTCCTACATACCGAAATACCATCTATACACATATCTGTACTTTTGCACTGTTGTACATATATTGTACATATCTCATATTGTAAATCTAATATATAAATATTTCATATTTATTTACAGATATAGCACACACCTTACAAACATCTTGCACATATTCTACATTTTCACCCATAGAATATACAAACATATAGAATATTTTCTGTGCCTGTTTAACAGCGTCTGCATATTTTCACTGTCCATAGTCATAATACTTATCTGCTGTACATATAGTTACATATTTAACTGCACGCAGCAATTTGTACAGTGCTACTGTACAATCTATCTATCTATCTATCTATCTATCTATCTATCTATCTATCTATCTATCTATCTATCTATCTATCTATCTATCTATCTATCTATCTACACATTATATATATATATATATGTATGTTTATATTAAAATACTGTAAGACAGACAGACAGGCAGGCAGGCAGGCAGGCAGGCAGGCAGGCAGGCAGGCAGATAGATAGATAGATAGATAGATAGATAGATAGATAGATAGATAGATAGATAGATAGATAGATAGATAGATAGATAGATAGATAGATAGATAGATAGATAGATAGATAGATAGATAGATAGATAGATAGATAGATAGATAGATAGATTTCTGTCTGTCTGTCTGTACTACTAGTAGCACATTCCAGTATTTTAATATGAACATACATATATAATGCGTAGATAGATAGATAGATAGATAGATAGATAGATAGATAGATAGATAGATAGATAGATAGATAGATAGATAGATAGATAGATAGATAGATAGATAGATAGATAGCATTTTGTTGGCTTGTACCAGTACTATACTCATTTACATATTTACTACAGTTAAATTTTTACAGGAATAAATAAGCATGCCTTTACAGGCTTTTAACTGTTTTCCGTTCCTTATAGAACTTCTTGCTTGATTGTTTAATATCTCCTGACTACATTAATTTTTTTTTTACATCATCATGTACATGGTCTTTTCTGGTGTATAACCAAAATTTTTTATTCCACAATGACGTAAATTACTGATAAAAAAGCCACAATGTAAATTTCTGGTGATTTTGGTGCTTCTTTATTCTAAAAAAAGTCTTATCTAATACAGTTTATTTAGTCCATGGGTAACAGGAAAATACAGCCTTTCACTCGTCACAGTGTTTATATGCATCATGGGATGTGTATTTAAACGCTGGCCAGCTAAAAAATGATCTTAATGGAGTACGGTGATTGGCTCATCACTCTAATTAACACACCTGCTTTTCCACTGTATGTGAAACAACATGTGGTGTGGCACACTTTATATTGGGCTGGTGAGCAAAAAAAAAAAGGACGAAAAACAACTTTCTTCTTTTTTTTTTTTTTTCTGGCAGCAGCAAATAAACCCTACGTTAGTTTAGAAAGCACAAAACTTTTCATAAACTCTTCAAGGGGAAAGTTTGTTTTTGACCTCAAATGCTTTCCCAGAGTCTTTCTGCTCAGATGGTCACGACTCATTTCTGTCAACACAGCGCTGAGGTTAGATGGCTGCCATTTTTAAATATTAATTTACCTCAGAGTTTGGAATGAGTCAGCATGCTTGGAAATATTCTTGGAAATAAAGTTTTACGAATAAAGTTTTTCTTTAATCTCACTTTTGCGGCTGTTTTGTTTTAAAACTGTTATTCGCTAGCTAACGTAGATCCTATATTAGCGTGGCTCTAACAGCAGTTCTGGCTTTTTATGGAGGGAAGGAGTCTTTAGTGTCGGCCCTTTGTAGCGGTCAGGATAAAGAAGTCCATTTACTGACAGAAATATTCTAGATTTTTTTTTCTATTTTACATTCAGTAAGAGAAGAAAAAAGTAGCTTGTCCTGAAGGCTTATATAATCTTATAATATATATATAAAACTATTTCATTTATCTGATGATAGGACCTTGTTTAAGAGCTCAGCAGTGGCAGAGTTTAAAGTTCAAGTTCAAGTTTTATTTCTTTTTACAATGGACATTGTCTCAAAGCAGCTTTACAGAACTTAAAAATTAGGTTAAGTCACAACCTTCTGATCAGCAGACCAACATTTTAACCACTGAGATACACTTCCCACATCAAGTGATCCTTAGTCACAAAAGAGACAGAGACAACCAGAGACAACCAGAGATATCCTGAGACAACCTGAGATAACCAGAGATATCCTGAGACAACCTGAGATAACCAGAGACAACCGACCGGAAATAATACCCATGTTTTGTTTCTGAAGGAACAAAACATGCAGCAGTGGGTGAAAACAACAATTGAGGAAATATTTATATATAAGACTTTAGGACAAGTTGCATTTTTCGTCTCTTTCATACTTTAACTGCTAAAACGTAGTCACACATCTGTCCTGTAACTGTGATTTTTTTTTTTATTAATGAGGAAATGGAGGCAATTTGCAGTGTTGGCAGAGGAATAAAACTTTTTGGGACGCGTTATTGTAGGATTTACCATACGACCTGAACAAAGATGGAACTTTATTGAATGGGCGTTCGGTTTTACCCAGCTGAGGTTGGGTTTTGAATCTGGTTCCTCTCAGGGTTTCGTTCCGCATAGCATCTCTGGGAGTTTTATATTTGTAGTCATTAGGGATAAATTTTAGACTAAAACATACACTTAAAACGTATATTTGTAATCTGTTTATTTCTGTAACGCTGCTTTGGGACAATGTCCATTGTTAAAAGTGCTATACCAATCATATAAAATTTATTTGAGTTTTGTTTCAGCATTGCAGCATCTATATAATTTGTTCCTTCATGAAAAGTTTTTAGGAATATGATTTTTGACACTTAGATGTCTCTAAAGCTTATTACAATGACTAAGGATCACTTGATGTACAATAGGAAGTGGTAGCTCAGTGGTTGAGCTGTTGGTCTGCTGATGCACATAAAGATCCATGACGTTACTGAGAAACTCAAGAACTATAAACAATGGATTTGGACTGGAATTTAAATCGACGCAACTACAATGGCGTAGCCCTGCAATTCGCATGAACAGTACATGAACAGCACGCCTTAACAATGATGGAACTATAATGAACATTTGGTGCTTCCCAGATGAGGATGGCTTTTCTTTAGAGCAGGGGTCACCAACATATCAGTTCGCCCACAAGGACCACTTGAGTCGCCCTCGGGCCTTTTTTAAAAACAGCTCACCATAGCGCCACCTACCAGTGAGCTGCATCTATCTGTTTCCTACCTTGTTAAATCATTGTTGATAATTATTGTGAGAAATCATTAACATGATCAGTGTCTTCACATAGATGAATATCATTAATTATAATAATAACAAATCATTGAAGGTAAATTGAGCAAATTTTTTATTTCAGAAGTGTGTATCAAACTGGTACCTTCACATTAATCGGTACCCAAGAAGTAGCTCTCAGTTTCAAAAAGGCTGGTGACCCCTGCTTTAGAGTCTGGTTCCTTTTTAGGGTTTCTTCTGAGTTTTTTTTTCGTTTTGCTCATTAGGTATAAAGGTATCGGTCCTATATTATAGGCACTAACAACTTCTAATCTAAATCTCTGTAAAGCAGCATTGTTAAACCTGCTATAATAAAACTGAATTGAACTGCAATGAATTGAGCGGAAGATCATGAATTCAGATCCCAGCACCTCCAACAATGCAATTGCTGGGCCCCTGATCAAGGCTCTTAAATCTCAGAAAATGGAAAGTATACAGTATATAAGTCACTCACATGCCAAAAATCATCAATTATTCCGAGCCAACACTAATGTAGTACTGATTGCTTTCATTACTCACTTTGTCGAGCACGAGCTTGAGATTGCTGAGCAGACCCCTGGCGTATGTGGTGCAGTGCGCGTGGTCGTGTGGGGTGCTCTGGGTCGCGCGCACCGGAGTTGCCACGGCGGCGCGGCTCAAGAGAGCGAGAACGAGCGCATAAACAACAGAGCCTGAATAAAAGCAAATACAGAGTGAATATTAATGCAGAGAAATTTTTGAAAATATACATAGATAATATATATGCATACATTACATCCTGTGGTATGACATGCGGGTGCGAGAGTAATACGCATGCGCATGTTATTATTATAGGGGAAAACCTTGAATTATTCTAAACATGACATTTTATTGTCGATACATTTTAGAATTATATATCGAATTTTTGATTGAATTTCAAAGAAAATCAAAGGTCGAAAAAATTTTTTTTAAACCTGTTTGCTTCAGTGGTAACGGATGGTTTCAGGATTTAATATATTTGATTATGTTGTCCATATATATTAGCCAGATTTCAGCTTTAATATATATATATATATATATATAAAAAAAAATAATAATAATAATGCGTAATGGGTTCTCTGATTGCAGTTGCGCGTGCACGTGTGAATGTAAAATAAATAAATAAATAAAGGCATTTCTAAAATAAAAATAAAAAAATACAAAAAATGAAAACCTGACCATTTTATACCTTGTGTATATTATATATAGATTGTAACAGAAATTAATAACAATATACGCAATAATTCTTAAGAAGCTTAATAACAGTGAAGCTATTAAACGGATGCTGAGTGTTGCTTCTTACCGTACATGATGTTCAGACTTGGAGCGGTATTAAAGGAGAACAGAAGCTGTAACACTTCACAAGAGGAAGTTTTTGGTGAAGTGAAGCGTCTGTTGAGTTTTTATAACCACGGCAAACCCACTGAGCTTTCGGGATTTCCACCTTTACATACGTACAGCGGCCCTTTAGAAAGCGCGCACACGCGAGCGCAGTTTCTCCCCTGCGCATGGAGCCAACGGTGAGAACCCTGATCAACACATTGGGGTCACATCTGGGCAAACCAGGTGTTTGTTTGTTTGTTTTTCGTTTAATTACGGATTATGTCACGAGAAAAAAAACCACTGATTTCACTGTTACTGGTGTAACTTGAGCGCACACATATCCAACCAATCAACAAACAGACAAACAAACAAACTAACTAAATAAAAAACAAACAAAAAAAAGAGTAAGACAATTGTAAGAATTAATATTTGGATCAAACATGTAATCTCACCTGGGTTTCCGTGTACAATAACATTGATAATTATTTTAACTGTAATTCTGAAATAATCAGTTCAACCTGATATATAAATAAATAATGAAATGGTCATTTAATGATAAATGTAATCTTTGGCTTCATAAAATGTTTGTCAGAGCATAAAATAATAGAATTGTAATAAATACAAGGGAAATGTCAATAGGGTATAAATAGTTTCATGTAAAATATGCTTACAAATAGAATCGTAGAAGTGAAAAATATTCTAGTAGTACTATTATTACTACTAATAGTACTAGTAGTTGTACTACTACTACTACTACTACTAATAATAATAATAATAATAATAAAATAATTGTTATTGTTATTATATGTATTATTCATAATAAGATAATATAATGATACATATGTTGATACTAAAATGAAAATACTACTACTTATAATAATAATAATAATAATAATAGTAATAATAATTCTTCTTCTTCTTCTTTCGGCTGCTCCCATTAGGGGTCGCCACAGCGGATCATCCGTCTCCATACCACCCTGTCCTCTATATCTGCCTCTTTTACACCAACTACCTGCATGTCTTCCCTCACCACATCCATGAACCTCCTCCTTGGCCTTCCTCTTTTCCTCCTACCTGGTGGCTCCATCTTCAGCATTTTTCTACCAATATAATTCATGTCCCTTCTCTGCACATGTCCAAACCATCTCAATCTCGCCTCCCTCACCTTGTCACCAAAACATCCTACATGTGCTGTCCCTCTAATAAACTCATTTCTAATCTTGTCCATCCTCGTCACTCCCAACGAAAACCTCAACATCTTCAGCTCTGCTACCTCCAAGCTCCACCTCCTGTCTTTTACTCAATGCCACTGTCTCTAATCCATACAACATCGCAGGTCTCACCACAGTCCTATAAACTTTCCCTTTCATTCTTGCAGATACTCTTCTATTACAAATCACTCCTGTCACTCTTCTCCACCCACTCCACCCTGCCTGCACTCTTTTCTTTACTTCCCTAACACACTCTCCATTACTTTGCACTGTTGACCCCAGGTACCTGAACTCCTCCACCTTCTCCACCTCTTCTCCCTGCAACCGCATCACTCCACTGCCCTCCCTCTCATTCACACACATGTACTCTGTCTTACTCCTACTGACTTTCATTCCCCTTCTCTCCAGCGCATATCTCCACCTCTCCAGGCTCTTCTCAACCTGCTCTCTACTCTCACCACAAATCACAATATCATCTGCAAACATCATAGTCCAGGGAGACTCCTGTCTGACCTCGTCCCTTCAACCTGTCCATCACCACTGCAAACAGGAAAGGGCTCAGGGCCGATCCTTGATGCAGTCCAACCTTCACCCTGAACCAGTCTGTCGTACCTACTGCACACTTTACTGCCGTCACACTGTCCTCATACATGTCCTGCACCACCCTCACATACTTCTCTGACACACCTGACTTCCTCATACAATACCACAACTCCTCTCTCGGCACCCTGTCGTACGCTTTCTCTAAATCCACAAATACACAATGCAGCTCCTTCTGTCCTTCTCTATACTTCTCCATCAACATCCTCAAAGCAAATAAGGCATATGTGGTGCTCTTCCTCGGCATGAAACCATACTGTTGCTCACAGATGGTCACCTCTTCTCTCAGCCTGGCTTCCACTACTCTTTCCCATAACTTCATGGTGTGACTGATCAACTTAATTCCCCTGTAGTTACTGCAGGTCTGCACATCTCCCTTATGCTTAAAGATCGGTACCATCACACTCCTTCTCCATTCCTCAGGCATCCTCTCCCCTTCCAGAATCCTGTTAAACAATCTGGTTAAAAACTCCACTGCCATCCCTCCTAAACATCTCCACGCTTCTACCGGTATGTCATCTGGTCCAACCGACTTTCCATTCTTCATCCTCTTAATCGCTGCTCTCACTTCCTCCTTACTAATCCTATCTACATCCTGCTTCACCAACTCCACATCCTCCAACCTTCTCTCTCTCTGATTTTCCTCATTCATCAGCTGCTCAAAATACTCTCTCCATCTTCTCAACACACTCTCCTCACTAGTCAACACATTTCCCTCTCCATCCTTTATTGCTCTAACTTGCAGTACATCCTTCCCAGCTCGGTCCCTCTGCTTGGCCAATCGGTATAAATCTTTTTCTCCTTCCTTAGTGTCCAACCTCTTATACAGTTCCTCATATGCCTTTTCCTTGGCTTTCACCACATCCCTTTTAACCTGCTGCCGCATCTCCTTGTACTCCTGCCTACTCTTCTCATCACTCTGTCGATCCCACTTCTGTTTTGCCAACCTCTTTCCCCTAATGCTCTCCTGCACTTCCTCATTCCACCACCACGTCTCCTTGTCTTGCTTTCTATTTCCAGATGTCACACCAAGTATTTTTCTAACTGCCTCCCTCATCACTCCTGCAGTAGTTGCCCAATCATCCGGCACCTCTTCACCACCACCAAGCCACTGTCTGACCTCTTCCCTGAACCTCACACTACACTCTTCCTTCTTCAGTTTCCACCATCTTATTCTTCTTTCAAACCTTACTTTCCTCCTCTTCTTCTTCGCCTCCAAAACCATCCTACAGACCACCATCCGATGCTGTCTAGCTACACTGTCCCCCGCCAACACCTTACAGTCTCCAATCTCCTTTAGGTTGCATCTCCTACACAGAAGATAATCCACCTGTGTGCACCTTCCTCCACTCTTATACGTCACCCTATGATCCTCCTTCTCCTTAAAATACGTGTTCACCACTGCCATTTCCATCCTTTTAGCAAAATCTACCACCATCTGCCCTTCCACATTCCTCTCCTTAAAACCATACCTACCCATCACCTCCTCATCACCTCTGTTCCCTTCACCTACATGCTTATTAAAGTCTGCCCCAATCACCAATCGTTCTTTCCTAGGTACACCATCTACCACTTCATCTAATTCACTCCAGAATCTTTCTTTCTCCTCCATCTCACAGCCAACTTGTGGAGCATAGGCACTGATGACATTTATCATCATCCCTTCAACTTCCACCTTCACGATCATCACCCTATCAGAAACTCTCTTCACCTCCACTACACTCTTACTGTACGCTTCCTTCAGAATCACCCCTACACCATTTCTCTTCCCATCCACACCATGATAAAACAGTTTAAACCCACCTCCAATGTTCCTGGCCTTACTCCCTTTCCACTTGGTCTCCTGAACACACAACACATCTACCTTTCTCCTCTCCATCATATCAGCTATCTCTCTCCCTTTACCCGTCATAGTACCAACATTTAAAGTACCAACCCGAACCTCTACTCTCCTACACTGCTCCTTTTCCTGCCGTCTCTGTAGACGCCTTCCT
The DNA here is from genome assembly GCF_946808225.1 of Silurus aristotelis. NCBI lineage: Eukaryota > Metazoa > Chordata > Actinopteri > Siluriformes > Siluridae > Silurus > Silurus aristotelis. The sequence continues at coordinate 15,526,856 of NC_139595.1, read as the reverse complement.
CCTCTCCTTCTCCTCCTTCGGCCAACAGTAGCCCAATTTCCACCGGTACCCTGTCGGCTAACGATACCTGTGGCGGTCGTTGTTAACCCGGGCCTCGACCGATCCGGTATGAAATTCTCATTTGTGATCCGCATATTTGATTTGGCACATGTTTTACGCTGGATGCCCTTCCTAACGCAACCCTCCCCATTTACCCGGGCTTGGGACCGGCACTAAGAGTACACTGGCTTGTGCCCCCCTAATGGCTGGGTTAATAATAGTAATAATAATAATAATAATAATAATAATAATAATAATAATAATAATAATAAAATAATTGTTATTATATGTATTATTCATAAAAAGATAATATAATGATACATATGTTGATACTAAAATGAAAATACTACTACTTATAATAATAATAATAATAATAATAATAATAATAATAATAATAATAATAATAATAATAATAATAATTCATGACCGTGATTTATTTCATTCATGATGAAATTTTTTTTTTACCATCAACAATTTTGCACAATAATAATAAGCTACAGCTACCCAAAGTTTGACTGTAACATAAACTAATAATGCAACAGCGGTATATTTAAATAGCTTTAAAATGTTTATTTTTGGTTTATATATTTAAAAACTACTATTAATAAATTGCATTTTTTTATGTCCAAATGTAACCACACTGTGTAGATAATGCCTAGTTCAGTTCATAGTAAATGGCCATAAACAACTATAAATAAGTTATTTAGTTTTAAATTATTAATAATGTGCCAGAAAGTTCAGTTGAAATCTAACTAAAGTTCTGTAATGTGAACTGAATGTGTTTTAAAATAGGATTATTATTATTATTATTATTATTATTATTATTATTATTATTATTATTATTATTATTATTATTATTATTATTATTTACAAATGACATATCTTTATTTCTTGCCTTATTTTCACTGAAATGGAATTGATTTATTTAAAGCACAAAACAATTAGATTCAGAACTGGATTCATTGTCATTACAATAGTAACTTATTAAAATCATTACCACATGGTAATATATTTATTTATTTATTTATTTATTTATTTGGTTGAGTAATTTATAAAGTGTTTTTTTACAGGACATCTAAAATTGTTTTATTAGTCAGTGCATCACTGCACTACACATTTCTTCCCTCATAGTGGAAATAACTAACTACAGATTACTGGTCACTACCCCCATAATTCCCACAGATCAATTTTTCAAGTGTTGTATTCACCATGTACCACAGCAGGTCATTTGCCAATGATTTATGATTTATTACTGAAACCTGTAACATTTATGGTCAGATTGAATGTTGTGGCACATCTGCCCCGACAGGTGACTTTCTGTTCTCATTTTTATTATAACAGTCTTTTCCTCCAGTGCTCTTCTTCTTTTTATTAACAACAACAACAACAATAATAATAATAATAATAATAATAATAATAATAATAGTAACAATAATTGTGAATTAATACAAAATAATCAGAAACGTACCAATACCATGGTACAAAAAGTTCAAAAATGTCAATCTGCTTCTGAAATCTAATTTTGTAACTGACTGCATTCACATTTATAGTACAATACTGGTTTATCAGGTATAATACTGGATTATTCAATGCTACTTTCATGCATTTGGACCTAAAAACAAGGTGCTTATTGATCAAAAGGTGGTCTTTTAGTTGCCATTTCTGTAATGAAGTTTTAAGGAATTTGTAAGCATGGCACTTTGCAGACTCACACAGCATGAGAATAACATTCTCCCCCATTATTCTGTATTTTCTAATGCAGTTTCCATGAAAGAAAACTCTTTTCATCCAGATTCATCCCTCGTTCTTTGTGTGTTTTTTCCAAAGTACTTTCTAACAGGTTATGTAACACAGGGAACTTTCAAGAACCGTTAGATCACATGTAGTTGAAACAGATTTGATCCAGGTGGCATCTTAATAAATTTTCTGAATAATTCTGAAAGTGACATTTCTTTTTGGACATTGTGCAACAAAATAGACAGGGAAATAAAGCAATCAAATAATTCCAGTGCAAAAGAATTCCAGATTGTGAGGCTTCACATGACTGGGAATTTGAAATTTTGTTTCAGGTAATTCATTGAGAGTTTCTCCTGTTGCCTAAGTGTATATTTTATACAAAAAAAAAAAAAAAGAAAAACCATTCAAAATATTTAAAACATATAACAATAATAAATAATACATATAAAGAATATATAAATAAATAAGTTTTCTATAAAATATTAAAATTTCTAATACAATGGAATTCAATAAGAACATATTAATATATTAAAATATAATATATTAACATATAATATGGTTGCAAATAATAGAAATAAAATAAGCAGTGTATACAGTATGTACAAATGGCATTTTTTTTGGTTGAGGAGCAAATTCGAACCCCCAGGACTACCAGAAAACCTGAGAAAATTTTAGTCAGGCTTACAAATAAATACATTTTACATTAGGTGAAAACAAGGTACTTTTTTTACACATTTATGTAAAGGCCAAACAACTCCCTGAGACAGATTTAAGGTAGACCAATTAATTTCTGGATGATCATGTCTCTGTCACTTTCACCATTGTAAAGACCCTGAGCTCATCTCCTATTCCTTAACTGCTCGTAAATGTTGACATTCAATCAGAGAGTTATGACAATTCATCCAAATGTCAGTTTCAGATTGTACAGTCTGAAGGTCTATAGGGCGCGTTTGCGGTTAAAGTGAGTTCCTCAAATTCAGACATGACTCAGTTCTCTAAACCACAATTAATTTTACTCTCGGGCTCTTGAACAAGTCATTTTACTCTCGGCTCTTGAACAAGTGACTAAGCGATAGTAGTTCTGTGCTCAACTGCTAAGCTTTTCACACAGAGAGGTAAATCTCTCATTGTGGTTCCTGGGGTTTGAGATACCGAGAATCAAGAAGAGGGGAATTTCTTTAAAGAGCAGTGACTTTAGTCAAAGATAGATCCAAAAACCTCTTAAATAGGATCATGGAATTTCCAGTTTAGAATCTTCACTTGAACAATGATATTATTAAAGAGAAAGTAACGTCTACACAATAGTTTTCCACCATGAAATTCCTGCTTTTACTGTTTTTAAGTTTACACTATATAAATCCTTCTACACCTACTACTCTTCCTCCCCCTGCTACTCCTCCTCTTCTTAATATTAACAATGTTTCCTCTTATTCCCACTTTTACAACTTGTCATTCTCCTCCTACTGCGCTTCCTCCTTCCACACTTAATTCTTCTGCTCTACCTTATTCTAATCCTTGTCCTACTGCTACTTTATCTCCTCCTTGCCCTACAAACCCCCCTTTAGTTTTCCTCCCTATATTAATCCTTATGATGAATAAATATAATAACAATAATAATATAAACAAAATTATTTTTATTAATTTAAAACAATAGAATATTATATGTAATATATTTTTCTCATTAACAAAGTCAACAGAAGATAGTTTTAATTAAAATATATTTGATTAAAGTTAGATCAAAATATATTCTCAGCACAAAAGTGAACCACTTTCATTTAGGATATGAGATAAATGTGTATTCATCTAAGAAAACTAAACTGTTTCTTAGAGGGCATGCAAATCGTTTGACCAAGAAAAGAACCGCGGAGGCAGAGATGGCAAAAGTCACCCGTGCGGAAAAGGAAAAACCCCCAAAACAACTCAAAACCTCAATAAGTTGCTGAGCATGAAGACAGGTTACAGTTGATACACTTCAAAAAATTTATTTAGTAGTCAAAAACTATATGTTGGGAAAAAAACTATACAAAGTTTCCTGAGCTTTCCAGACTTGCCTGATTCCTCCTGCTCATGGTCAATTTCCTTTAAAGACACTATCGCTGTAAAGTATATTGTTATAAAAAAGAGTCTGGTTCCCTCTGGCATTAGAGATCAATTCAAAATTCCAATTTGATATATCTGAATTTCTGTAAAACTGCTTTGTGATAGGGTCCATTGTTAACGGCACATAAACATCGAATCGGTTAGATTAATGTCAATATTTGCTGTAAGATAAAAAAAAAAATCTGATGTTTTTTATGACTTTTAAATCCTACCAATTGCACTGATTTTTTCTTGTCCTGAATACGGGTTCTAGTTTAAGGACAAGCCATGCATTGACTTTTTGACTATAGATTTTGTAGACATTAATAAGGACATGGCCTTGAACAAAAATACATTGAGAGGCTATAACAGTTAACGCATTCTTTAGGCTATTTTGCAGTGTAATAATGTAGGAATCAATGACAAATATGAGAAGTGGAACCTCAACTGTTAAGGCTCTGGGCTACTGATCAGAGAGCCCAATTTAATTCAATTCAATTTAATTCAATTCAATAAAAAAAAATTTCATCAATAGATATTGTCTCAAAGTAGCTTTACAGTGATGAAGAGGAAAGTTGTATAAAAAGGTATAAGTTTAGTGCCTGTAAGTTTGTTTCTTATAACTTTTTTATCCCTAATGAGTTCAAGCCAAGTTGCGACTGTTGGGCCCTTGAGTAAGGCCCTTAACCCTCTCTGCTCCAGGGGCACTGTATAATGGCTGACCATGCGTTCTGACCACAGCTGCCTAATTAGCTGGCATTTGCAAGAAAGAATTACACTGTGTTGTAATGCATATGGGACATATAAACGCATCTACACACAGCCGGTCAGTTTGCAGTCTAGTAGCTCATTTAGTAGCTTTGTGATAATATCCTTAACCAGAGTTTACAGGTTTCAGCAAAATGGCCATCACCCCCCATATCTCATAAACCACACAAACAATTAAAGCTAGCGTTAAATAATTTGGAAATAGAAAAAGGGGGACATACATTATTTTTCTTGATTGTCCATGAAAAGGTAAAAAAATATTTTGGATGTATTGCTAATGTATTGTGTTGATGTATTGACATACATTTGACTATATTTCCTCTTTCCTACTTGGCAATGTATTTTTCAATAGAAATGTTTCTGTATGTTATAAGCCGTCTGCTTCCTCACTTTTTTGTGTATATTTATTATGCTATATTCCATATTGATTTGCTATAAGACAAGAAGTAATTTGAAACCACCTAATTTGGCACTGTCACTAATCACCTTGTCCAGTGCACCTATTGGATTTATTCATACATCAAGAACAAGGTGGTGGCAAGGAAGACCAGCCCTTCTCCCAACGACCAGGTGCTCTGTCTAACCACAGCTGAAGTGAGGAAAAGAGTTAACCCACGGAAGTCCGCTGGACCAGACAACATTCTTGGAAGAGTGCACAGGTAATGTGCAGAACAGCTAGCAGATGTCTTTACTGACATCTTTAAACTCTCTCTGAGCCGTTGTTCCTATGTGCCTCAAGACAATGGCCATTGTCCCCATGCCAAAGAAGTGCACAGTCTCCTGCCTCAAAGATTATCGTCCCGTTGCACTCACACCCATCGTAATGAAGTGCTTTGAAAGGCTCATTATGAGGCACATCAAGACCCAGCTAGCACCCTCACTGGAACCCATGCAGGTTGCGTATCATCCAAACCATTCCACAGACGATGCTACCACCACGACCCTCCACCTGGCCCTCACCCACCTGGACAATAAGGACACATACATACGAATGCTGTTCATAGACTTCAGTTCAGCATTTAACACTATCATCCCTCGGCACCTGATTGAGAAGCTGAGCCTACTGGGCCTGACCATCTCCCTCTGCAACTGGATCCTGGAATTCCTGACTGGGAGACCTAAGTCAGTTCAGATAGAAACAGCATCTCCAGCACCACTACACTGAACACTGGGGCCCCTCAGGGCTGTGTGCTCACTGTTGTTCACTCTGCTTACTTACGACTGTGTAGAAATGCAAGGCTCGAACTACATCATCAAGTTTGCCTATGACATGACCGTAGTGAGTCCCTTCAGCAAGAACGAGGAGTCAGCAACTCCAGCCATTAGGGTTGCACAAGCCAGTGCACTCTAAGTGCCGGTCCCAAGCCCGGATAAATGGGGAGGGTTGCGTTAGGAAGGGCATCCAGCGTAAAAAGATGTGCCAAATCGAACATGCGGATCATGAAAACGGATCTGCTGTGGTGACCCCTAATGGGAGAAGCCGAAAGAAAGTTAACAGCCTGGTGTAGAGCCAACAACCTATCTCTGAGCGTTGACAAAACCAAAGAGATGGTTGTTGACTTTAGGAGAGCATAGAGCAGCCATTTACCACTGAACATGTGGAAGATGGATCCTCCATAGGTATCTTTAAGAGCACCAAATTCCTTGGTGTTTGGTCTGGCAGAGAACTTCACCTGGTTACTCAACACCAGCTCCATCAGTAAGAAAGCCCAGCAGCGTCTCTACATCCTGGGAAGGCTGAGGAAAGCCCATCTCCCTCCCGCTTTTACAGAGGGACCATCGAGAGTATTCTGAGCTGCTGCATCACTGCCTGGTTTGGGTACTGCACCATCTCGGAACCCTACAGTGAGGACAGCCGAGTAGTAGACATTTACACCACACGCTGCATATGCAAAGCCAACAGCATTGTGGGGACGACCCCACAAACCCCTCACACACACACACTTTACCCTTCTACCATCAGGAAAGAGGTTCCAAAGCAGTTTCTTCTATTGTTCTTTGCAGAACCTTTCAAGCTCTGTAAGGTTGGATGAGGAGCGTCAGTGAACAGCCATTTTCAGATCTCTCCAGAGATGTTCAATCGGGTTTAAGTCTGGGCTCTGGCTGGGCCACTCAAGAACATTCACAGAGTCGATCCATAGCCACTGCTTTGTTATCTTAACAGGTCATTGTCCTGTTGGAAGGTAAACCTTCACCCCAGTCTGAGATTCAGAGCTTTTTCATCAAGGACGTCTCTGTATTCATCTTTCCCTCGATCCTGACTAATCTCCTAGTTCCTGCAGCTGAAAAACAGGGGATAGTATTGGCCAGGTGATGAGTGTTATCTAGTTTCCTCCAGACATGACTCTTTTCATTCAAGCCAAATCTTTGTTTCTCATGTCAGTGTGTCATGTGAACGCTGGAGAAAGTGTATAAGGCCTGACCTCATCTACGAAATGTTGAAGCGGAGCCATCAGAGACCTTTGAAGTGTGCAGAAAAAATTGCATCAAAACATCAAAACAACCAAGAAACGTGTCAGCAGAGAAAAGTGGAAAGTTTTGGACTTGCCAAGTCCATGTCCCAGTGCTTATTTATGATGATTGCATTCAACTAGCTGATAAACAGACAAAAGCTTGCAAAGGGAACTGAAAACAAGCAATTAAAAAGCTTCGCAAGCATTTTGTACTTTATGTGGTCATCCTCATGACAATAACTACTGAAAGGAAGGAGATTCTTGCAAACTAAATTAACCCCTAAATACAAATTTTTGCAACATTCTGTTATACACATAAAAATTCTATTACTATGTGAACAAAAACATGATGTGGCATCATCAGACAATGGTTTGGTGTGATGAGCCCATATATATTATATAAAATATATATTATAATTATATAAATAGTACTTAATATTATTAAGAAGTCCATACTAATTATGCATCTTATAAGTACTTTCTTCTTTCATCACAACTGGTTGATGATTTAAATTTTCCATATAGTAATTATTCAGTTTATAGTCTAAATGTTGTATGCATAAATGAAAGAATGAATGAATGCACAGCACCACATAAGCTCCAAAAAGAGTCAATTTTGTGACTACTTTGTTGGACCTAATGGGATTCTTGTCCCAATGCATACCTTTTAAGAAAGGCAGGGTGTATTATTGAAATTGCTAGACAAGTGGTTAAGATGTTGAACTTCTAAATAGAAGGTTATGAGTTCAAATCCCACCATTGCAAAGCTGCTACTGCTGGGCCCTTGATCAAGGGCCTTAACCCTGAACTGCTCAGTTTTTCAAATGAGATAATTGTAAATCACTCTAAATAAGGGCATTAGGAAAAAAACACTACAATACCTGCATGGATGTGGAAATACCTAGCCTTTTCTGTTTTTTTTAGACACATGCATCTTCCTTTTGATTATATGCAGTAAACTAGGTAAAGAAAAAGAAAATAAAACAGTGAATGACTGGAAGAAAGTTCTATGGACAAAGGAGTCCACTAGACGTTTAGGCTCAATGGAATGACTAAGAGACAGTGAACATGAGAGAAGATGTTAGCAGACTGCCTTAGCGCCACAGTCAAACATGGTGGAAGCGTAATGGTTTGGGGTTGTATTTGGAGCAAGTTCTGTTTAAATTGTGGCAAATTATAACCAACTTCGCCATACAACAAGACAATGACCCGAAACACACATCCAAGCTCTGTAAACGTTATTATATATGAACTGGAAAGAAATCTCCAACTATTGAAGAAAAACTCAAGTTTTACAAGAGGCATGGCAAAATATTTCAGCTGAATGTTTGGAGAAACAAACTGTACAGATGCCAAAAGTGTGTAAAGCTGTTATTCATAATGAGGGAGGATTTTTCCATTAAAAAATAAATTGAAAAATTGGTACATTCATTTATTTGTCTGGTCAAAATAAAAGCTATTGCATATTAACAACAGGAACATGCAGATGTCTCTCAAAAAACCAGGCTATGTGTTTAACAGGTACTGTCTGTGCAAAAAACAAACAAATTAAGATATAAGAAATCCAACCCCCTATTTTCACTTTAGTTAGTCACTGATGTATGCTTTTTGTTAATACTAATAATAGTAATACGCAAAATGTCAACATTTGTCTCAACATTTTTGCTATTAACTATGTCATTGTGTGTGAGTAGGTGGGGAAAATGTTAATCAATATCTCCATTGCCACACAAAGCCAGCTTTAATTAAATAAAAAGAATGAGTTCCTTTTACTTTGCATTACATCATTGCTGGCGGAAAAAATACAACATTTTCATTGCAGCTGGACCTGAACAGCTGCTCAGTTGTACGAATGAGATAAATGCAAGTTGCCATAAATGTACATTTTTATCCTTGTACACATTATGATGTAAAATATTCCAACAACACCACATTCTTCAAGTGAAAATCATTGAATGCCTTGTGAATGAAATCAGCAACTCCTCTATTTGTTACTCACACTTTTATCCTGGCACGATCCTTGTAGAATATTTAAAGCACCTCGGCACGGACGTTTGAGTACCGAAAAGACATTAGGCCACAGTATATGAAACAAAGTTTTTATTCTTTTATTTTACATATTTGTACATAAACATTTCTTCCCTCAAATAAAGAATCTGAATACAATAGGATGAAAATGATATTAACACACTTATTTAAAATGACTCGTGTCAGAGGATCAACATTCACAAAATGTTGAATACCGATCAGTGTGAACATATTACCAAAAGCTACGACTCGACTACAAGGCAGGCATATTTCCTTTTTAGACGTTTAGCACCTTCAAATCAAAAGTTTCAGTTCAAAACTACCAGTTGTGCGGAATAAAACAGGCCAAAAATACTGTCCAACTTAAAATTGTCAGCAGTTAAGTTTGTTTTCTTTATACAGTGAGGTCTTTTTTTTTATTTTTTTTTTATTTTTAAGTCTGACTCTCTACTAATTTTCATACTATATCTTTTATATCTTTTTTTTTTTGGTAAATTTGACAGATATATTTTGCTGGCAAATGTAAAAAGTTAAAATTAAGGACTATTAAGAAGCAAGGCCAATCACTGCACAGAAAGCCAGGAACAGTATTTCAGTACTGAGACACATTTGAGTTTTTCTGCGGTCAGGAAGTGCTCCGTAATTTGTATTTGTACATCCACAGAAGCAAAAGAAAAGTGGCTCTTCTCTTTAATCGAAGCCATGATGGTGGAAGGTTGTGGGTGATGACAGCAGGGATTATTTGGAAAGTGTCTTCTCAGCCATGTGCTTTTGCTGACTTTCAGCATGCCTGTGGAGACACATACACGTTATGACACAAAAGCCGGTTTGGATATTTTAAAAACTCATTATAGCTTGTCATTTTCACACTCAACAGGCTGTAGAGTTTACAGAAGAAAAAAAATATTCCCTGATCAGAGCAGAGAAGGTTAATAGAACAAAAAAATACACAAAAAAGCCTCACCTAGTCAGGTCTTCGATGTCGACTAGCATAGCATCCTGCTCCATGTGAAGCTCATCTCTAATCAGCAGTAGCTGCACGAGCTCCTCATTTAGGGCTGCACCGAGACAAAACACAAGTACAGAGTCAACAAAGAACCCAAATCCTTGCATACGAAGCCATGTGCTATTGCTTTATAGGTTTTGACATTTAGCACCTCAGAAAATTCAGTTAAAAACTACCAGTTGTGCAGAAAAAAACAGGCAAAAAATACTGTCCCACTTAAAATCCAGTTAAGTTTGTTTTCTTAATATAGTGAGGATTTTGTAAAGCATTTTTAGCTTTTTAAGTCTGACAAATTTTCATACTATATCTTTGTCTAGTGGTTAGGATGCGGCACTCTCACCGCTGCGGCCCGGGTTCGATCCCCGGTCAGGGAACCGACCCCAGCCATTAGGGTTGCACAAGCCACTGCACTCTTAGTGCCGGTCCCAAGCCCGGATAAATGGGGAGGGTTGCGTTAGGAAGGGCATCCAGCGTAAAAACATGTGCCAAATCAAACATGTGGATCATGAATACTTTTTTGATTTATTAGAAGACCAAGTACATTTTCTCTGTATTATATAAACATTTATATACTATAATGTGTGCTGTTATTATTATTATTAGTAGTAGTAGTACTATTACTGTTAGTATAGTTTTTTATGATATGCTTTGATGATACCTAATTGCACAAACAAAAGTGAAAATCGGTCTCGAGTGTGTACATGCATTTTTACTGTATATCAAGTAACAAAGAAATTCCAAATTAGAAATTAGGCAACCCCTTTTAACCCACCCACACACAAACACACTCAAGCACACACATAAGATAATCACGGTGCAAACACAGAGCAAACGTTACACTAGGAGAACCAAGATAAGAAAATATCTTGAAATTGTTCAAAGTTACAAATGACTTTGGAAATGCCTGCCATGAAACCCCCTAAATACCTACTGTTCGATTAAAAATGTGTGAATGTGTGTGTGTGTGTGTGTGTGTGTGTGTGTGTGTGTGGGGGGGGGGGGGGGGGTCCAGTGGGTGGGTGTAGAAGGTGATCAATGAACCTTGTTACTCAAGATTACATGCATGTTTCTGTTTTTATCGATCTGTCTTTCAGTACAGTTCTTTGTCGGCATGCAAAAGAGAGTCATTAAGATTCACTGACTGATGTGTCAGACGGCACACCGCTAATCTCTTACTCATTACATCATGCATCACTGACATCATTTGTAGCAGTGTTGTACAACTGTATATGATATATAATTGTGAAAGGAAACATGGTGGATGGATAGGCTTTAATGAGTTTGATGTTTCTATCTTCCAAGATAGATAGAAAGTTAGATAGATGATAGAGTACATTATTAATCCCAAAAAGAGATTGTAATGAACAGCCACTTCACAGACATTCAACAAAGTACAGTACAAGCAACAAGATGTAGACGAATATTAAGGCTACGTTAAAATGAGATGGGGGGAAAAAAAAACGGTTACTATATTAGAGTCCGGTGGGAATCTGAAAACTGCATATTAAGGTACATTAACAGGATAAAAAATTAGCAAGAATAATGATATACTGTTTCTACAGTATTTATATGATGCTTGTATATACAGGTGGGAACTTAAGTAATTAAAAAAAAAATACATAGAAATTCCACAGGGTTTTACTGGATCCCAATTCATTTTTTTACTTTCCAAAATCGGTTTTACTTCCACAAATTAAGAAAAAAAAAAAAAAAAAACTTACTTTCAATCTGTGAGTGGAGGTCATTGACGATGACCTGTAGCTGACCCAGGGTCATATCTCGCAGATCTGTGGGTTTAAGGCTCCTCTTCATCAGACACTCACTGATGTGGGGCATGTGGGGAAGCTACACACACACACACACACACACACACACACACACACACACACACACACACACACACACACACACAATCAGTGATATTTCCAAATAAGGCAAGAAAATGAATATATATATACTGTATATTACAGTACAGTAGAGTACATACTGATTCCAGTTGATTTTCACACTGCACATAAAAATATGTAAAACCCGTTCCCATGCGCTTAATGGGAAGTATTTTATTTCACAATATCTGTCTTTGTGTGTGTGTGTGTGTGTGTGTGTGTGTGTGTGTGTGTGTGTGTGTGTGTGTGTGTCAGTGGTGGGAAGTAATAAAGTACAAATAATTATTTACAGTACTTAAGGAGATTTTTCTGGTATCAATACTTCACTTTTTCTTTGTCGGACAATTTTTTTTTACTTTCACTCATTACATTTTCACACAAATCTCTGTACTTTGTAATACTTACATTTTCAAAACACCCTCGTTACTTTAGTTTTAATCTATTTGGTGGAATGTCAATATTTTTCTTCTCAACGCGCACGCTTTCAGCATATCAACCGGCTTTTTCGATTTCTCACTGGTTGTACCTTTTTTCTTGGCTCTCACGCACCACAGACGTAGGCTAGTTTTCGAAGCTAACAACGAGCAATGCAGAAGGCAACAGGAGGTTTTTCTCATCTTTTCTCTGCTTGTGTTCTATATGGTGGATGTTCAGCCTGGATACATTCATTAGGTAACAAAATGTGAAATTTGTTTTGTATTGATATGTTAATTAGGGCTGTCAAAATTGACGAGTTAAAAAACGCGTTAACGCAAATTCATTTTAACGGCACTGATTGTATAAATCCAGTGCGCATTTTTATTTGACCATATTTTTATCTACAAATATTAGTAAAGAACTCAAAAAGAGGCGAAATTAAAACGTTTAACGCGACACACATTTATTTACGACGTTCTTTCTTTACATTCCGCATTTGGCCCTTATCCAGAGCGACTTACAACTAGGGAGGGTTAAGGGCCCAGCAGTGGCAGCTCAGTGTTGGTGGGATTTTAACCTGTGACCTTTTGATCCAAAGTCCAATGCCTTACCCACTGAGCTACCACCTCACCTACCACCTCTTTACTCAGATACAACAACGAAACTCCATGAAGATATGTCTTACTTGGATTTGGAGTGATAGATCTTAAACTGCCTGCTATTGAGCTCTGAGCTTAACCCTATTGAACGCCTTTGGGATGAATTGGAACACCGTTTGCACCTCAGGCCTCCTCATCTCACCTACATCAGTACCTGACTTTACTAATACTCTTGTTGCTGAATGATACAAATTTCCACAAGCACACTTCAAAATCGAGTAGAACATCTTCCCAGAAGAGTGGAGCTTATTATAACAGAAAATAGAGACTAAATGTGAAATGAGATGTTTGAAAAGATCATACAAATGATATAGTCAGGTGTCTACACACTTTTGTCCATATAGTGTATGTGGAAGAGGGCAGATAGCACTATCCTCTATTTTCCTGGGTTACTCTGTAATATTATGGGTAGCAGGAGAAGGCTGTCCGAGTCTCAGAAGAAGCACTTGTTTGCTGTGACCTTGCCCGGTTTGCGGCTGTCATACAATTGTGGGGAAAATTGAAAAGGGAAAAATAGCAAAGAGTCTCCAATGAGCAGGTCATAATTAATGAGTGGAAGCCTAAAAAATAATTTCAATGGGAATTAATAATCTCAATACAATAATTGGATAGAGAAAACATTTCTGTAACCCTTCTATTAAATATAGCCATTTTGATTACAAGTATGGATCATGTACTTATAGTGACTGCATCAGCTTATTAGTCAGTTGTGTTTAAGTGACCATGGAATGTTTGTGACAGACTCAGAAAATAAGAAAAGTAATGAGGTAAAATAATCTGAAACGGTTTTTGCTTAAGGGCATGTGGTTTCCCATCATAAGTGTTTTCTAAGCGAGGGCACGAGAGCAATGGTCACTGGGAGCATTGGAGTTTTGCTTTCAAAAATGTTCATTTGACCTTTACTGAGTCATGAATAATGCTCCCACTGCTTACTAGCAGAGAACAGAAAAAGGAAGTATATATGGGATATGGCCTAAGATGATGCCTGGGGTCTGTTGCAGTTGGTGATACAGTTAGTATTATAAGTTAGTACGATAAGTGTTCGTATTTGGATTGTGACACAAGAATTGACCGTGTATCCCCCCACCCACCCCCACCCCCGGAACAGAAAACCATCATTTATGTATTAGCGGCTTCTTATTGTTATATACACATACACATACACAACATGTGACCTACAAAGATCCCACGCACAGGTCAGGCTTTGCGGCCTTCGCCTTTTCTCGTCACAGTGACACATTTTCAGGCGTGAACAACAAGCTAGAGAAACTGTGTCGTTGCCATGTTTGGTGATTTCCATCCTATAACACATGTAGCAACATACGATCATGGTAAGGCAAAAAATCGGAGGCATGCGTGACGCAGAAGAGTGATACGAGTGGAGTTTTTACTCGGGTAGATCGCTGTTTTCTATAAGGCAAACCAGACCTGCTGTGATTTCTAGCTTGCAACATGTAAATAACAGGTTTATATGATCTAAGAATTACTGCACTATAGAAATAGGAGCTTCTATTCCCTAATGTCATTGGTTCATCAAAAAGAAATCGTAATGTTTGGTGAATTTATGTGGTATAGGAGGATTAAATCCATTCATTCATTCATTCATTTTCTCCCGCTTATCCGTAATTCGGGTCGCGGGGGCAGCAGTCTAAGCAGGCCCTCGCCTTCGACTGCTGCCCAATCCTCACAGCACCGTCCCTTAGGGTCCCTCCTGCAGGTGGTGAGGCGGCCCCACGTCACGGACCTTGATATTTCCCTCTTAAGGGACCCCCGGAGCATAGAGGGTTAAGGGCCTTGCGCAAGGGCCCAAGAGTGGCAGCTTGGCGATATCGGGGCTTGGATTAAATCCATTTTCGATTTAATTCTTCAAGAGTGTAACAGCAGCTTTGATTATTTCCCTGAAACCTCCTGTCATGTTTAATCTTTTACTAACACTCTACTATTGTATTTCACTCTACAGTGTACATGAGGAAATTCCCAACATCAGGTAAACCTCCTATTGCCTGTAAAATGATATAATGTGCATTTTGAATGATGCTGATGATGATGTAAGAAAATGATGTTATTGTGATGCAGGACACCAAGTCTGTAGGGATTTTTTTCTACCTGAACACCCGTTCGTTTTAACTCTAACAAAGGGATGGGGTTGGTAAACATGATGTAAATTACTGACATAGTTACCGTTCTGAGCTCCGAATGTGTGCCATAACAGTAGGAGTGCCTCAAAGTGACAGGTGATTGGCGAAAAAATAAATACAAAATCTACCAGCCTACTTCCGGTTTTAGTTTCTTGCACTCTTTCTGTGTTAGGTATAAGTGTACAGTACCGGTGAGAGGTTAGTAACATTGCATGTAGGGATTTCTCACGCTGCATTGGGATAGAGAATTCCCCCCCTTTCCATTTACCAAACACTGTTTCTCTCTCGTTTTCCTCCCACGCTACTGCGAACATGAACGCAGCTTCTCTTTCCCTCTTGTTGTGTCTATGAGGCTATATTTATGCACGCCCCTATTCCTCTGTTGCAATGTTACACTTCTTTTCTACTTCCACTGCAAAAAAGAGTATAGTTTCGATATGTGTTTGCATATATGTGTGTGTGTGTTTGTGTGTGTATGTGTGAGTGCAAGCTCTATTTCTGCTTCCTATTTCTGCCTTGTTTTCGTTCGACAGTTGTCATGCTGTCAAAATGGTGTCATCGGCTGCTTCCTGATTCAAGATGACGTCGTGTGGCTGTGTGAGTTCGGATGGGCGAAGGAGAGTGGTGTGGGTGTGGGGCTCTGACAGAAGTGATAAAAATTTAAAACGAAAGCTTTAGAGTATCTGTTGGGGGGGGGGACAAGTCAGAGCTAAGTGACTCGAATGTGGACTTTCCTTATTATTGCCTGTTGTTTTGCTCTGATGTCATTGGGGCATTTGTTCCTGACAATCATGTTATGCATATTAATGAGCAGTAGAGGTAATCTCACCACGAGGTAATGCTTCTTTTATGAGATTATTAATTATTAATAAAGGCCAAATAGGCCCTAGGAACACTAACTAAATACTATGCTATACATACACTTAGATCCTGGAAATAAGAAAAGTAATAAACATGAATAATGGTTGATAATCATAAAACTCTATCAGTTCCTCTTTTATGTTGAATTAAAATGCTCGTCAGATTGGCTGTCAGTTGAGGCAAATAAAATAAACACCAAGAAAGAGGCCGAACAAGGTGCCTAAATTATTTGTGTATTTTTCCTTAGAAAGTGTAAACACAAAATGACTGGCAACCAAAGGCTACCTTTAATTAATTTAGAAAGGCATTAACAGATTTGTAGTTATGATTATTGTTGATTGTACTAGAAATAAGTGCGATAAATATACTGGACAAAAAGTCGAGGCAAAGAAAACAAACTCCAAAAAAAAAGGAAATTAATGGGTGCCTAAAACATTCGTGCATTTTTTCTAAGCCAATTTTAACACAACTGAGAAAAAGACTGGCAACCTTAAAACTACCTTCAACTAATTTTTTAACATTTTTATTATAACTATATTTACACTCTATTTAGAACGGTATGATGTGGCTTGAATTCATGCTCAGGGAATTGCGATCAATATTTCCATTTCGTGAAATATTTCAATTGGGATTTTTCCCAACATGACAAGGGTGTACACCTCATTCTCAGGCAGCTGATAAGTTGTTGTTTCCCCACCGCTCTCAAGTTCGACTGCGCTACCTTTTATCAATTTAGTTTCATCAGAAACTCCCAGAGGTGTTCGTTACAACTCTCTAGGTATTCAGATATCCTGCGCTACAGTATATAAATAACACTGATCTTTCACTGGGCTCTGACGCAGAGGAAGTGATACAGCCGCCGTGGACAGAAAGAGGAACCGGCCAGTCTTGATAAGATGAGATCAACAAATTTCGGGTCTTTTCCCTCAAATCACCACTTGTTCCCCGGTTAGCGCTGTGGGTTTGGAAGTGAGGGGACACATACGGCCAACGTGCGCATGGCAAAACACAAAATTGCGAGACAGGCTGAATAGAAACTGGGATGTAATGATGTGACATAAACAATTAGAGGAAGAAGTTTGCACTCTGTAAATAACACTTTTTCAAATGTGTTATCTCAGACATATGTAATGATTAGTTCAAAATTCACCGGATTTTTTTGTGTGGAATTCATTGTTCATGGTGCTCCAAAATCGGCTCTGTTGGGGACGGAATGTACCTGATGCTCCAAAATGGCCTCGATGGTGGACGGAATGTGTCCGATGCTTCAAAAGTGTGGATTATATCTGATTATCCAGATATCTTGGCACCTACTGAAACAACTAGCCCCATCTTTATAGCCACCTTCAGGCAAGTTAACGTAGTCTCAAAAGCGAGATATTCACATTCATGGCATTTAGCAGACAATGAATAAATCAACACTGGTTCGCTAGAATACAAACTTTATATACATCACCCTAAAAGCCTGTTGACAGAAAATAAGGCATTCTTTTTTATATGCACAAAGACAAAACAAACAGGGAAACAAGTGCTAGATTAAGTGTTTAAGGAAGAGGTAAGTCTTCACCCATCGCTTAAAAATAGCCTTTAATTAGAGTATCTCAGGAATGGTTTGTCCCATACTGTTCATTCATCTAATTTCACAGCAATACGCCATCACTGATGCTGTATTTGCCTTGCAGCTGGAACAACTGTTATAGAAAAACTTAACACCAACTTCTGACCAATCACATTCATTTTAAGCTCACTTACCAGATCTGCCACTGGTGACTTTTTGCGGTTTTGTTTCTCCACCTCCACCTGCATCTTGGCCATAGGTTTAGCCATGGCCAAAGCAAGTTTGGCCTCAGCCTGCAATTTCTTTTGTCTGCTTAAGAAATCCATGTCCTCCAGAGACTCTGAGTCGTCTTCTGTGGTGTCCCGGTCAGAGTACGATGAACTCTGCTTGCTCTACAGGTGCAAGAAAAGGGATGTTTCATAAATTTAATGGATGATTGGATAGTGGGTTAGTTATTATACATGGACAGCTAGGAACTACGTGGGTTCATTCCTATATACATCCATCCTCTGACTACAGAAATTGAAACAGTTTGAATGTTGGCTTAGGGCCTAGTCAAAAAAAGAAAAACTGCTTATTCCATGTTTCACACAACTGAGAGGAAGTGTGAAGCGTGTATACGGAAATCAGATAAATTCGATAAATCATTGTTCATGCACTAGCAAATCCAAATCCCTGTCTGAATTCATCTTTATATTCATTACAAACGGACAAAACAGATAATATCATACAGGAAATTACACATATTGCTTACACACATATTGTAACAGGGTTAAATCTCAATCAGTCTTTAACAGCTGTATTTCTGCTCCATTTTCACAACGGCAGCCACCAGATTTTTTAATTTTTTGGAAACAATCCTGATACAAAATACATTCAACTAGAACGCAAGCCCTATATACTCCTTCACTATCCCTCTACATACAGTACACACATCTGAACAAGGCCCTTGGTCTCCACACCAGAAGCCAATACCAAGTTCATCTAATACATTCGCATCAAGATGACACATGCCGAAAATGCCACGACACATTGGTGCAAAATTATTTATGAGATCTGGAACATGAGAATCCTCAGAAGCCCATCTGAAAGACTGATGAAATGAGACAGGAAATGGGAGGAGACAAAAGGCCCTGAACATTTTTTTTTTTTTTACATCCAAATCCCTTTCTTTCTATCTTTCTATCTATCTATCTATCTATCTATCTATCTATCTATCTATCTATCTATCTATCTATCTATCTATCTATATATATATATATATATATATATATATATACTATAAACAAATGTTTGTTGACACCTGACCATAACAATCATACAGTATGTGCTTTTGAACATCCAATTTAACATTTCATTCCCATTTGCTGTTATAAAAACCTCCACTCTTCTGGGAAGATGTTCCACTACATTTTGAAGTGTGGTTGTGGACAATTCATCCACAGAGGTGTTAGTAAGAGCATCCACAAGAGCACTGGGGTGCAGTCAGAATTCCAATTTATCTCAAAGGTGTTCAATAGGGTTGAGGTCAGATCTTTATTGCAGGCCCCTCAAGATCTTGCACTCCACCATGTAAATCATATCTTCACGGAGCTGGGCTTCTGCAGGGGCATGCCTTTCATACTGGAACAGGTTTGGGTCTCCAGATTTGAGTGCAGGGAAACATTTTGGGAAAGAACCACATAGAGCTGGAAAACGTTCATATGGTGTATCTATCTTATCACAATTGCATTGTCAAAATTGCTAATTAAAGATAAAACTTCAGATTTGTTGGTCTTAAAAAAAAAAAAGAGGGGGCAAGAAATATTGCAATTTTCTCATTAGAGCAACTGTATAGTTATTTCAAAAATGGTGACACTCCTAAGACTGACCACAAACATTTTGCAACAAATGGTCATCCCTTAACGAACCTGTGCTTAACTTATTAAATGCCCTCTGACTCCTGAATGTCTGTTCTTATGAGATAGCACAGACGTAAAAATCCCTTCATTAATATGCTTGAAAACACTTCTATGCTATATTTACTATATGGACAACAAAAGTTTGTGGACACTTGACTATGAGAATTGTAGGCTCTTTTTAAACATTGCTTTCCACATTCAGTCCCCATTTGCTGTTATAATATCCTCCAGTCTTCTAGGAAGATGTTTTACAAAATTTTGGAGTGTGCTTGTGCAGATTCATTTAGCTACAATGGTGTAAGTAAAGTCAGGTACTGGTGTAATATAAGGAGGCATGAGTTGCATTCAGTGTTCCAATTCATCCTAAAGGTGTTCAGTAGGTTTGAGGTCAAAGCTCTATAACAGGCAACCCAAGATCTTCCACTCTAACTTATGAAAATCATAACTTCTTGGGGCTGGCTTTGTGAACACAAGGGTCTTTTCATGCTGGAGAAGGTTTGGGTCTCATTGTTTAAGTAAAGGGAAGCCTTCAAGTTTGTGGTAACAGTTGATTGAAGAAGCACATACGGATGGAAAAGACAGGTGTCCCAATACTTTTGTTCATATAGTGTATAATATATATATATATATATAAAACGGGTGTGAGAGAAGACATTCTAACTGTTGAACTAAAAGTTCAGGCTTTATGAACGAGCTTAGTGTTTTATTTAGTCTGAAATATTCGGGAATGAGCGGACTGACGATGAATGAATGAATGAATGAATGAATGAATGAGACAGAAAGCCTGTCTGACTGACTGAATTACTGACTGTCATATATATATATATATATATATATATATATATATATATATATATATATATATATATATATATATATATATACTATTTATCTGTCTGTCCGTCCGTCCGTCCGTCCGTCCGTCCGTCCGTCCGTCCGTCCGTCCGTCCGTCCGTCCGTCCGTCCGTCCGTCTATCTATCTATCTATCTATCTATCTATCTATCTATCTATCTATCTATCTATCTAGTTAGCCAACACAACAATGACATACTATAAACATATCACCCAGCGTATAATTAAAATAATTAAATAATCATTTACAGGATTGTGGGAAAAATCCAGAAACCGTTTTTTTCTTTTTTTCTTTTTAATAAAGTGAAATGTCACAAAGTGTAATGTGTGAATCTACGGTTCAGTATGATTAGGTGAAGTACAAGTCCTCTTCTATCTACCACACAGTGTTATATACATTATGGTAAATGGCTGCTGGGAAGCTCTGCTTTTATAACCACATGACAGCAGGGAAAGATTTTTCACTCAGGCCTTTTCTGAATACCTTTTGACAGTGTGAATTATAACAGGTTCAGTTTATACTGGGCAGCTTAGTGATCTAGGCTATAGCGGCCCTGAGTCATAGTATATGTGTGTGTGTGTGTGTGTGTGTGTGTGTGTGTGTGTGTCTATACCATAGGGGACAGAGGTGTGTCGAGGCTGGTCTCTGTCTTGCTGTCATCTGCATCACTGTCTTTGTCACTCCCACTGTCATTAACAAAGCAGATCTGCAGGTTCATACCACTCTGTAGTCTGTAGGGTGGGGGTGGGTTGGGGGGGGGGGGTGAATAGAGAGAGAGAGAGAGAGAGAGAGAGAGAGAGAGAGAGAGAGAGAGAGAGAGAGAGAGAGAGAGAGAGAGAGAGAGAGACACACACACACACACACACACACCCACACAGACACAGACACAGACAAACCACTATTAGTTGAGTGGAATCTCTCCTAATCAGCTTACCATGACTGTAATTAATCATGCCATTTGTGACAATATGTGCAATATAATGGTTTCCGCTGTTTCACAATCATTTTTGATTTCCTGTTTTGGGAGGATGCAAGGGTGTTTGTGTGGCTATTATCATGGAAAATGTTTTCGATGCTGGATATGACAGAGCAGTGAGCAATTTATTTATTACAGAAATCAGAAAAAGTGACCCAACCGCTTATAATAGGCCAGATGTTGTCCCTATAACGCTCACAAAGAAAAACCACAAAGGAGAATCAATACAAATGAGGAAAAAAACCCTGCAATCTGTTCAGATTAGGACTTAATCTGTCTTTACGCACTCTGCTCCAGAATGAATTGACCAATTAGTAGATCAATAGATTATATCACTGGCAGTCCTGAAATAACACACCCTTCATCTCCACCAATCATATACAAGCAGATTGCAGCAGTCTGTCTGGAGAAGATGGACACGGCAAAACGGAAACGGAAGTGTAAATTTTCAGATCGCTTGATTGGTGTAAATATGGGAGGAATATAGACATTTGGAAGTGTGATATATATATTTTTTTACAGCATCAAACCAGACATGCATGAGAATCACATGATCTTATAATTATAGCAACAAGTTCAAGCATGGTTCGATTTCCTACTGTGAAACGGAGCAAGGAGATTTTATTTCAAGTTCAAACAACTTCAAAGACAACAGAAAAAGTCACAATAATGAGACGTATTTATGAATAATATGCAAATTAGAACTATTTGTTTTTTATTAGATCTATCTATCTATCTATCTATCTATCTATCTATCTATCTATCTATCTATCTATCTATCTATCTATCTATCTATCTATCTATCTAGCTAGCTAGCTAGCTATCTAGCTAGCTAGCTATCTAGCTAGCTAGCTATTATATTATATTACACTATAAGGACCAACGATTGTGGACATTAAAACTACTTCAATTTCAACTGATTCTGATGTAATAGAATTTAAATGACTGCAAACACCAACAGTAAAATCTTTATGATTAGAAAGAAAATAACAATAACTACACTATACAAAAGAAAACGCTGTAGGACATCTGATCATAATATTCATATGTGCTTTTTGAACATCCTATTCCACATTTAGTCCACACTTATGCCATCATAACAACCTCCACTCCTCTGGGAAGTAAAGTCAGGTACTGATGTAGGTGAGGTGAGGAGGCCTGGGGTGCAGTCAGCGTTCCAATTCTTCCCAAAGGTGTTCAATAGGGTTGAGGTCAGAGCTCTATAGCAGGCCACTCAAGATCTTTTACACCACCGTATCATCATGGAGCTCACAGTGACACAAACAATGCTACAGCATCCAAAGACACCCTATACAGTTGTATGTCTCCAACTTTGTGGTAACAATTAAGAGAAGAACCACATATGGCGGGAAAAATCAGGCGTCCTAATACTTTTGTTCAAACAGTGTTCAGTTTAAATAAATAAATCAGACTGAATATGTGTGAAACTGAAAACATTTAATATTCACGGTTATTTTGCATAACCGCATTGAAGTGAAACATCTGCATTTAAAATGATTTTGAAACCCAGTTTTGTTGGCATGGCAACAGTTCAGTTCGTTGTGTATAGTTTCATCTTCCAAACCGTGAGCCGTATGATCGACTTTATTGTAATTTGCTCTGTTTAAGCTCATTCTTGTATATAACCTCATAGCATAACATTATGACATTCTAAAGTTATGCCTTTTGAGTGAATTACACTGAATCTCTTTATCATGGCACCAGTTAGTGGGTGGGATAAATTAGAGGTGTATTAAAAGTGAACATTTTGTCCTCAAAGTTGACGTGTTCGAAGCAGGAAAAATGGGCAAGCTAAGGATTTGAGCGAGTTTTGGCCATATTGTGATGTCTAGACGACTGGGTCAGAGCATCACCAACATTGCAGCTCTTGTGGGCTGGTTCCAGTCTGCAGTGGTCAGTATTTATCAAAAGTGGTCCAACCGGAGACAGGGTCATGGGTGGGCAAGGATCATTGATGCACGAAGGGAGTGAAGGCTGGACCATGTGTTCCGATCCAACAGATGAGCTTCTTGTAGCTCAAATTGCTTATTACTGTCTAACACAATATTAGGCAGGTGGTCATAATGTTATGCCTGTTCAGTGTTTATGCAATATAACTCTTTTAAAGTGCATATGAGGATGGGTTCCCCTTTGAGTCTGGTTCCTCTCAAGGTTTCTTCCTCATATCATCTAAGGGAGTTTTTCCTTGCCACTGTCGCCACGGCTGCTCATCAGGGACAAACGCACACCATTCACCTTCACTGTTTTTTTCTGTAAAGCTGCTTTGAGACAATGTCTGTTGTGAAAAGCACTATACAAATAAACTTGACTTGACTGGACTTGCTTCTGCGTTTACTGTTAGCATCCGTGGTCATTTGATGCCACTTGCTGAACTCTGGGTTGAGGAGACCCTGTGTTCCCAAGCATGAATTCCGAGATGAAGGCGTTTTCTTTAGTTGCATTTAATCAAATGCATTTGATAAATTCAAAAGTTTTGATACCTTTACACACCAAATACCTATAATCCATGATATCTTGATCTTCTGTGACAGGATTCTACCAGAAGGACAACTCAAGGACCCTGGGTTTAAGGTTAGATCTTGTCCAAAGCTCTTTAGTTTGTTTCTTTATGGAAGGGTCTTTGAAGGACCCTACAACAGGGAAGGTCCAAAGTAGAACTACTTTATAAGATTCCAACTGTTAACCATTAGGAAACCATTGGTTATTAGAAACTATATTAACAGGAAATGTTGGTGATCGGAAAAATTTCTGATTCGGTTTTGAAAAACCTGGATGATGGAATCATTTCTTTTTGCAGTGTTATTGCGTGAACTCATGGGTGCTTCTGCGTCTTTCCATATTTAGCCATGTTGATGATGACTGACAGGAATATGAAGGTGTGTGTGTGTGTGTGTGTGTGTGTGTGTGTGTGTGTGTGTGTGTGTGTGTGTGTGTGTGTGTGTGTGTGGTGATCAACATTTCATATGACTTGTCCAGATTCCTTCCAAGGAAGTGCACAGTGTCCCTCCGCACATTTAGACAACCGAGGTGTGTGTGTGTGTGTGTGTGTGTGTGTGTGTGTGTCTCTGCAAGCTTCTTCTCTTTTGGGAAGCACGTCTATGCCGGGATCTACATTCACAAGGGGAAGTCCTTGCCTTCGTTCTTAGAGAGTGAACGCCGGACTCTGAAAGTAATTCCTGTTTTCTAATGCTTACACTCTCTCACAATCACACACACACACACACACACACACACACACACACAAAATTCTGAACATGATGTTTCAGAAGTACACAGTGGAATAACTGGAAGTTTGTTTGAGGTCTCTTCCCTCATTTTCTCCTCCTCATGTGATGTTGCTAAGTAACAGCTGGAATGAAAGATGATTTAAGCTCTCGAGGAGAGAAAGCCAGAAAAAAAAAAAACCCAGATAAGTGTGCATCATTTAATCTTCCTGCAGCCGAAGTCCCCAAAACAGACTTCACATCTACTTTGTGACTTACAGGAAATTTCGGGTTGCGATTTGAATGTAAAATCAAAAGGCTGCACGCTAGAAAGTGATCTTCACTTGCATGACTCATTTAAATAATATTGCGGTGGAGCCACACGTAAAAACAAAATCAGTGACAGTATTTTTATCAGTGTAGAATGGAATATGTGAAAAAATTCATTTCAAATATTTGTCTCCTTAATTTAAAACACACACACACACACACACACACACACACACACACTCACCGTGAGGACAGGCTGGGCTTGCCACTCTTGCTGCAGCTGGTATAAATTCCAGGTCCATCGTCGAAGAAACTCCCCAGTGCCAGCTTCTGTCTGATGGACTCTCGCTCATTTTTTTGGGCCTGAGGAAAAACACAGAGCAGCGAATGTGAATACAGTGTCCTGAACAAGTGGTGTTTGTGCACACACAATTCATAGTGCCAAAAAAATGAAAGTCTAGACAGCGGATAGCAACTTGTGGACAGAATAAAAGGGAATACACGGAATAAAACAGGAAAAAAGTGAATAAATCCAAACAGACAGCAGAGGGCGCAGTTGGAGAGACACGCTATAAATGTGCTTTATACTTGCACATGTACTTTCCGGAACAGTGCCATGATACAGAAACCTTGGTGCACAGAGGGTAAGGGCCCCAAAAATAGCAGTTTGGCTTCACCGAGGCTTGACCCCTCGCCTTTCCGAGCAGTAACTCAGGAACTCATTTTAATTAAAATAAAGGATTTTTTTTTTTTTTTTGCTTTTAGGTTGGGTTGGTTATTTAATACCCAACCAAATTTCTAATGGATTTCCAACTAAGGCTTTAGAATAAACACACACACAGACACACACACACACACACACACACACACACACACACACACACACACACACACACACACACACACACAGTGCCAGATGAGATCATTTCAATACCTGTACAGTATATATTGATCTCGGCTGTATAACAGTAGCAGAGATGATTATCTCTTTGTGCAATTGATCTAGCAGGAAGGAGAGTGTGAGAGAGAATGAGAGTGAAAGTGATGAAGGAGAAAGAACAAAGTCAAAAAGAAAGGGGTGAGAAAGAGAAAGGGGTTTTATCATGACCCTTCATATGAAAGCAGATCTTCCCTGTTACCTTTTCTCCTGAGATTTCATATAATTTCTTAGAAATACTACTGTTTAAATGATATAATGGAGCCTGATCAAATCTTATCCTTAAAATACGCTTTGGAGCATGAAGAAAAAAATATCTACATCCGCCTTTCCTTTACCAAATAGCAACAATTCCTACATCTGTGTGTCGGCATATACTGTAATATTTTCACATCTTGGACTGAGAAATTACCAAACCATGCCTGGAAAATCTTGGAAAGTACATGCTTATGGATCCTTAAAAAACCAGACCATGAGGCACTTTGATATTTGTTTGCCTTATGTGCTCTTTTACTTCAACTTAGAGTTCCTCTAATGGTTTTCTTCCTCGTGTCATTCCAGGGGAGTTTTTTTCCTCACCACTGTCACATCTGGCTTGCTCATTAGGAATCTTATTCGACACCTGGATTTCTGTAAAGCTGCTTGTGACTGCTCAAAGTGCTACCCAAATAAAACTGAAGTGAATCATAGGTTCATGCTAGGCTAATCTGTGACAGAAAGCTTTAGCAGACTTAGCACGGTGTTTGTCGAGTAGCTCTTGGTGTGGAAGCACTTATTTATATCGACTGCTTTAATTTGTGGTGTGTCAAAGGAATCGGCTGTCACTGGACCAACACCAGACTTCCCTGTGCTTAAAATATATATAAATGTATGAATATACTATCAACATATAAGGCTTTCCCATAGCAATGCTCAATTCACCAACAACCAGTGCACACATCCTGTTCAGCCTTAGACATTCTCCCTGCTAAAAACAATGAAAGTAATTGATTGGTTTAAAAACTGTTGGAGTTTGTTTATTGAAAATGGAAGCACAAATTGTAGAATATTAGCATGTCAGCTGCAAAGCCACATATGCTTAATATGAACTCGCGATTGTAGACAGCAGCAGGAACATAATTCACAATTAGATCTCTGTGTAATACTGAACTATAAACTCATCCCCAACTGACTGAGATTTCTGCATTCAAACCCATTACACATTTAGTCCCCATTGACTGTTACAATGTCCTCCACTCTTCTGGGAAGATCTTCCACTGGATTTTTAAAGTGTGCATGTACAGAGATCTATAGCAGGCCACTCAAGATCTTCTATTTTTAACTCATGTAAACATATCTTCATGGTGCTGGCTTTCTGCACATGAGCATTGTCATGCTATAACGGTTTCGGGTCTCACCAGTTCGAGTGAAGAGAAAATGTAATGCTCCTGCACAATTGTGTCCCTCCCACACATATGGTCCCAATACTTTTGTCCATATAGTGTATATTATAAATGATAGTACACATTATAGTATTGTATATTAATGATAGTAGTATAGTAGATGTTCAGGCTATAGTAGAGTGCAAGCAGGGTGAAGTGGGTGGAGAAGAGTGACAGGAGTGATTTGTGATAGTAGGGTATCTGCAAGAATGAAAGGAAGGTTTATAGGTCTGTGGTGAGACCTGTGATGTTGTATGGTTTAGAGACAGTGACATTGAGTAAAAGACAGGAGGTGGAGCTGGAGGTAGCAGAGCTGAAGATGTTGAGGTTTTCGTTGGGAGTGACGACGATGGACAGGATTAGAAATGAGTTTATTAGAGGGACAGCGCATGTAGGACGTTCTGAAAACAAGGTGAGGGAGGTGAGATTGAGATGGTTTGGACATGTGCAGAAGAGGGACATGAGTTATATTGGTAGGAGAATGCTGAGGATGGAGCCACCAGGTAGGAGGAAAAGAGGAAGGCCAAGGATAAGGTTTATGGATGTGGTGAAGGAAGACATGCAGGTAGTTGGAGTGAAAGAGGCAGATGTAGAGGACAGGGTGGTATGGAGACGGATGATCCGCTGTGGTGACCCCTAATGGGAGCAGCCGAAAGAAGAAGAAGAAGAAGAGTATAGTAGATGTCCATTTATGCCGGATGTCCTTTATGCCCATATATTTCACTACAAACCAGTGACAAATTACTGGTTTGTGCAGTATTAGGAAAATAAATTGGTTTGAAATTATGATTTGTACCTAAAGAATAAATCCACATAATGCTTTTATTATGTCAGGAAAACATGCCTACATAAATATTGCTGTATAACAGCAGAATTATACGTCATTACAAAAAAAAAAAAATCTTAGCTACTGTATATGCGGGACAATTTCCCTGCTTGCACAATGGAGCTGCTCATATTCACATGGTTGTATAATGTACACGTCAAATGTTTTGAAAGTGACAGCTCATGAGACGTGGGATAATTTAAAGGTCATATGTTACATATTGTCACTACTGCTGGTTACACACTTCTTACAGTTACAGTTTTTTCGTACAGTTAATCATATCTGTGTTTACGTTCCGGTTTCTCCTCTGTATCTTCTCATTGACGCTGCCACGTTTTGTGTTTATGGTTCATGCATTTTTTTATGTTACTTATTAACATTTGTAGCAATGCATCGTGGGATTTCATGCATGGTTACAAAAAAAAGCATGGTTACAGCTTTGTAAATAATGCAGGAATATTTTGGATGTTTTTGTAAATTGAACCCTTAGAGTTGTGTTGGCTGTGTCGTGGTCACTGCCTGCTTTTGTTCAACACGTTTAAAATTGTCTTCTGTCTTCACCTGATCACACACAAGCAAATACAGCAAATACATTATTTTACCAGCAGGGTGCAGTGTTTAGCTTTGTATCTTACACGGCTGTAGTGAACATTTTTTTAATCAAGTCAAGTCAAGTCAAGAGGCTTTTATTGGCATTTTTACTCTACACAGTGGTACACAGTACACAGGAAAAACGAGACAATGTTCCTCCAGAACCCTGGTGCTACACTAAACAACATAGAGCTACAACACACAACATACAGCTAAATAACATAAAGCTACATAAAGTGCATCAAGTGACCAAACAGTGCAGACGATTAACAGTACAGACACACAGTACAGACAGACAGACAACACAAGACAGTGTGGGACAATACACATAACACAAGATAGCCCCGACCAGTAAACCTACTATATACTCGGAATATACAGTAGTGTGCAAAGAGTGGTGTTATGAAGCTGTCACAAGAAATGTGTGTTGTTCTTATGCCACAGCACTTTTTCAACAATTACAATGAATTAAATAAGTCATTTCATGTTTTTTTCTTTTTAAAGTTGCCGTGTTACTGAGAAACTGGAAAGCTCAAAGTCCTCGATCCTGACTGGTGCAATAAGTTGACACTGGAGACTCGAATGAACTATAGTTTTACACAAATCCCAACCATATCGATCAATACCCCCTCTTTTAAATCAGTGCCATGTGCAAAACTGAAATGTCTGTGTAGGTTTAAATGATAAAAAAAATATATCAGTGCATTAATATAAGCATGTGATTTGCCTGCAACTTTATTATATCATAATGTTAATTTAGAGGTGGTGGTCCGGTGGTTAAGATGTTGAATTTTAGATAAGAAGGTCATGAGTTAAAACCCTAGCATGACAAAGCTGCCACTGCTGGGCACCTGAGCACGGCTCTTAACCCACCCTCAACTGCTCAGTGTATAAATTATATACAAATTTGTGTATCTTGTATTAGAGCAGTTAAAATGTTGTGCTTTGAGTACAGTTCTCTCATACTGACCACTGGATGTTCAAAGACACTGAGGATTTGAGTATTAGAATTGTTGCTCTCCACAAACATGGCCTCGACTATAAGAAGATCGGTAACACCCTAAAACGGAGTTACAGTACAGTGTTCAGGGTCATACACAGGTTTTCCAAAATGAGGGTCTATCAAAAAAGTTGAATCCGTGTGCTGTGCGTCAGGTGCAGAATCGGCTTTAAAAAATAGACTCATGAATGCTGCATTGCTTTAGAGGTTACATAAGCGGAAGGTCCACTTATTAGTGTTCAGACCATACGCCGCCGCACACTTCAGCATGTCGGATTGCATGGCCGTCATTCAAGAAGAAACCCTTTTTTACAGCTGGCTTACAAGAAAGCCTGAAAACAGTTTGTGGAAGACAACTGTCCCAAGAGCATGAATTAATGGAACAATGTCCTGTGGTCTGAGAACAAGATAAACATGTTTCCGTGTGGTGACGCCCTCATGAGGAGAACCAAGAAAATTGTGTCTTGCCCATAGTCAACCATGGTGGTGGTAACATCAGGATCTGAGGCTGCATGAGTGGGATACTACAATCGTTCAATTGCATTTTTGTTTCTCATTAATCTACACTCAGTCCCCTATAATAAAGTGGAAACAGACCCCCCCATGTACATAAGTATTCAGACTCTTTTAGGCCCTGGGATGCCTCCCATTTCTCTTGATGGTTTCCTTACTGAAATGCTTCTAAACTTTTATTAGAGTCTACCTCTAGAAAAGTTTATTGAGTGGACATAATTTGTAAACAGCTGACGGTGTCATTTTTCTCACCAGTTTAATGTTTTTATGCTGAGGGCTCTAATGGTTTTGCCCTGACACGTGCCCTTTCTTTCTCTCTTTCTGTGTGTGTGTGTGTGTGTGTGTGTGTGTGTGTGTGTGTGTGTGTGTGTGTGTGTGTGTGTGTGTGTGTGTGTGTGTGTGTGTGAACAAACAACAAATGTAAAAGTGTCAGTGACCCAGCTGCCATGCAATAAAATCAGCACTGAGAATGCTTTTAACAACTGTCCTTCCTTTGACCCATTAACACTTTTATAGTTGTGTGTATATTTATGTGTGTGTGTGTGTGTGTGTGTGTGTGTGTGTGTGTGTGTGTGTGTGTGTGTGTGTGTGTGTGTGTGTGTGTGTATGTGTGTGTGTGTGTGTGTTTTTGCTATTCTAGCACTCTCATTTTGCATTGTGCTTTGATCTTTATTCGCTAAGACTTTTATAAACCTTTCATTTCTTTCAGTTTAAAATGCGATATCACTAACAACAGTGTGATATAAGGGATCGGAGTTGCACCCCCTTGTTTCATTCAAGCATTATGATAAAAGATTATGATAGGGTTCGACGCCTATCCAGCAGTAGTCTGAGATTCCCAGAAACGCTTCACATTCCC